>NW_017306578.1:620529-636298 GCF_000935625.1 Nanorana parkeri
AAAACTGATCTTTCTCTCTTTTCTTATTGTCAGAAAAAAGAGTTACCAGGGCCACATAAGTTTGAAATTTATGAATTCCGCTTCTCGGATTTTGATTGCACTGAAGTAGAACTTGTGAAGTGTGGAATCCAAATGTATTATGAACTTGGAGTGGTAAAAAAGTTTCAAATACCCCCAGAGGTAAGTTTTCTTCTTTAATATTTTGGAGTGTGGTAATCTGGTAAAGGTTTAAAAAATTTAATTGCGGAAAGCTGGATTTAAAAATAGATAAAGGGTCCTGCCTTCTGGAGATCTTGTAATGTCTGCTTGAATGCAGAACTGGTACAGCATATACATGTTTTGTAAATATTCCTTTCAGTTTATGCATAGGGCTTGAATATGTATTTTAGGAGATGTTGACATCTAAAGGTAGACAGGTGCTTATGTTCTCTCCTGTTATATTTTATTCAAGGAAAAAAGTGTTTTGGCATTACTTTATATATACACAGTAAGTTCAAGCATACTAACATTGTGTGATTTTAGATATGCCTTTCCTAAAAATAAAATGAAAAGCATATGCCTCTTTTTACAATCTTTACAAATGATGAAAAAGCCCTCCACCCCTACCACATGTTTATTTTTAAGATGAAATAATTTATTAGGAGTTACAACCTGTTACAAACTAGAAGTATTTTTGTTCTTAAAGTCAGCAAATCCTTATGAAAAACAGGAAGAAAGCTCTGCAGACTTAAAGTAAAACAAACAGGCAGTAACAATACTAGTGGGGATCTCCTTTTACTATCTGCTATGTTATCAGAGAATCTTCATGTAAACCACTGCTCCCTGTGACCTCATAACCAGAGTTTAAAATATTAATGTGTTATATTTCTCACTAAATAGTTCTGTAAAATTAAACTGAAAGTTGCTTCTTTGCCATTGATTCCCATTAATTACAGTGGCTAAGTCAGCATTTCTCAACCTTTTCTTGGTGACATCATCCTTTAAAAGTATACAAACTCTCGAGGCACCCCAGTCTTAAATGTCATAGATTTGAAGGAGGACACCATGCAAGAACAAACAGAAAAGTGGGTTTCCACCTTCACATAGAAGTGCCCTCTTCAAATCAAGATTCCCCTCCACATCCGAGTCACCCTTTGCATCAGTAGCTCCCCTTTACACCAGGAGCCCCCCTTTCACATCGGAAGCCCCTCTTTCATGTCAAAGTCCCCCCCTTTCACATCAGAAATTCCCCCTTCACCTCCGTCTTCATTCCCCCTTCAAATCAGTAAAAACCCCCCCCCCCCCTTTCACATTACACTTCCCCCTTTACATCAGGAGCCCCTTCATATCAGTCTTCATTCCCCCCTTCCATTCCCAATTTCACTATCACAAACTTTTAAGGCACCCTGAGAAAGCCAGAAGGCACACCAGAGTGACATGGCGCCCAGGCTAAGAAAGGCTGGGCTAAGTAAATGATGGCACTATAAAAATGGCAATGCTGTTTTCCCAGTGCTGGCATTTAATCTAGGGCCAAGTAGCAGGTGATTACAGGTATAAGGCATCACTTCACATAGAGGATTTGCTTCTCAGGTTTATAGTTGAATGGACTGTAAAGTTGTATCATTGTTATTGTATGTTATGTCATTATTTTTTTCATCCTTTAACATTCTGATGTATTTACTTTATTTACAGGCACTGGTAAGATTTATGTATGCAATGAAGAAAGGATATAGGAAGGTTACCTATCACAACTGGCGTCATGGATTCAATGTTGCCCAAACTATGTTCACTCTCTTGATGGTATGTGCTAACCAAGTATATGTCGCTTATGTGTTAAGTGGAAAATCCTTTATGATATCACCTTTTCCGGAAAAGAATACAAAGATATAATTAAGAATGTTGTTCCCTCCATGCCAACACCAGCTAACAAATAATACACCTGTAAACAGTTAAGAACTCTGTAACAGCCCCCTCTTTTTAGGATGGGCAGACATCTGACTGAGGGCCCATTCATACCATAATGTTGTGTTAATTGCACAATACATGCACTACTTATTCCACTGCAACACAACACATGGTATTGCAATACCATGTGTTGTGCTGCGTTGCAGCGTACAGCAGATGGGAGGTGCATTATGGTGCCATTCAGATGAATGGCAATGCAATGCACCTAGTGCAGAGTAATGCATGCTAGTTGTGTTGTCCCATAGCGTGCATTAATTGCACACTATCATGTGATTAAAGTGAAATATCAGTTCTTGACTAATTTTTATTGGTTAGTTATAGTTGCATTAATTTAGTTATGCAATAGTAACAATCCTTTGCTATGATGTGAACTGTAATACCAAAGGATTATTACAGGACAAATGTGTATATTTAAAGCTCATGTCCAGCTAAAGCTTTTTTTTTTAGAGGGCTGGAAGGGAGTGGAAAAGTGTTAATATGTCTGTGTTTCAGATGATGAGGGTGCTCTCCGCACACCTTACAGCAATCCCGGCCAGTAAGAATGATGGTGCTTGTAGTGACTACCACGGATGGCACCGTGCAAAGTACGAAATGAAAAAGCAGGTCACCAGCACTCAAATTATTTAAATAGATATGTCCTTTTCAATTATGTCACGACAATCAACAAAGCCGACGTTTCGGGGCCGCGCAGTGTCCCTTCTTCAAGGCAGATAGATGTGACAATGTGATAGTATTCATGCACCACATATATACCCCATAAAACCAGTGAATCATCAATAGCCACACCCCAGTGATGTCAGAATGGCGGGAGAAAACGCCATATTTAAAAGTCAAAATATCATTTAAAAACAGCATATTCAAATTCACAAAGATAGTTAATGAACTGTACCCACAATCTGATGATGCAAGGAAGCGCTGTGGTGGTAGAGTGTATAATACGCGTCATCGGTTGCTAAGGTGATGGAGAGATACAATTTTCAATCATCATACGGCACAGATGCCGGGGCTATATGTCAGAGTTACAACCTGGGTGTGGGAAGAACAAGAGAGCTGATGTCCCCACTCCACGAGCACAGCAATAAACGTTCCAGGATCAAAGTGGGGCAAAGGAAAAGCAATATAATAATAATTGATATAAGACTGCGGTGTGCACAAAAGAAAATAATATTAATAAAAGTGATATATTCACATATAGGGAACCAAACCAGGGAACATACAAAGGGATAATACAAAATACATACATATATGACACATACACAAAATAAAACATAAAACAAGACACCAAATCGGCTCATAGACCATGAAAAATATCGAAAGAAATAACTGAAAAATTAGCATAAATTAATTACATAAGGATAACCCACATAAATGTATAGATGGGTATCCTATAAATATAAAAAATTCTAAAAATTCTCCAATATATTAAGATGAAACGTCAATGTTGATAGATGACTAGGTACACATAATCATAAGAAAAAAAAATAATCATATAAATATGTATATATAAATATCAAGAGAGTTGACATTGCAACCTATTCAACTAGGTAACAGGACAAAGATAAAGAGGAATTGAGTCCTCTTGGTTTTACTGTATTCAACCTATGAATCCAGTAGGCTTCCCTACGTAATGATATGTTGTCTCTATTACCGCCTCTGTGCGGTCTCGGTACGTATTCGATAACCTTTGCTTTGAGCTCGTGTGTCTGGTGATTTAACTGTGCAAAGTATTTTTCATGGTCTATGAGCCGATTTGGTGTCTTGTTTTATGTTTTATTTTGTGTATGTGTCATATATGTATGTATTTTGTATTATCCCTTTGTATGTTCCCTGGTTTGGTTCCCTATATGTGAATATATCACTTTTATTAATATTATTTTCTTTTGTGCACACCGCAGTCTTATATCAATTATTATTATATTGCTTTTCCTTTGCCCCACTTTTGTCCTGGAACGTTTATTGCTGTGCTCGTGGAGTGGGGACATCAGCTCTCTTGTTCTTCCCACACCCAGGTTGTAACTCTGACATATAGCCCCGGCATCTGTGCCGTATGATGATTGAAAATTGTATCTCTCCATCACCTTAGCAACCGATGACGCGTATTGTACGCGGCGACTTATGAGGATAAGGGGCGACACTGTATACACTGGCTGGGGATGCTAGATCGTAATGCCGCTATCTTTGGACTGGCGTGCATATATGCAGTAGCGATGTCGGACACTCTACCACCACAGCGCTTCCTTGGATCATCAGATTGTGGGTACAGTTCATTAACTATCTTTGTGAATTTGAATATGCTGTTTTTAAATGATATTTTGACTTTTAAATATGGCGTTTTCTCCCGCCATTCTGACATCACTGGGGTGTGGCTATTGATGATTCACTGGTTTTATGGGGTATATATGTGGTGCATGAATACTATCACATTGTCACATCTATCTGCCTTGAAGAAGGGACCCTGCGCGGCCCCGAAACGTCGGCTTTGTTGATTGTCGTGACATAATTGTCCATTAAAAAGGACATATCTATTTAAATAATTTGAGTGCTGGTGACCTGCTTTTTCATTTAATATGTCTGTGCACATTTTATTGCTGATTGTATTCCATTTTGATTATTCCTCCTTTCTTCCTGCCTGTTTGAAAGGTGGTAAACCGAACAGGAATTAGGGAAATATTTCCTGTTTCTTTGACAAATGTCAGGAGTAAAGCAATAAAATAAAATGTTTTAGTAGGGAGGAAGGTTTAGCACCCCTGTCAGGAATTTATAACAGTATGCAGCCCTATGTGGGGAAGATTTCCCCTTATTTTCTGTACAGGTGACAAGTTTCAAACAGATCAAGAAGATACATTTCCTCTGTGGATGCAGATAGCACAGAGAGGAGTTTTAACATTTCTTCACTATATTAATACAATAATATTCTGTAATTTACAATATATATATATATATATACACACACATATACTGTATAGTCATTTTTCTCATTATGTACAAATGCTCTGAAACGAGCCACACGCTCCTCAGCCCCGGAAGGATCCCCCCCAGCCCTCGGACAGTTAAACCACATCCACATAATTCCGCTTAGGAGACAAGTAGCAGATCAGACTGTACACTTCACAGATTGTCGGGATATATATATGTGTGTGTATATATATATATATATATATATCAAATAAAGGTGTAATTGTATAATATATGCTATAAAGGTGGTATTGCTATACTTATAGACATCCTTTATACATACATATGGTGATGAACCTGCCCTTTTTTGCAGACTGGGAAACTGAAACGTTACTACACAGATCTAGAGGCCATGGCAATGGTGACTGCTGGATTTTGCCATGACATAGACCACAGAGGAACAAATAATCTTTACCAGATGAAGTATGCAGTTTTACTTTCTTATGTTAAAATATATACTATAATCACGTTGAAGACAAAGATAATTTTGTTGGGTTTGGTTGGCTGCTGCAGGTTTATGCACCTCTAGGGGCTAGTACTTCAAATCTGCAGCAGTTTACCACTCTTTCTCCCAGGAGCAGAGCTTCTTTAAATCCCCTAGCATGGGCATTGAGCATTTAAAGTGAACACTGTTTTACTCTATTCACCAGGCTATGCTAAAGTACCATTAATTTTGCTGCAGGAACATTCTCTCCTATATTTAATCATCCCCACAAACTTTAGACTCGTTTATACCAGCCAACTTACTAAAATGTTTTAGAATGTGGACTAGTGTGTTGAGTGGAGTTTAGCGGGGAGGCAGTGTGATTCAGCACTGTTTCAGCACATCATGCTGTTTACTTTTTCTTTTTAGCTTTATTTGGAATGTACAAAGTGTAGACTCTATTCAGGTACAGCAGTGTGGTGTGCTGCACTGTGGAGCACTGACCTGCAGTGCCACATGTCTACATTTATTTAAACAACATCGCACATCACACCCACATTGGGATGTGAATGGTACAATTGTTTTCTATGTGCCCTTGGGGTGACAGGTGTTGATCAGCTGCTGAAAAACTATAGTCACTGCAAATGGAGTGACTGAGCCCTTACTAAAAACCTTTGTCTTTTTGAAAAGCAAGCTGTATTCTTTTGGAAAATATTTGTCATCTTTCAAAATTTTTTATTTCAATGTTTGTACTGGTATTTTTTTAGATGTAGAAGTATTGTTTCTTAAAAACTTTCTAGCATAGTAATTTGTTAGGACAGGGACTTTCCTCATTTACATTTAGATTTTACTGTTGGGATTATAATTTAAAGGACATCTGCCTTGCTAAGATCATGAATAACTCAAACCTGTTATCCAGATTTTGGTGTGAAAATATACTGCAAATGCAAATCTCCCACATTTGCTTTTATGAATGAAACGGAATGATTTTTAAAATTTATTTTAATGAAAAAAAAAAGGTTCTGTACGTTGCCACAAACAGATCTAGGAAACTTTTTTTTTTTGCTAGTTTTATTTCTATTTAATGTTCTGTTATAGAAATTGGGCATATGAGGAACTAATGACAAGGAGGGGGATTAGCAGCATTGTGGTGGCTCCAGAAAAGAAGCCCACAAATAATAATAATTTAAAAAAATTAGCTACTGGGCACAAAAAGTTAATGTTTATTTTTTATGAACATTGAACACCTAACACCAGCCAAAATTTGTCATCAGTGAAAATTCTGTGTGATACATTTTATGGAATATTTTAGCTACATGTTTTAAACCACTTGTGATGAGTCTGACATTGTGACTTTAAGTCTGAGAAACACTTCCACTTGTGTATTTCTACTAGGGATGTCCCGATACCGATGCTAGCATCGGAATCGGGCCCGATACAGGGCATTTTGACAAGTACTTGTACTTGTCAAAATGCCCCGATGCCTAGCGCCGAGGCTTGCGTTGTTTTTAAATTTTTTCTTACCGTCTGTGGGGTCCTTTTTACTGTCCTCTGGGCAGGCTGGAGGAGCGTCGCGTCACTGCTGTGGGCGGCGCTCCAGGTGGGGTCCTAATGTGGTTGGCCAGCGACTGCCCAGAGGACTCCGCCTGTAGCTCCGCCCACAAAAGTGACGCGACGCTCAGCTGCTCAGCGCCGCCGACGTCCGTGGGGTCCTTTTTACCGTCCTCTGGGCAGACTGGAGGAGCGTCGTGTCACTGCTGTGGGCGGCGCTCCAGGTGGGGTCCTAATGTGGCTGGCCAGCGACTGCCCAGATGACTCCGCCTGTAGCTCCACCCAGAACAGTGACGCGACGCTCAGCGCCGCCGACATCCTCAAAAAGGAAAAAGAAAGCATTCGGCACCTCGTGAGGCACCTCCATTGAACAGGCAAGAGTGAGTAAGGGCCTGTGCTGGGATGGCAAAGAAGACAGTCAGTAGTTGCTCACGATAAGGGGTCCTCACTGTCCCTATGTGTATGCACCATGGGTATCAGTACCGTCAAGCACCCAGGGCACATGCCCACATCCCTGGGTGCTCAGGCTGCTTCCACCCACTGTTGATCTGTAGAAGTGGGTACAGAGGAGAGCTGGAGTGAGGGGGGGGGGAAGAAGTGCTGAGATGTGGACGTGGATTTAGAGATGAGCTGTGGCTGGGTGGTGAAGAGGTGAGGTGGGAAAGGTAAGCTGTGGCAAGGGGGAGCAGAGTTTAGCTGTGGACGGGGTATAGTGGTAAGCTGTGAATGAGGGGGCAAAGGTGAGCTCTGAATGAGGGTTACAGAGTTTAGCTGTGGACATGGAGTTCAGAGGTGAGTCAGATGGTTTTTAAAAAAATGTCACCTGTCCCTTTAAGAAAAAGTATCGGTAATTGGTATCGGCAAGTACATGAGGGCCAGTACTTGTACTTGTATTTGGTCTTAAAAAAGTGGCATCGGGACATCACTAATTTCTACCTTTACAGCCAAATTTATGAAACCCACACTATATGTTTGTTATGTGTTCCCATTCACACAGCATACCTAAAAACAACTAAAAGGTATTTCTTACCTTTGCAGTTGTTGTTTTTTTGGAGCAGATTATGCACATGACTTAATGGACAGCTTCTATTATTCAAAAAAACTTGTTCCTATTTAGGGGCTCCTTATGGACAGACTGGATTGAAAATGATGTAACATACAATGTACCACCCAAGCCTTGATGTTTTAACTCTTTGTTAGGACAGACAGTGTGCATGTCTAGTTTACAACTGATAATGAAGATTATGGTACAAACAGGGTTAATTATGGTAAACATAACTCCCTAGCTCCCTGTTTAACATTACATAGAAAGGGAAGGCTAAGTACGATTTTTCAGTGACTAGGAATATGTAACAATTGTAAAGTATGGGGTCTATTCACAAAGCTGCCGAGGGCAGCCGAGTGAATGACCGATCAGAAGTGAAGTGAGCCGAACACTGTTCGGCTATTCACTTCAGGCTGGTACGGCTGATTTCAGCCGATGTACGGCTGAAATCAGCCGTACATTGGCTTGCTTCGTGTGGCTTCGGCCCAGCCGAACATGCTTAGCATGTTCGGCTGATCCGAAGCCACACGAAGCAAGCCAATGTACGGCTGATTTCAGCCGATGTACGGCTGAAATCAGCCGTACATTGGCTTGCTTCGTGTGGCTTCGGCCCAGCCGAACATGCTTAGCATGTTCGGCTGATCCGAAGCCACACGAAGCAAGCCAATGTACGGCTGATTTCAGCCGATGTACGGCTGAAATCAGCCGTACATTGGCTTGCTTCGTGTGGCTTCGGCCCAGCCGAACATGCTTAGCATGTTCGGCTGATCCGAAGCCACACGAAGCAAGCCAATGTACGGCTGATTTCAGCCGATGTACGGCTGAAATCAGCCGTACATTGGCTTGCTTCGTGTGGCTTCGGCCCAGCCGAACATGCTTAGCATGTTCGGCTGATCCGAAGCCACACGAAGCAAGCCAATGTACGGCTGATTTCAGCCGATGTACGGCTGAAATCAGCCGTACATTGGCTTGCTTCGTGTGGCTTCGGCCCAGCCGAACATGCTTAGCATGTTCGGCTGATCCGAAGCCACACGAAGCAAGCCAATGTACGGCTGATTTCAGCCGATGTACGGCTGAAATCAGCCGTACATTGGCTTGCTTCGTGTGGCTTCGGCCCAGCCGAACATGCTTAGCATGTTCGGCTGATCCGAAGCCACACGAAGCAAGCCAATGTACGGCTGATTTCAGCCGATGTACGGCTGAAATCAGCCGTACATTGGCTTGCTTCGTGTGGCTTCGGCCCAGCCGAACATGCTTAGCATGTTCGGCTGATCCGAAGCCACACGAAGCAAGCCAATGTACGGCTGATTTCAGCCGATGTACGGCTGAAATCAGCCGTACATTGGCTTGCTTCGTGTGGCTTCGGCCCAGCCGAACATGCTTAGCATGTTCGGCTGATCCGAAGCCACACGAAGCAAGCCAATGTACGGCTGATTTCAGCCGATGTACGGCTGAAATCAGCCGTACCAGCCTGAAGTGAATAGCCGAACAGTGTTCGGCTCACTTCACTTCTGATCGGTCATTCACTCGGCTGCCCTCGGCAGCTTTGTGAATAGACCCCTAGGTGTTATTCCAATTAGGCTGCAAAGGTGTTAATACACTTTAATGTTATTCTCCAGTAGTCCCAAATTCTGCTGCTTCCTCTGTTAACAAATGCGGCATTCTTAGTGGTAGTTAGAGGCTTTCCCCAAAATCTAAGAAAGTTATGGCTTAGGAACAGGAGGTGTATGAAAACTTCCAATGTGATGAATTTAGAAAAGTACAATACATGCATTTTTTGTGATATCCAACCAACACCATCCAATTCAAAGGCATATATTGTATTTTCTAAAATGTATGCTATGGAAAAGTTTTGTTTACATTTTGTGGTGCGTTGCTACCAGTTTATGGAATCCAATTCCTGAGTAAAAATCTCAATCTTTTTTTCCATCGTTATTTAAGCACAAAAATGAACAGCTTTACTGTTGGAAAGTAGTTTTACTCTAGGAAACACATTTTATACAAATACCTTCTGTAGAGAGGGTTTATTGAATTTTGTAGCTAAAAACTACACGTTTTTAGGCCCCCTTCCCCAAAAGACAACTCAAGGACTGATCTGTGTAAACATGAGCAAGGAAAATAAGGCTTCTGCCCTTAATTCTTCTCTTGCTCCATTGTTTTTAACTTGCTGCCTCCACTTTTTATTTCTTTGCTCCAGTTTTCACAGATCAGCCAGAAGATTTGACAGAAAACTGACATCTTTCACAATCAGACCATGTAAGGGTTACTCTTTGAAATTTGTTTATGTCTACACACCTGTCTAAACTCAAAAAATTGAAGTGTTGAACTCACCTTTAACCTTTGCCAATTTAGATCTCAACACCCCTTAGCGCGATTGCATGGATCATCTATTTTGGAGAGACATCACTTGGAGTTTGGAAAATTTCTGCTGGCAGATGAGGTAAATAACTAATAAAAACAATAAATGAAAGTATTTTAACCAGTTCAGCTCAATATCTGTATACCCTTATGGACTGGAGCAATTTTAAAATTTCTGATATGGGCCTTGATCCTGCAAGGTATAGACAAAAAAAGGTAATAAAACCAAACAAATGCACTTTTTTCATCTCTGGCTATTCTTAGTTTTAAAACAGCTAGTAATGCTGTAAAATAGTTACAAAATAAGTAAACAACATACAATAGAACTCCCCCCGCCCCCAGCCATTTGCTAAACAACCCCCAGTGATTCTGAGGAAGGGGGTATGCCCCTGAAACGTGTAAATCCAGCCTAAAAGCAGCCGGTGGCACAATGATATGGTGATGTGACCAGAGGCAGCTTTTTATATCCAGTCAGAGCAGAACATTCTTTGATCAATGATTTTGTGGTCTCTTATTGACAAGTATGACTGAAATTTTATAATTGTGAGTATTTATAACCATTTTTATTATTCAAATAAAAATAGATTTCACACAAGGAGGTGGCACTTTGTGGCTTTTGTCTTCTAAAACTAAAATCATAACCAGTGTTAGCTTGTAAGGCACAGTAATATAGAAGCATGTATATGTACAAAAGAATGGTGTTGGTAATCCTTGCACTTGCACATTGCTGTTATTAGTCTTTTACTTGGATCCTACAATACTCTGGTAAACTACATTTGAATTGTAAATGCCCCAAATATGTATACCTTTAACCAGCAATACGTAATTAAGCCTTGAAAAAACAGAAGTTAACAAGTTAATTATTTTTACTTTGTTTTGCAGTCTATGAACATTTACCAGAATCTAAATAGAAGACAACATGAACATGTTATTCACCTGATGGATATTGCTATAATAGCTACAGACCTGGCTCTATATTTTAAGTGAGTATACAAAAGACTGTTATATGAAATGAAATACATGAAGTTATTTATAATAATATCCTTATTTACACACAACCATCATTTTACAGAGGTTCACAAATGACAGTTAGATTTTCCTAATTCCCAAAAGATGTCCCTCAGATATATTACATAGCACTTTACAAGGTTAATACAATCATTCATGTCAGCCACTGCATTTGAAGGCGCATATCATCTAATGTACGTACCACACTCATATTATACTATCGGAACAGTATAGTCAGAGAATATTCAAACTCTATGGAGGGAATTTAATAAAACTGGAACAATTATAATCTGGAGCAGCTGTGCATAGTAAACAATCAGGTGCTATCTTCAGCCTTTTCAGTTGAGCTTTGAAAATGAAAACTAGAATCTGATTGGTTGGCTTGCACAGCTGCTCCAGATGCTGTCTGCTCCAGTATTAGTAAATTCCACTTTATGTATATAATGTCCTTGGGAAAACTGAAACATTTGACTTGCTTAGCAACTGTGCTAATTTTCATAATTTCTGTGACAGGAGAGGAGACATAGGGGGTTATTCACAAAGCTGCCGAAGGATCTAGCCTTAGCTCCGGATGATCCTTCGGCTAGCTTCGGCCCCAGGACCCCTTCGGTTCAGTAGAACTGAACGGCTGCTGTACGGGCTATTCACTATAGCCCGTACAGCTCCCGAAGTTGGCCGAGCGGCTCAGTCGAGCCAAAGGCATATGCTTCGGCTCGACTGAGCCCAGTTGAAAGGTGAAGCTGGCCAAGCGGCCGCCCATTGGCCGGCCAACAGCCTGCTACTGACAGCTGGGCAGAGCCAGCCATCATCTCACGGCTGGCTCCGGCCACTTGCAGAGACAAATCAGCGTCCCTGGTTACCAAAGCGGCTCCACCAGGTTCTCAGTGTGTAATGACAGATCGGCGTCCCTGGTTACCAATCTGTCATTACGACGACAGCTTAGGAGAACCGGCGGTGATATGAAAGCCGACTCTGCTAAGCTCTCATATTAATGACAGAACAGCGTCCGCTGGTTACTAGGTAACTAGCGGATGCTGTTCTGTCATTAAGAGGAGAGCTTAGCAGAGTTGGCTTTCATATACTCGCTGTCTCCAACAAGCTCTCATTGTAATGACAGCTTTTCCCGGCCAATAGAAAACAGTTGGGCGGAGCTAGCTGTCACTGCTAGCTCCGCCCAATCGTTTTCTATACCATAGTGATATATGTATAGCCAAACCTTTTTTTTTACTTTTGAATACAGTAGGGAAGGGTTAAAATTCCTGTTAGTTTAATTTTTGCTGTCTGTTAGAAAGATTTCCCTTCACTTCCTGGTTCAGAGATGCAACAGGAAGAGAGAGAAAATCACTGCAAAGTGAAAGGAATTGTCCTCTTAGACAGATGTCAACAGAACAGATGTCCCTGTTGGAGTACTTCACCTTACCTCTTGTTCTAGTGACAACTCTAAGATTTTAGATTACTTTATGTCTCTGTGCAGGGCCGTCTTTGATATGAATTGGACCCTGGGCAAACATTTTCTTGGGCCCCCCACCAAGCCAAGCCCGCTAACTGCCATGCAGTTTCTCTCTCCACCCCAACATCCCAAATCAATTTATTCATTTTATATTTTTTTTAAATGATTGGCCCAGTAACTTAAGGAGTGTGACAATCAGCCAGCGCTGCAGATATATAAAAAACATATCTGCGGTGCTCGCTGATTGTAACACTCCTGCAGTTACTGTTTGTGAATCACCCCCCTCTGCAACATTCACAAAGTCCGATAGAAGTGACGTTTCAGACCGATCAGTTGTTCTAGGCAGATATGATCGGTTCTCCTGCACTTGCGCACTGTGCCGATCTGCCCTGGAACAGCCGACAAAGCGCTGGAATGCTTGACCCAATAGGCGGTCACACATTCCATCGCTGTCAAACTGAGCGGGATTACGTTGTAATGTGTGACCACGTCACCGGTCACACATTCCAACGTAGTCACAAACTTTGATAAAACACCCGTCCCCTGTCCCCTGAGTAGTATCCAGTAGTGTGGGAGGAGCAGAGCACTGTGGCTCTGTCTCTCTCCAAAGCAAAGGGATCAGAGCCTATCATGAATGCCTAGAGCAGCCGGCCCGCCCATCTGCATCATCAGTTGCTAGGCAGACAGGGGGCTGATTAGCAGGGACACAGGCTTTAAGGTTCTAACATTTCCATACTCTATCAAAAACTAGCTGCACATATATATAACCTTTGATTAGCTACTAAAACTACAATTACCCTTTATCCAAAATTTCTTCTGATATTATACATAACTTCCATTTGTCTAAGTGTGATGTGAGTATTCATTATTATCTGTCTTCTCAGGAAGAGAACAATGTTCCAGAAGATTGTTGATCAGTCAAAGACATATGAAGAGCAACAGAAATGGGTGGAATACTTATCGATTGAAACAACGAGAAAAGAAATCATTATGTAGGTGCCCTCTCTGCTTAACTGGGAGAGGGCACTGCAGGCCACACAACATTACTTTCTCTTAGTATAGGTCCATGCTCATAAACAAATCACAAATCATGTAAGCTAGCTGAATGAAGTTACCTGGCAGTTGGAAGTGTTTTAGTTATTTCTCTAACCCTACCAATGAAATAAGCAGGGTGTGGATGGGTGCAAAAAAATATATAAACACCTTGCTGCAGTCAACTCCCAAGCTAGCTAACAGTGATGTAATGATGCTCGTACAACCTGCTGCACACTACATGGGGAAGGGTAGGTGAATGGACACCCAACTCACAGGAAACTGGACAAAAACAGCTTTTAGCAGAACACTGTCCCAGTTTTTTCGGCAGAGACATATTTTCTGGAATTTGGATGGGCCACTGCAAAATATAGTTCAAGCTTTGCGCATTGTTAAATAATTTCAGGAAGAAATACTTGTAGAATATTTGGTGCAAATGTGCCCATGTATATGTGCCTATAAATGGATTATCAAAACTTGGTATGGTATGACATTATCAAAACCTGGTATGGTATGACAGCATTGGTAGAGGCAGTAGTATGATGACCTTCTTTTTCTACATTTGTGGCAACTATTTGATTGCTTCTGCTAATGTGATTTAACTGAACATTTGTCTGTTATACAGAACAAGAAGGCGGTCCTTTTCTTACATGATCACTCTAAAGCTGGTCATACACCTATAGAATTTCTATAGATTTTCTATGGTCAGATGGAAAAAGTGCAAATTCCTCCATCTACGCTAAACTGTGTGGATGGAGGAATCTCCCACTAGGCCAAGCTTCAGTATCTTGCTAGTTGGCGCCCGCTGGCTGTCAAAATCTAATTGGATGCAGGCATTGTTCCGGTGTTTTGAGAGCCAGCGGGGCCAACTAGCAAAATGCTGAAGCTTGGCCCAGTGGGAGATTCCTCCATCCAAACAGTTTGGCATAGATGGAGGAATCTGCTGCACTTTTTCCATCTGACCATAGCTGCCTGTAATAAACAGGCAGCGCTTTGTCCATGACAGGTTACAAAGCGGGGAGGCTTTCCCTGCTGTGTAACCTGTTACAAGCCGCTCTGAATGGAATGGAGAAAAAGCTGTCAGCTGACTGCACGTCCCTGGTTATGGGGTGACAGCTGGGGTGCTCCTGTATTGTTACCTTTTCAGCAGCTGTGCTGACATAGTCCACCAATGCTGTTACTACAAAAGAACACAAAAGAGCGCAAAGGCAATGAGGAACTAACTAACTTGGCAGAACATGGCACAAAAAAAGCTGTTAGACACTTACATGTAAGTCCGGGGACCAGAGGAGGGGCGGCCTGTGTGGAAGATTGGGGTGCCCGAGGTGTATGCCCAAATTTGGCTGGTCTGCTGCCCGAAGGTGTTCGTCCACGGGGAGAGAGGAGAGAACTGTGAACGAGGAGAGAGGGAGCAGAGCAGGGACTCCGTCCGTGTCACCGCTGCATGAGTGAGAGATCCAAGCATTGTGGAGGAGACTCGGCGGCGTTACATCTGGCTGAGCTGCTGTGGCTATGGATGACAGTACTCGGTCTCTGTTAGATCGGAATGGAGCGGTGTGCAGGAGCCGTGGTAGCAACAGTAGGGGGATGCCGACATGCGGCGGGCGGTCAAGTCAGTGGTAGTAGTGGGGTAGGGAATATCGAGAGAGAGAGAGAGAGCCTGTTCTGCCAAGTTAGTTAGTTCCTCATTGCCTTTGCACCCTTTTGTGTTCTTTTGTTATTACATTTATAGGTTCTCCTCCTGTTACCAGGGCTGCATGTTAGTTAGTTATCCATTTTTAGGGTCTCCATCTGAGAGCGCTGTTTGTGTTTTTTTGTTTCAATGCTGTTACTAGGAAGCTAGTCCAGAGCAATGATGTGCAGTTGACACTGGAGTGTGTGCATAAAGACAAGAGGTAGTTGAATGAGGCTGATAGAGATGAGCAGCATTGAGATGAAAAAATATATGAAAATAGGGTGAAACAGCATTTTATCAAAAAAAAAAAAAAAAAACAAGGGGGGG
>NW_017306578.1:636808-664416 GCF_000935625.1 Nanorana parkeri
CTGCACTTCAGGTCGGCCGAACATGCAAAGCATGTTCGGCCGACCCGAAGCCACCCGATGTACGGCTGATTTCAGCCGATATATGACTGAAATCAGCTATACAAGCCTGAAGTGAATAGCCGAACAGCATTCGGCTCACTTCACTTCGGGTCGGTTATTCACTCGGCTGCCTACGGTAGCTTTGTGAATACCATAGTGATATATGTATAGCCAAACCTTTTTTTTTACTTTTGAATACAGTAGGGAAGGGTTAAAATTCCTGTTAGTTTAATTTTTGCTGTCTGTTAGAAAGATTTCCCTTCACTTCCTGGTTCAGAGATGCAACAGGAAGAGAGAGAAAATCACTGCAAAGTGAAAGGAATTGTCCTCTTAGACAGATGTCAACAGAACAGATGTCCCTGTTGGAGTACTTCACCTTACCTCTTGTTCTCGTGACAACTCTAAGATTTTAGATTACTTTATGTCTCTGTGCAGGGCCGTCTTTGATATGAATTGGACCCTGGACAAACATTTTCTTGGGCCCCCCACCAAGCCAAGCCCGCTAACTGCCATGCAGTTTCTCTCTCCACCCCAACATCCCAAATCAATTTATTCATTTTATATTTTTTTTAAATGATTGGCCCAGTAACTTAAGGAGTGTGACAATCAGCCAGCGCTGCAGATATATAAAAAACATATCTGCGGTGCTCGCTGATTGTAACACTCCTGCAGTTACTGTTTGTGAATCACCCCCCTCTGCAACATTCACAAAGTCCGATAGAAGTGACGTTTCAGACCGATCAGTTGTTCTAGGCAGATATGATCGGTTCTCCTGCACTTGCGCACTGTGCCGATCTGCCCTGGAACAGCCGACAAAGCGCTGGAATGCTTGACCCAATAGGCGGTCACACATTCCATCGCTGTCAAACTGAGCGGGATTACGTTGTAATGTGTGACCACGTCACCGGTCACACATTCCAACGTAGTCACAAACTTTGATAAAACACCCGTCCCCTGTCCCCTGAGTAGTATCCAGTAGTGTGGGAGGAGCAGAGCACTGTGGCTCTGTCTCTCTCCAAAGCAAAGGGATCAGAGCCTATCATGAATGCCTAGAGCAGCCGGCCCGCCCATCTGCATCATCAGTTGCTAGGCAGACAGGGGGCTGATTAGCAGGGACACAGGCTTTAAGGTTCTAACATTTCCATACTCTATCAAAAACTAGCTGCACATATATATAACCTTTGATTAGCTACTAAAACTACAATTACCCTTTATCCAAAATTTCTTCTGATATTATACATAACTTCCATTTGTCTAAGTGTGATGTGAGTATTCATTATTATCTGTCTTCTCAGGAAGAGAACAATGTTCCAGAAGATTGTTGATCAGTCAAAGACATATGAAGAGCAACAGAAATGGGTGGAATACTTATCGATTGAAACAACGAGAAAAGAAATCATTATGTAGGTGCCCTCTCTGCTTAACTGGGAGAGGGCACTGCAGGCCACACAACATTACTTTCTCTTAGTATAGGTCCATGCTCATAAACAAATCACAAATCATGTAAGCTAGCTGAATGAAGTTACCTGGCAGTTGGAAGTGTTTTAGTTATTTCTCTAACCCTACCAATGAAATAAGCAGGGTGTGGATGGGTGCAAAAAAATATATAAACACCTTGCTGCAGTCAACTCCCAAGCTAGCTAACAGTGATGTAATGATGCTCGTACAACCTGCTGCACACTACATGGGGAAGGGTAGGTGAATGGACACCCAACTCACAGGAAACTGGACAAAAACAGCTTTTAGCAGAACACTGTCCCAGTTTTTTCGGCAGAGACATATTTTCTGGAATTTGGATGGGCCACTGCAAAATATAGTTCAAGCTTTGCGCATTGTTAAATAATTTCAGGAAGAAATACTTGTAGAATATTTGGTGCAAATGTGCCCATGTATATGTGCCTATAAATGGATTATCAAAACTTGGTATGGTATGACATTATCAAAACCTGGTATGGTATGACAGCATTGGTAGAGGCAGTAGTATGATGACCTTCTTTTTCTACATTTGTGGCAACTATTTGATTGCTTCTGCTAATGTGATTTAACTGAACATTTGTCTGTTATACAGAACAAGAAGGCGGTCCTTTTCTTACATGATCACTCTAAAGCTGGTCATACACCTATAGAATTTCTATAGATTTTCTATGGTCAGATGGAAAAAGTGCAAATTCCTCCATCTACGCTAAACTGTGTGGATGGAGGAATCTCCCACTAGGCCAAGCTTCAGTATCTTGCTAGTTGGCGCCCGCTGGCTGTCAAAATCTAATTGGATGCAGGCATTGTTCCGGTGTTTTGAGAGCCAGCGGGGCCAACTAGCAAAATGCTGAAGCTTGGCCCAGTGGGAGATTCCTCCATCCAAACAGTTTGGCATAGATGGAGGAATCTGCTGCACTTTTTCCATCTGACCATAGCTGCCTGTAATAAACAGGCAGCGCTTTGTCCATGACAGGTTACAAAGCGGGGAGGCTTTCCCTGCTGTGTAACCTGTTACAAGCCGCTCTGAATGGAATGGAGAAAAAGCTGTCAGCTGACTGCACGTCCCTGGTTATGGGGTGACAGCTGGGGTGCTCCTGTATTGTTACCTTTTCAGCAGCTGTGCTGACATAGTCCACCAATGCTGTTACTACAAAAGAACACAAAAGAGCGCAAAGGCAATGAGGAACTAACTAACTTGGCAGAACATGGCACAAAAAAAGCTGTTAGACACTTACATGTAAGTCCGGGGACCAGAGGAGGGGCGGCCTGTGTGGAAGATTGGGGTGCCCGAGGTGTATGCCCAAATTTGGCTGGTCTGCTGCCCGAAGGTGTTCGTCCACGGGGAGAGAGGAGAGAACTGTGAACGAGGAGAGAGGGAGCAGAGCAGGGACTCCGTCCGTGTCACCGCTGCATGAGTGAGAGATCCAAGCATTGTGGAGGAGACTCGGCGGCGTTACATCTGGCTGAGCTGCTGTGGCTATGGATGACAGTACTCGGTCTCTGTTAGATCGGAATGGAGCGGTGTGCAGGAGCCGTGGTAGCAACAGTAGGGGGATGCCGACATGCGGCGGGCGGTCAAGTCAGTGGTAGTAGTGGGGTAGGGAATATCGAGAGAGAGAGAGAGAGCCTGTTCTGCCAAGTTAGTTAGTTCCTCATTGCCTTTGCACCCTTTTGTGTTCTTTTGTTATTACATTTATAGGTTCTCCTCCTGTTACCAGGGCTGCATGTTAGTTAGTTATCCATTTTTAGGGTCTCCATCTGAGAGCGCTGTTTGTGTTTTTTTGTTTCAATGCTGTTACTAGGAAGCTAGTCCAGAGCAATGATGTGCAGTTGACACTGGAGTGTGTGCATAAAGACAAGAGGTAGTTGAATGAGGCTGATAGAGATGAGCAGCATTGAGATGAAAAAATATATGAAAATAGGGTGAAACAGCATTTTATCAAAAAAAAAAAAAAAAATACAGGTGGAATTTAGATCTGCTTTAACATTCATGATTTCACTGACATCATTCATTATCTGCAGGGCCATGATGATGACAGCTTGTGATTTATCTGCCATCACGAAACCATGGGAAGTGCAGAGCAAGGTCAGATGTTAGTCAATAATCATCTAATTCTTTGCACAATTTATATATATTTTATGTTTGAGTGTATATGGTATAAGCATATATTCATCTATAGTATTTAGTATTCATATTAGGTTCTTTATATTGTTCTAAGTTCATATTATGTATCTATGCTATATATGCTATCCATCAAATGCAATATTATTGGTTTCTGCTATTGTTTGTGAGGGTCTCAAACCAATATATTTGAAGATGTCATAAACAGATGCTTCTCCTCCTAAACATCAAAAGTACAGTGTCATCTTATAGATGCACAGTTCAAAGGTATATTATAAGGTGTAAACTAAAGTAACCAATGGATAGCAGTTAGAAGTGATCAGTCAGTAATTAAATCCATTAACAGAAATCTGATTGGGTGCCATAGGTTGTTGCAGTCTGGAGTTGGTAAAGTATTTAGATAAGTTGTAGAAATGTTGAAATACAATACTAAAGAATGTGGTGCATGTAGATTATTCAACACTCAGGGCACATCTGTTTTAACACTCCTTGCTCTGTACAACAAAATAATTTCAGTAATGAATTACAGTAAAAGAAAATGTGGTATATCTTAACCGTTGTGGTCAATGTAGTAGTGACCTCTTACATTGGTGGTCAATGAACCACTGCCCTCTAGCATTGAGGGCAGTGGTTCACTGTGGTTCACCATCACTGTCCTAAGCTGTAAATTGCCCTGTTAATTAAGTGGGATAAACATAATAAAATGCTCACTTTTTCTCTTATTTTTATAGGTTGCTCTTCTTGTTGCTGCTGAATTTTGGGAGCAAGGTGACCTGGAAAGGACAGTACTTCAGCAACAGCCTATTGTAAGTAAAGATTTTTTCCCGAAGGGTTGTCTGCTTCTTAGGTTCTGCCACTAGGCTGAACAGTAATGATACGCAAAGGACTTTAATGATAGCAGCTAATCAAGAACCATCTTGAAATATCTGACTTGTATGAACAAATTTATGATTATTGCAATTTCCACATTATCATTGTTCTTTCTGAACAAGATGACAATGTTCCCCATTGTCTCAGTCTAAGTATTATTTCTCAAATGTGCAATTTGCTCTGAGTCAATCACTCGTCTAGTACTAGAATAGTGCGAAGTGTAGCTAAGGACTGATTTTAAGAAATTATACTAGCTAAAATGATTTTAGAGTGCTTTTAGAAGAAATTGCAAAATCGACTTGTTATATTAACCTTTTTAGCTTTTGTTAGACTATGTATGTAAAATCATTAGCTTAGAAATAAACAATATAGGATGCACTCATGACACTGGTGCCAAAGAGCATTATGAATTTTCTAAATAAACTGAGCAGAAGAAACTGCCTTCAGATTCTCTTTCTCTTACTGAAACTCCATAGTGAACATAAGTCATGTGTAATGCACATAACTTCCGGGTCCAGTGATTGCAGGAGAGATCAGCGGTTAGAAGCCGCTAATCTCTCCTCCGATCCATCAGGGGAAACCCGCCATGCCGGTCCCGGGCTCACACTGGGGACAGAGGAAATCCGACGGCGGCGCCTGTATAGACGCCGGAACGCTTGTATTTAAACAGCAATCAACGGCTATTTAAAACGGTACCAAGAACACGGCTGCAGCAGCAGCCACGTTCTTGGTATAACCACTTCCAGCGGAGGACGTACATCTATGTGAACCC
This sequence comes from Nanorana parkeri, assembly GCF_000935625.1. NCBI lineage: Eukaryota > Metazoa > Chordata > Amphibia > Anura > Dicroglossidae > Nanorana > Nanorana parkeri. The sequence continues at coordinate 642,088 of NW_017306578.1, forward strand.
GCTGGAAGTGGTAAAGGGCCTGGTATGATTTTGGGGGGAACCCCACGCACTTTTTTTTATTTTTAACTTGTGGTCCCTCCTAAAATTCCTACCAGACCTAAAGGGCCTGGTATAACTTTTGGAGGGTACCCCACGCATTTTTTTAAATAGGGGTCCCTCCTAACATTCCTACTAGACCTAAAGTGTCTGGTTTAGTTTGGGAGGGGAACCCCACGTTGTTTTTGTTTTTTTTCCTTAATTTTTTAAAATTATTTTCTTAACTTTAAATTTTTTTAATTTGTTTACATTTATTTTTATAATTTTAAAAAAAAAATTCATTTGTTAAAATTTTTTCTACTCTGCTCGCTACCTTGGAGATAGCGAGCAGAATAGCCGAGCCAATTGTCGCTAGGTTGCATTCGGCTATTCACTCACTGCAGTTCGGCCCCTATAAGAATAGGGGCGAACGGAAGCAAGTGTACTGCCGAATGTTGGATCGGCTGAGTCGAACGGCTTCTGCACTTCTGAGCAAAGGTAGCCAATGTACAGCTGATTTTAGTCGATGTAGACATATAGAGCTGAAGTGAATAGCCGAACGATGTTGCCGGTTAGATCAGCCGATGTACGGCTGATTTTAGCCGATGTACTCGTACAGAGCTGAAGTGAATAGAGGTCACTCGGTTGCCTTCGGCAGCTTTGTGAATAACCCCCTTAGATATACATGCTCATTGCTAAACTCATTTTAATGATACTATTCTAAATCACAATTTGAAAAATAAATACTTTTTAATTATTTTTTAGTCCTGACCGTGATCAATAAATGTATAAAAAACCATAATACACTGGAGGGAATTTATCAAAGCACTTGCGAGTGTTTGAACTTGCACGTAAAATATTTGCACCAGATTTATCAAGCTAGCGTAATGTTGTTGATAAATGAGGTTTAACAAGTGCAGATGAAAACACGTGCAAAAAAGGTGAAAAAAAAAATGGCGGGGGGGGGGGGTTTATCAAAAAGGTGCGAGTGGTTGAAATTGCACGACCCACCTGAAAGCCTGCCTCATAACCCCGGCCTTAATTGCCAGTGCGTCACGATCCTGTCACCGCCAAAGCTCTGTCTGTCAGCACACAGGACGCGCAAGTACGCTCTGCTCCATCCAACTGGAATTCGAATGTTTTAATGAAGACTTAAAATATTTATACATGCTCTAAAAAAAAGATTATTTTTTGCCACTCTAAAAAAAAAAAATTGTTCACTTGCCTCCAAGCGTAGGGGAGGGGAGGAAAGGGGAAAAAAATCCCCAGCCTTGCCTATGACAGACAAATGAGGCCTTTGTGTCAAACGAGGTGACCTGCCCGGAGATTCTGTGGAGAATTGTGAATGGGCAGTATTATGAATGTGCGGATGGACAACCCGAATTAAAAAGGGAAAAAAAAAAATGGGGGGGGGGGGGGATTTATCAAACAGTTGCGAGTGTTTGAACTTGCACGGAATATATTTGCACCAGATTTATCAAGCTACTGTAATGTTGTTGATAAATGAGGTTTAATAGACTCCAAGAAAGAAGACTTCTAACTTCAGGCAAAAAGCTTAACTGTCGCATCTTGAAGAAGAGGTCATGGGGACTTCTTAAGTTGTGAGTGTTTTCTTAGGTGATGCTCCAGTTTCAGACAGCCCAGAACAAGTGCAGATGAAAACACGTGAAAAAAAGGTGCAAAAAACATGCAACTGAAAAATTAGTGCAAGCTCTGAAGAAAACAGGTGCAAAACAGGTGCAAAAAACATGCAGTTGAAAAAGTAGTGCAGGCTCTGAATAAAACAGGTGCATAACATGTGCAGTTGGAAAAGTAGTGCAAGCTCTGAAGAAAACAGGGGCACATGTTGAAAGACAGATTTGCACATAAACAAAAATTATCTAAGAGGCTAAAACTGTCGCAAGTGCTTTGATAAATTCCACCCATTGTCTTTAACCCCTACCTGTCGACAATCTATATAATAACCTTCCCTGACATGATACACTGTCCAAGGTTACGTTAATAAACATTAACCCTCTAACAGCCTCCAGCAGACATTTTGCGCAGCTGCTAGCTCTTTATATTGGCTGTCAATCATAGCCTTCCACTGATCTCAAGAATGACACACCTTCAGGCTGAAGTGTTTATTTGCTATCTATTTATTAGTTCAGCTGTCAAATGCACTTGTACCATTTAAAATAATATTACATTATTTGCTTTTTTTGCGCTTTTGTCAACCTATAATAAAAAAAGAAAAACAGTGTACCAAACAAAAACCTTTTATGTCTTAAAAAAATGTATAAAGATTATATAGGTGTGCAAATTAGTCACAGGGGCATATTTATAAAGCAGTGAATATAACATTCACCAATCATTTACTGGAGGTGAATTTCCATCCTGCTTGCTGCTTTATAAATATGCCCCATGGAGTTAAGTTTAACAGCACAAACTGTCATTGCTGAATTTGGCCTGGGCATCTAGGCATCAATGACATCTGATCAATAATGTGACTTTGTGTTTTTCTTCCATTATTAGTTTATATTGTAAAATACTTATCCTGCTTTAAAGAGTTTAATCGGAAATATATAAGAAAATTTAAGTTTGCATGTTTTCGCTGTTTCCTTAGCTTTTAATGTCTTTCGCTTCATATCTTGCTAGTCTTGCTGCCAGCAATAATACAGTACAGTTGTGCAAGAAAGAACATAGCAATAGTACTTACCATCAGTGATCTTCCATGATTTTTTGTTTATTTATAATAAATATTTTTCTGTGACAGCCCATGATGGACAGAAATAAGTCTGCGGAATTGCCAAAGCTCCAGTGTGGTTTCATTGACTTTGTGTGCACCTTTGTATATAAAGTAAGTCACAAAAACTGAGATATAGATGCAAAGGGTATACATTTTCCATGCATTGTACAAAATAGTAGAAGAACTGCTGTAGTAAGGCACATTTTAGTTTTTTCAAAATATATTTCTATTTATTTTTCCTCCACATCCACAGAGCATTTAGAAAAATACTAACTAAATTTAAAAATGTATAACTTTGTCCTGGAGTTATTTAAGTATTTAGATGATAATAACTATATCATTTCTACCTAAATGTAATGTTTTTTATAAACAGTTATTTATTTTATCCAACACCATTATGGTAAAACATTTCTTTCCCATAATGATAAAACCATTTAATATCCTAAAGGCATTGTTTTCCATTATGTGTTAAATTACATCATTGTGAAAACAAACAAAACAGTTAGATTTTCTTAAGGGAATCAGCATACTAGTTTGACAATAATCTGATATCTGGTTAAAAAACAAACTAAAAAAATAGCTCATGGAAACTGGATCTATCGAATACATGGCATTTAAGATACTGTGTATTGCCTTTTGTTTGATTTGGGATGGGCTGGGACCAGCTATAATGATACAGTAAAAGCACTTGAAAAATTGTGTTTAAGGACAGTTAATAATTTTATCCAACACCATTATGGTAAAACAGTTCTATAGCATTAAACTATTTAATATCATAAGGGCAATTTTTGCTGTTATGTGTTAAATTACCATATATACTCGAGTATAAGCCGTCCCGAATATAAGCCGAGGTACCTAATTTAATTGAGAAAACAAACAAAGCAGTTGGATTTTCTAAAGGGAATCAGAAAATATAAATATTTCATAATTTACTGTAAGTTATGATGTAATAATCGTGACAACTTTTACACTAATTTGCAATAATCTGGTCCCAACCCATCCTAGATGAAACAAAAGTCAACACACACTATCCTAAATGCCATATATTCTATAGATCCAGTTTCCAATGGCTTTTTGTTTGCATGGTTAACAAAGCAAACAAAAAGCCATTGGAAACTGGATCTATACAATATATGGCATTTAGGATAGTGTGTGTTGACTTTTGTTTCCTCTAGGATGGGTTGGGACCAGCTATAATGACACTCTAAAATTTCCAACCTATAACTGCCTATTGCCATGACAAAATGGTTTAACAGATAAATGTACAAACAGCATATCTGGTGTTTGGGTTTTGTTATAGTATTGAACATGTCATATAATGAAAATGTTTTTGTTTATTTTATTGATTTATAGAACTCTAAGGGGGTTATTCACAAAGTTGCCGAAGGCAGCCAAGTGAATAACCCAGCCGAAGTGAAGTGAGCCGACCTACTTTCGTACATCGGCCGCCTTCGGCTGCACTTCGGTCAGCCGAACATGCTCTGCATGTTCAGCTGAGCTGAAGTGCAGAAGGACTTGGACTCAGCCGATCCAACATTTGGATCGGCTGACCCGAAGCTGCGGCAGCTCGCTTGCTGCCGTTCGCCCCTATTCACATAGGGGCCGATCGGCAGTGAGTTTATAGCCAAATTCCGCTGAGCGGCATTCGGTTTGGCTATTCTGCTCGGTACCTCCTTGGTACCGAGCAGAATAGAAAATCAATGAAAAGAGTAAAAAAAAAAGTTGAAAAAATATTTTTACAAATGTAAATAAATGTGAAATAAAAAAAAATTAAGATTTTTTCAAAAAGAAAAAAAACAATAAAAAAACCAATTGAGCGGAACTAGCAGTGACAGCTAGCTCTGCCCAACTGTTTCATATTGCCTGGCACATGCTAGAGTCTTCTACCAGGTCCCAGCCAATGAATAACAAGTGCACGGAGCTGGCCGTGACATCACAGCCAGCTCCGCCCAGTTGTTATTGTTTAATGACAGATCAGTGTCCCCAGGTCATTTGGGGATGTTTATCTGCCTTTACAACTGGGCAGGCAGAGCCAGCTTTGAGATCACGGCTGGCTCCAAACCCAGCTATCATTTGCGGGGCGAAAGTCTGGTCTTCGGCAGGCCGTTCGCGCCGCTTCGGGTTTCACTTCGGCTGAGCCGTTTAGCCACCTTCGGCTGCTGTAGGGGCTATAGTGAATAGCCCCTACAGCAGCCCTTCGGTTCGACTGAACCGAAGGCCATAGGCAGCCAAACAGGGCCGAAGGATCAGCTGAAGCTACGGCTGGATGCTTCGGCTTCTACGTGCATAACCCCCTAAGAAATTCCACAGGGCTTTTTCATGTACGTAAACCATTTGCATCAGTCCCTAGCCCCATATAATGTTCTTTTACTTATCACTTCCACAATCCACCCCACTGAAACTGTTCCATTAATGAGGAATTGTACAATAAAGTCTGTTCAGAGACTCACAGTTCCTGGAGTGTCTATCTACTGTGTCACTTGCTGCACTCAGTGGTTCTTCCTGATGACCTCCATGTCACTAATAACTTTTCATGGAACATAACAAATACTATAACTACATATAACTTTAAATTGGGCAGAAATGTAAAAAAACACTTTCAGAATTACAGCAGAATGTAAAACACTGCCACAAGTCAAAATAGAAAACAGTCAATACCCATTAGACTCCTTTCAGGTGGTCAATCTGATCAGGCCCGCATGCCAGTTTCACAGGCAGATCTGATTGAATGCCCAATGTTAGTCTATGGGCAGCCGGATCTAAATGGACGTGTGTCAATCCACATCTGATTACCCCCGGCTCTGGCCAGGTCTGTAAAGCAAAACGGAAAATAGTTCTGTTTTGGCCAATCTGATTGTGATGGATCAAGGGTAATCTTATGTAAACAGACACATGTCCACTTACTTCTGGCTTCCTGTAGGGCTAACACGGACCCAGTAAGTTCAGCTGTTTCTTCCATTGGAAGAAATGGAAATAGAAATAGATGGAAGAAAAAATTGAACAGACACAGATGTCATGGATGTCTGTACACAAACACCCTGCTAATCAGAACTGACAGCTCCAGAGTGTGAAAGGAGCTTTAATGTTAGAATGCTCACAGGGATCTATGTTTGTTTATGGCTGGAAATGGAAGTCGGTAGTATGCTGTCATGTACTGTACAATGACATAGCTTTTCTCAGGTCCTCAATATTTGCCTTAAATAAACCAACCCCAAGGGAATTTGCAAAGGAATTTTTACTTGGCAGGGGATTTTTTCCCTTAGTTTAGTAAATGTGGTGAGACTTCACTTTGCAAAGAATACCCAATCATGTATTTGCCTTAAATGTTCCTTCTGTTGTGTTCTTCTTTTTGCAGAAATGAGTCAAGCTCAATTTACAAACATCTCTAGGTACACCTCTGTTGTAAAAATTAGTGTCAATGTTCTCATCAGTGTGATGTCTAAAAGTTTCTATGTAAAATTTAAATTCCTAAAGGATCAACACTATACATGTAGTACTTACATGGGCCATTTTATTGCCTCTTAGGAGTTTTCTCGCTTCCATGAAGAAATTCAACCAATGTTGGATGGCTTGCTTAATAACAGAAAGGAGTGGAAAGCTCTGCAAGATGAATATGAGGCAAAACTGAAAGTAATTGAAGAAGAGAAGAAGAAGAAGGACGATGAATTATCTGCTAAAAAAGGTGTGTGACCAATATACATTTATAGGGCTTCATATGAAAGTTATTTAAAGTTATTATTTAAAGTCAAACAAAACTCAAATTAAAAAAAAAAAAAACGTTGCTTGCTGACAGGTTTTATTGCAGAGAGACTCAGTGGGGTTGGTTTATTTTAGGCAAATAGTCTGTTCACTGTGCAAGGGAATTTTATCTTGGCTTAGTGAATGAGGTGAAGCATTGCTAACTCCCATCATCCAATCATGTGCAAGCAAAAATACAGTTTTTTTAAAATTTCCTTGCACATGATTGGGTATTCTTTGCAAAGTGAAGTCTCACCACATTTACTAAACTAAGGGAAAAAATCCCCTGCCAAGTAAAAATTCCTTTGCAAATTCCCTTGGGGTTGGTTTATTTAAGGCAAATAGTCCGTGCACTTTGCATGGGAAATTTATCTTAGCTTAGTGAATGAGGTGAAGCGTTGCTGACTTCCATCATCCAATCATGTGCGAGCACAATTACTAAGCTAAGGAAACATTTCCCTGCAAATCAACCCAGGTATGTCTCTGCAAAAAAAGCATCTTACTTGCTTGGCATTGGTTTAATTCTGCTTTAAGGATAAGTGCTCTTTAAAATTAAAGTGTACTTGTGTTTTAATCTGGCACTGAGAAACAAAAACAGGCTATCACATGATGTCTTTGTTCTTTTGAGCTATCCAGGAACACTTAAATACAGAGTGCTCTACTAAACAAATATTGACTTTCTAGTTGAATTCTGGTGCTTGGAGCCACCACAATCCCCCCATACCTTAGTCCAACAATGCCATGGGTCTCTATTACCAGTTAATCTGGTGGTGAAGCCGGAAGTATGGGGTGGTATGCACTATCTTCAAAAGGAAAGGTTCCCAAGGCTCTCAGGAAGCATACTGACACTATTTTTTACAGGCACCTAGAGGTACCTGCTATTGCTTTACAGTAGAACATAACAGCATTTAATGCCACTAGAAATTTGCTTTAGTAATCAAAGAACAATCTAACCATAAAGACTAACAGCAATCAGTGCTGGCAGTCTGTCATTATTTGTATTAGCCAGTCATCTTTTGATTGATGCATGTGCCACATTTGGATGGGAAGGAGTTCCGGAGATCACATACACTGTGCCATCATCGACAATTGAAAGTAAAATTGAAAATAGAGGTACAAGCTACAATTACTTTTTGTGATATTGAGGCTTTTTTTACTAAAGAGTTGAGAATCTACACACAAATAAGTATGTGGATATTTACTTCAGTTATCCAATCAGGTGAAAAGCAAATTCATGTTCACTTTGAATACCCAATCATGTGCAGATGCATTTCACATGACTGGATAATTGAAGTGAATGTTCACACAATTTTTAAGTGAAGATTCTCAAATTCTCAAATAAGTGCACTTATACTTTAACAGAACATGTAAAAAGCCTTATGGCATACTGATTTCTTTTTAGGATGTCTCAAATACATAGATGTAAAAGATACCTATAGACATGAAATGATTTTTGGTTGGATCAGGAGACTCATTTTATGTCTATAAGTTGAAGCAGACAATGCTGGTTTCTTTTTGTGAAAATTGGGGATCAGCTAGGATGGATATTTTAATCCCTCACATCTGACTACTGCCTCATGGCTAGGCTTATGGAGTCTCACAAAACTAATATTTTGAAATGTGTTTAGTATTGTTCATCTCTTAGTGCGCATTCACGCTAGCCGCTGTGCTACATCATGGTGCCCGGCACAGTGCTGATGGGCCAATCCAAGCACATTGCACTGTTTTTTTGGTTTTTTTCACAAGTGACATTTCATTAACTATATTATAAGTGCCAGATTGCTGGTGACACTGTTTTGTAGTGGGGATTATTCTAATATATTAAAACAGTTAACAGACGGAAGCCAGCATTCCCTGACATCATCATTATTTTTACAATACGTTTAAGATAAAGAGATTTAGAAGCAGGCAGGATTTGTTGAACAAGTGCATCCCTATTACCCAAATGTAGATGCCATTAGTAGGTGAATTCTGATTAGTGTTACCTGATTGTCTGTTAACTCACTAAGTAGACCAACTTTTTTTTTAAAGTATAGATTAGAATATGAATAGTAAATGGAAAATATGCGCTAAGGATATAGCAATTTCCCAAAATGATATAGAGCTGCTATGAATAAATTAATGGATTGAATGCACAACACACAGCGCTAAATACCAAAAAATGGTGACAAATAATAATGTGCTCCAAGATGGAGACTCTGATCTGGTTTAGAGTTAGGACCGCACTATAAGAGGTGCCTTGGCGCGACTGTGCGGCTTTCACATTTTCTGACGTGTATCCAAACCTCTGTTTTTAACCTTAGTGTGCGACAAGTTTTTTTACATGCTAGCTTGTGAGTGTGCCAGGAAAACTTTTTGCTGTTTGACGAAATAATAAGTGCAAAACGCCACTCAAATGATCTCAATAAAATAGCATAAATACTGTGATGAAATCTAATAAGATAACAGCCATATATAGTGACATATGTTAATAAATACAAAACAATGGCCTCAGATGCAATATAAATAAATAACATGAATTAAATAAAGTGATAAGACCCCCAAAAGAGGGATAAATATTTATGAATGTATATGGTGAACAGATATAGATCTAAAAGTCCCAAAGCGTGAGATCTATAAGGTGCAAATAAGACAAAAATTCACTCCGTGCAAGATGTTGGTGATCCTCAAGCGCCAACCCCCATAGTCAAACACTTAACAGAAATGTTTGACTAAATCAGCATTCAAACAGAGCTTCCTGTTGGTGTGGAACAATCGCCTGCGATCTTCTCAGCATCGATAATGAAACCCAGATTCTCAATGTATAGATGGCAGCATTCCAGCAGCAACCAAAAATAGAAGGAATCGCTCATTGTGCAGTATAAAATGATTTATTTAAAAAAGAATATAGCACACTCACATGTTGAAATCTCCTTTATCCGGCCGGTAACAAAACAGTCTCCTTCACAGACTCACAATAGCTTTCAGGAACACCGTCAGTAGGACCCGCCTTTGACGCTTTTCGTCATCAAAGGACGTTCTTAAAATTACGCAGATCTGCCTTTGATGATGAAACGTGTCAAGGGCGGGTCCTACTGACGGTGTTCCTGGAAGCTATTGTGAGTGAAAAGTGTAAGTCATCAGTGCATTCAATATATATTTTGTCCAAGAAATATGTTGAGCAGGACCCTACACTAACTGCACTCCCTTTTGCTAACACTAACTGCAGTCCCTTTTGCTAACACTAACTGCACTCCCTTTTCACTAACATTAATCGCACTCCCTGTTCACTAACACTAACTGCCCCTAATCTATCCACTAGCCCATCTAAGAAAAAAAACTGGGCTGGACAGGCTCTCAGGGGGGCTATGCAGACTCCTAGGTTGTCTGTGCGGGCTCTCAGGTGGGCTGCGGGCACTGTAGAAGCTCTCAGGGGGACTGCAGGCTTTGTGCGGGCTGTGTGCGGGCTCTCAGGTTGACTGCAGGCTCTGTAACACACTGGACTCTGCACTTAGTAACGCACTGCACTCAGGACTTAGTAACGCACTGGACTCAGGACTTAGTAACCCAATGGGCTCCGGACTTAATAACGCAATGGACTCAGGACCTAGTAACGCACTGGACTTAGGATTTAGTAACGCACTTGACACTGGACTTATTAACGCTCTGGACTTAGTAACACACTGGACACTGAACTTATTAACGCACTGGACTCTAGACTTAGTAACGCACTGAACTCTGGACTTAGTAATGTACTGGACTCTGGACTTAGTAACGCAATGGACTCAGGACCTAGTAACGCACTGGTCTTAGGATTTATTAACGCACTGCACACGGGACGTATTAACGCACTGGACTCTGGACTTAGTAACACACTGGACTTAGTAATGCACTGGACTCTGGCCTTAGTAACATGATGGACTCAGGACCTAGTAACGCACTGAGCTCAAGACTTAGTAACACACGGGGCTCAGGACTCAGTAACGCATGGGGCTCAGGACTTAGTAATGCACTGGGCTCAGGACTTAGTACCGCACTGGATTCTGGACTTAGAAACACACTGGACTCAGGGCTTACTAACGCACTGGACGCAGGGCTTAGTAATGCCCTGGACTCAGGACCCACCTGAGGACCCTCAGGACACACCTGGGACCCTGCAGAGCCCACCTAAGACCCCACACATTCCTGAGACCCCACACAGCCCACGTTAGAGTGACCCTGCAGAGCACACCATAGATCTTGCACAGCCCATCTGAGACTCTCTATCGTGGGCTCTGCAAGTTCTCAGGTGGGCTGGTCGGGTTCCCTTTCCATGCACCTCCTCCCAGCTCCTCTTTCCTGTCGATGCTGGGGCCGGACCTCCTCCGCCACTGGACCGGCGCTGCTGGGGCCTGGCCTTCTTCGCTAAAGTACCAACGCCTCCTCCACCTCCTCCCTGTCACTTCTGCTATGCAGCCCCTGATATGGCCAATACCCATGTAAGGGGCCCAGGCCCCCCAAGCTGCCCAGGCCCCTCACATGTGTATCAGCTGAATCCCCCTGATGGCGGCCCTGACCTGCGTATAACCACACTGGATCAATGCAGGTTACCGCAAGGACAAATAGAAAACAATTGTTCTCACAATTTACACCACAATATGGGTGGGATGGGTGATGCACTGTTCTGTGATACAAACATGCTGCATTTTTTGCAGTGCACTTGATGCCACCGCAAGTTGCTCCATGGCAGCACAGTGCACATAATGTTAAAAAAATTTAAAAAGTGACAGCTGCAGCAGAGCTGCCACAATGCATTAGCCTGTCCACTAATACACTGCGTTTAGCAAACAGGCTAGTGTGAAGGGCCATGATTTTCTTTAGACAGACTGCTACAACTACTTACAGGCAGCTTGCTCTTGTAGGCAATGTGTAGTGATTTTGTACATGTTTTCCTCATTTATTATGGTCAGTAATAAAAAATAATAATGACCGAAAACTGTTTAAAAAAAATCCACTATGTAAAGTAGCAGGGCCGTAGATATTTTTTTTTCCTGGGGGGGGTTCAGCTTCCTCAAATTATAAGATTTTATGTAGCAGACACACCAAGGTTTGAAAAAAATATACCGGCCATATCATTCCTAAACCAATCCTTTACCCTGAGCAATACCGATTTTGTTGTTCGACACCATATGGATAAAAACCATGTTTTCAAAAGACTTATAATTGGTACCTACCAATTCACACAAACCACTTAGTATACACTTATTGGGATTTTTTTTAAACCAAAAATATTTAGCAGAATACATTTTGGCCTAATTTTAGGAAGAAATGTAATTTTATTTGATATTTTGTATAACAAAAAGTTGAAAATATTTATTTCCACTATTTCCACAATTTTTTGTCTCTTTTCATTTATATAACATTTTTTTAATAAAAACCAGCAGCGATCAAATAGCACCAAAAGAAAGCTCTATTTGGGTAAACGTGCACGGCCGTATTGGGCAGCTCCCAGGAAGGACAGGTGCTGCATGTGATTAGTACACAGCCCCTGTCCTTCTCTATGGGAGTACATGACCAAACGCCGCCCTACGCTCACCCCAAGTGCAGGTCCGTATAGGTACAGGTGTCCCGTCTTGGAAGCAGACAGGATCCATCCTGTCAGCGTACGAGTACCCGCACAGACGTGCAGGGTGGGTGAGCGTAGGGCGGCATACGGCCACGTACTCGGGAGCTGCCAGATACGGCCGTGCACGCAGCACGGAGCTGTGCGTGCATTAAAAGTACAAAAGACAAAAAAACTGCTTCCAAGTATAATCTGAAGCAAAATTTAATAAGAGGCGTATAAGTCTGGAAAAGTGACACCCATAAAGTACACTGTTTTGCATTGTGAACCTTAAAATAGAACTCCAGGATTTAAAAAAAGAGAACCCTTGCAGTGGGGCTAGGGCAACACTGCAAGGGTTAACTGATTGTTTTGTCTAGGGAGAGAAAATAAAGAAGAAATACTCACTCAATCCTAGGTCCCGCCTGGCTGCTGGACCGGTCTCCGCAGCCATTTCACCCCCAGGCTCTGGCGGTCTAAGAACCTGTGATGTCATCATGTCTAATACAGGCTATTAGATGTGCATACCCCAGTCTAATCGGAGGGGGAGAGAGGTGAGCAGGCACTGTGGCAAGACTGAGGATCAGGTGAGTATTTCTTCTTTATTTTTGCCGTAGACCAATATGAGCAGTTAACCCTTGCAGAGCGGGGATAGTATGCTGAGTGTATAAATATTGTATATATGAATATAAAGTAATGAATCTCAGCTATTTGAAGCATCAGTAGGTTGCAAGAGTCACATAAGGATGCTTTACTTGTGTGTCAATGTGCATTATTTAGCATATTACGGTATGACTTTCTATGTGCAGTATCACTGACATTAAAAACAATCTTTGAATTTCTAAATGCTTCAGTAGAATGGTTGTTCAAGTATCAAATTGAATTATTTTATGAATCTGAGTCAGTGTCCTGAGCCTGCTAATGAATTAAATATTCGATAAAGCAATCCCTTCATTTGGTAAAGTAATACTTTATGATGAAATAAAATTAATAGATTATCAATAAAAGCCAGATAGCATGAATATGGTCTCTTATTTGCTGAACTTGTTTCCCAGACCTGCACAACATATTTAATTAAATCGCCCTTAATCCATAATCTTCTTAAATCCTCTTTTGCTAAAGTCACTTTAGTTATTCAGTCAATTTATTTTCAATCAGCTGTCCTTAATTGCCCAGGTGACATGGCATATTCCTCAGTAATGTGTGGCATGGCGATGTAATACACCTAAAGATTTTTGAAATGGTGTTTCCCAGTTACAGTGGTTCAAACAAAATTGTAACAAGGGTATTTGTGTAACTGTGGTTTGTACTTAAATGCATATAAAATGATTATATACAGCAGTGTTAGGGGTGTTCATAGCCTTTTTGAGGCGGCGGGGTTGGGTGGGGTGGGGGGTGCTGGATGGTGCGGATGGTGCTTAATCAGTTGAGGGGTGCTGATGGAGAATGATGCCACTAGGAGCTGAAGATGTGTAAGGGCTCTATATCTCCCTACCCAGCTCTTAGCAACCTGAGACGCTCTGGATGGAAGGGTGAAACAGGCACACTGCAAACATTGTGCTGCAGAGTGGCCATGCTGCTGTGCCTGCCACCCCCCTCAAGTGCCCCATCAGAAATACAACATATATGTGGGGCTGGCAGGATAAAAGCAATAGCTTGATGACAATGAAAATGTAAGGTTAACATTTATATTGATTAAAAAAAAGCTAAAAGGAAGCTTTACATAATAAACTTTACTTTGTCAAATGAGAATTTTAAAAAGTTTTAAAAAACAACATAGTATAGTTACCCGGTTTCCCCGAAAATAAGACCTACCCCAAATATAAGACCTAGTACTATTTTTGTGAATTTCTAAAATATAAGACCTACCCCGAAAATAAGACCTAGTTGTGACCATTTCCAGGGCCAGTGGTGGCATAAGGGGGAACTTAATCAGCGGTGCTAACGAAGCCAGCGCTAGAGGAAGCGAGGCGGCAGCGGAGGGAGCAGAGCCGCATAAGCCGATGCATCCTCTATAGCGCCGGCTCCCATCACAGGCGGAGTGATATCAAATGCACTCCGCCTGTGAGGAATCGATAGTGAAAGTGAGCTTCGCTCATTCTGGCCAGCGATTGGTTAGCAAATTGCTCTTGGAAAGGTACGGTACCCCTGATTGCCTTGATCACCATATTTTTGTACATGAATAAGTGTGGATTGTTGTACATTTTAAAAAATAAAAAAATAAGACCTACCCCGAAAATAAGACCCGGTGTGTTTTTATGAGCCCAAAAAAATATAAGACAGTGTCTTATTTTCGGGGAAACATGGGTAATACTATAGTCATGATATTAACGTATCCTTCCTTTGCTTGTTGCCTAAAGTTTTTACCCATTTATGTAATGCCCTAGTGATGATATACCAAATCCTATCTTAAAACAAAAACAATTGACATGAAAGGAAAGAGAGTCAGGGTTTGTAAGACACACAGTATACAAACAATAAATCATGAATTGCATTTCCTGCCAGTAAGCTTAGCATGTTGTCGATAGATACCATATGACCGAGACTGAGCTTTTGGAGAATACTCAAGTCACTCTTCTATTGTATTTTCTAATCTATAAAATCAATTTTTTTTCTATTTACAGCTGCTGCTGATGGAGGAGGGGCAAATGCGGATAAATCTTCAACTTGCACATTAATTTGAATTCTTTAGTAACAAATATGTTTTGTACTTATTCGGAAGGAATTCATCTCTTTGATTATTTGTTAGTTAAATATGGACTAGTTATAACTTACACGTTCATCTATTTTGCTATTCACTGAGTTCATCTTGTAACATTTGTGAATAATTGTGAATGATACTCTGCAAACTCCTACAGCATATCCAAAGAACAGTAATAATTCAACAGTAAAGTCAACTTGACCTGGCCTAAAATGTTTCAGCACGGTAACAACACTGCAGAAGTCTAGGCTCTTTTAAATCCTAGTTTGGGCTGTATGTAAAACCTTGGCATCTGTCAAAGTCAAGATTAAACCCTACCACCTCCTGACACTAAGCCCTGCTTTTTGTCATTCAACTATCAAATCACCACTGAGGTATTGGCATTTGACACTTGAATGCTGGTAGGGTCTTACTGCAAAGAGAGGTTGAGTTATTCTCAAATTCAGAAGTTTAAGTGTATCTACACCCAAGGAATGTAATATATTGTAGCTTTCCCGTACTTGGATGTGGATACGTTTTTCCAGACTAAGTACATTTTCTGAAAGTAGAGAACTATACCTGTTTATCCCAATAGAACCTATAACTTCCTGCTTACTATACTAAAATCTCAAACAATGTTATCAGCTTTACCAGATATCGTCTGTGAACTACCTATGTAATAAAGAGGAGGAAAAGGTGTTTGGAGTTCAAATCAGTAGAGACTAGAATGACAACACTGGTCCTCCATAGATACAGTAAGTGATTGAACATTGTCAACCTAGAACAGGAAGAGTGTTAGTTGAACGATCACCAGGTGAAAATAAAGGAGAAATTCTTGAATTAGAAAATAGATGAATCCACCACATCTCTGGACTGGTAAGCTGCAATAAACTACATTTTTGTTTTTGGGTTTAAATACACCTTACAAAAACTATGAAAAACTATGGTATCCATAGTTAATGCTTTAAAAGCCTTTGCAGTTTAGCATTAAGGGTGAATGATATTCCTAGAATAATAATAGCTCTCACTCCTCCACTCCTATTACGTGTGGGGCAACAGTAATTTTCATACGTGTGTACACCTGATGCGCATTTCCGTACGTGTGTACGTGGGAGTGGAGGCTTTTCCAATTTTTTGTTGGTGGGGGGTTAATTTGTTTAACTTTGCTTTTGTAACTTTTTACTTTTTTTTTCTATCACAAGGGGGCTACAGCCACAATTTACACACAATTTACAGCTGCTCGAAACACTTCTACTATATAGCTGGCAGCCTTCAGAGGAAATGCTAACAGACTCCAGGCTTTTATACCTGATGTAAGAATGACATTAGCAGCAACGGAAGGGTTAAAGTGGAACTATAGTTGAATTTTTTTTATAATTCTTAACGCATAGAAATTTATGGTAAAAGAGACTCTGAATGTCTCTTCTACTGCAAAATGTATTTTCCTGTCTGTTGACCCTTTCTGACTAGTTGCATACTGACAGCTGTGTATGTGCTGCTCCGTGTACAGTCCGGGCATTTGTAAGTGTGAATAAGAACCAGATGCTGAGATGAAGTAACTCCTGTGCGCATGTGCCGGGGTTACATCACTCCAGCCAATTAAGACAGTGGATGACTCCCAACCCAAAAGACTGGAAGAAGATGGAAGAGATGATGACCGAGTGCCAAGGGGAGTGCAGGTGTCACATCTCTAAAGGAGGCCACTCTGCAAGGTAAGCGTGCCAAGTGCAGATATGCTATATATGCGTTCATATTAGGGCAAATGTTTCTGTGGGGCCACAATAATCTTGGTTCCTGGGGCTCCACACATAGATCAAATTAAAGACTTGGAATTAGATCTGCAAGCAGCACAACATGCCAGCACTTAAGCATTGTTGTTACCTTGTAAACATTTAGGTCAGATTAACGTGAAGTGGAGATTCCAGAAGAGTTAGTGGTTATGGTTCTTAAAAGTGGTTTACAGCAGTAGATAATCTTGCTATACTGTAGTTAGCTACAAAGGAACTGACTTTTGTGAAGCTGGTGGTTCTGAAAAAGCTTCTGTTGGGGGTTGAACTGGCCGATAGACAGGACAACTTTACTCCATAAAGCATGAGTTACTTTAAAATAGTTGTCTTTGTAAATGATTTGCATGTTGCTCATGCTGGGACTCTTAAGTTGACTGCAGTGAGTTATGGATATTTCCAAAATGCACCCATGGTTCCATGTGTCTATGTTCACCCAGAAAAGAACATTTGACATTTCTGGAAAATAGAATTCATAGAAGGCAAAACAGATAATACACATGAATGAGTTTTTATTTTTAACTGTCCTGCCTTACCATATCTAGTCAGAAAGGTGGGTCCTGAAATGAACCACCATGAATAAATATAAGTCCCGCTAATGTTTCTGTAAATGCATTTTCAGATTCTCTGATTCTCATAACTGATGTCAAAAAAGAAGATAGCAGTAATTAACAATAAAAACCCATTCCGTTCATAATAGGCAGGAGCTTCTACATGTTATCTATGCTTTGGTCTCCCAAACAAGCATCTTTTAGGGGCTCCGGATAGAATCACCAGTAGAAATATTTCACTGTTGGAGTTCCAGAGACATGTAAGAAGCCACTGTGTGAATCAACCTGTTGGCATTAAATGTTAATTTTGAATGTACTTTTGTATTAGTGTAACCATAGGAGTGCTGATAAGGGAAAAAGCACTACTGTCTAGTAATTGCCATTATCAGTACTGACATTATCAGTTTTAGTCTATATCCAGAGCTAGTATTTTAGAATTCATTGATGTTTTAACAGCAAGGTAGTACAATGATACTTAGGGGATGATACACTAAAGACAAATAGCCTGTTCACTTTGCAAGGGCATTTTCCTTTAGCTTAGTGAATGAGGTGAAACTCTGCTGACTTCCATCATCCAATGACATGCAAGCACAAACGATGTTTTTTTTTTTTTTTTTTTCCTTGTACATGATTGGGTTCTCTTTGCAAAGTGAATTTTCCCACATTCACTAAGCTAAAGGAAAATTTCTTCACAAACCTAGCAGCCTGTTTGCCTTTAGTAAATCATGTAATGTACTGTAAATATACATAATCTATGCAGAATGTACATGTATCACCACATGCTTATTTCATATATCTATTTATATTGTCATAAGTAAAATCTATCTCTTTTAGGGAGTGATTACAAATAACCAGGAATGAATATGTAGTTCCTCCAAACTCAAATTGTTGGACATGTAATAAGCACAGTTGTCAATTTACAGTGTCATTAATATTTTGGTGAAAAGCTGTGTTGACCATCAGCGTTTTCAAAAGACCTATGCAATCTAATAAATTATACATGCAATGTAAATAAACAGTTTTACAACATTCTGATTGTCATGATTTATTCTAGAAAACAAGCAATACAGGTCTACATGAACAATATACCAAAAATCAGCCAATTATCAGTCATCGTCCTTTGGTAAGACCACTGTAAAAAAAGATGTCTGGAGAAATTTTATTGGCTAATTTAAGTTACTGCAATTTTTTGTAACTAACTCTAAAATGACATAAAAACCCACATTATGACATATCTAAAGAGTGATTTCTTTGGTTATGGTTGTAATTCTGTGTCCAAAACTGTTGATACACTTTTGATTGTTTTTTTTCTCCCCTTGGACTGAATGAGAACAAACACTCGATTCCCCTTCCTCTACTGGGCTATTATATTCAGACAGACAGCACCTGTCATAGTACACGAACCCCATTGGCTGCAGTCATTGTTTGTCTGACAATTTTTGGCTCAGCTCCTTGAACAAAAAAGGATTCTAAGAGATTCCTAAACTTTAGTAGGATAACCCATTAATTTATTATAGAGAAATATTATTAGGCTGCATCAGCACTGGACAGCTCCCGATCTGCCAATGTTTATTGTTCATTTAAACCCAGTACCTGCTTAAAATTGATTAACTATACTTTCGGTTCCAGTGCCCAATGCAGTGGCTGCACATTTAGTGAGCTCAGCCTCCACAAAACTGATCTCAGCATACAAAAACCTTTTGGACAAACTGGATGACTCGGAGAATAGGTCGAGAAAGATCAATCTCTAAGGCCTGGTTCACACCTGGGTGTTTTACAGCGCATTCCTATGCGCTGTAAAATGCTCAATATGTGAAAAACAATGATTGCCTATGGGCATGGTTCCCACCTGGGCGTTTTACAGCACGTAGGAACGCGGTGCAAAACGCCCTACGCCCGAAGAAGTACAGGAGCTTCTTTGGGGTGTATTTGCCGCGCGTATCCATTGGGTTACAGCCAGGTAGCCCTTGGAAACGCACGTTTGTCTGTGTTTTTAAACCGTGAATCGCGGTAAAAACGCGCGACAAACGCGCATATTCGATACGCCTAGGTGTGAACCCAGCCTAAATCATCGGAATACCTGAATCCTACATGCCTACTAATTTGCCTATGCTTTGCTATAAAACTTTTCCATCCCTGCTTGGCTTGGGCCACAGATGCAAAGTAGAAAGGGCATACCAGCTCGGCTCTCAGAAGCCAAACTCTACGATTTTCCATAGTTAGAATTGATGAAATTGGTAAATATGTTGTAACAATGTTACTTGTAAATCATGCTTAGCATTGCCTGTGAATTTTTCCTGGTTGGTCATGAACTGAACAGTAAGAATTATGTACATTTTTTGTTTAATATCTCTTTCTTTTCTTTTTATAAACATCCATATCATATTTACATTTCAATTTACATTATGCTATTGTGTTTGTCTCTCATAACAATACTCATATAAGACAAGGCAGAGAAAATTATTTAAAAAGGCAGGTAGGGTGCATCCCCATAGCTTTATGGTTTCCTCAATATTATAATCTTCACCCATCTCATTTTAAATTATGTTCCCTTTCCAAACACATTCTATTCTCCACCCCATTAATTTACCCTCCTGCCGGCCTACCAGGTCACATACCTTCGACATAGGAAGGGGGACCCTTGGCCAAGCACTTTGTCCCCATGTCGATGAGCACAAAGGCCTCTTCCCCACAATCCTGGCCTGGTGGTTGTGAGGGTCTGAGGGCAGGGGGGCTTATTTAAATCTGGGTGCCTCCGGATGCAGCCCCCCCTAGTGAATGAGTAAGGGGTAAATAAACACATTACGCCATAAAAAAGTCCTTTATTTATTGCCAAAGGTTTTTGATAAGTCCTTTCTTTTTTTAAAGTGTTTTTTTGGGGGCGTGAGGGTCCCCCCTAAAATTCCTACCAGAATTTTGGTCTGGTATGAATTTGGGGGATAAACCCCAGGTTTTTTTTTTATTGTTTCTGTGGACTGTCTAAAGTTAAAAAGAAAAATGTCACTTTATTTTTTACTAATGTCACTTTGCTGCAAGGTAAATTTGTTCGTAAATATCATTTAACTTATCCGAAATTAACGAAAATTTGTAATCGTCCAAATCTAAATCCCAAAACAAATTGACTTTCGGACGTGAATCCCTGGAAAACAAAATAACAAAAAATCCTAAACTAACCACATTTTTTGCCGGTGCACATGTCTAATCATAACTTAAACATACAAGAATATTAAAAATGATACTCCTTGATCATACCCCTAAAACATTTTACCCCTGGCTGCTCAATTTCAAGTCCAAACAAATCCTACTGTGCTAAATATAGAAAATCATTTTGTGTTCAATAGGATATCAAATCCAATTAAAGCCACCAGTGAAATTGCATCAATTGCACCTGATGCATGTTAGCCCAACAAGTAATTATAGTAAAATACATTTGCATTTCTAAAGCTTGTGTAATTATTCATATTTGGACAATGATTTTTAATGCTTCAGAGGTGCCAGGCTACCTGAAACCCATCTAGTGTATATCTGAGCCTACAATGGACCATAAATGATAACCCTTAAAGCTGAATTCCTGCCAGATACAAAAGACACAAACTATCACTGTGTTGTATTCATTAATAAATCTTTTTGTGTATATTTTTTGATACAACTAGTATAAGAATGTGTATTTGACTTCATATATGCATCTTGCAATTCCCTGCATGTGTCAGGATACCGTGCACAGGTGCCTATATCTATACGAGAGGACCAAATACTCGACCACACTAAACAAGGCTATGAACTTATGGTTTATTAGACATACAAAATCATATAAATGCAAGCAACCTCACCAACAACCACAAGTAACATAAATTAGCCAAACTAAACATCTGGGAGGCGCACGCAGGTGAGCACTGGAAATTGCAGGTTACAGCACCACCCATTGGTGGTCTGGTACCTGCAAGACCTGCAGGTGAGCACAGGAACTGCAGGACCAAGTTCCAGCACCACCTGGAGGTGCTCTGGTCTCTGACAGCATAGCAGAACTTAACCTAAGGGAGGGGCAGGAAGGAGAGCCAACCCGGTGAATAGCATGCAAATGTGCAGTCAAAGAACATGCTAACAGAAGGAAAGAGAAGAATGTGCAGGAAATGACACTACTGTTTTACTTTATAATAACAGAGGAAATTGTGTCCTCCTCCTGGCTCGGCTGGGTGCCAGGACTTTGTAAATCTCAGAACTGCAAGGACATAAAAGCAAATGTTTTGGCAGGTTTGACAGCCAGGGGTGTATCTTGGTTTTGTGCTACCCTAGGAAAGACTAAACTCGAGCACCCCCCCTCATTTAAATTTGCTCCACCCCTTCCTGTTATAGACACACCCCTTCGTCATGCCTGTAGTTTTTGAACATCTCCCATAAAATGTCAACATATCACCAGTCACTGACCGTCTACTGTAACATGTCAGCAGTCTCTGACCATCTCCTGTAACATGTCAGCAGTCCATGATCCCCTCTTGTAACATGTCAGCGGTCTCTGACCATCTCCTGTAACATGTCAGCAGTCTATGATCCCCTCTTGTAACATGTCAGCAGTCTCTGACCATCTCTTGTAACATGTCAGCAGTCTCAGACCATCTCTTGTAACATGTCAGCAGTCTATGATCCCCTCTTGTAACATGTCAGCAGTCTCTGATCATCTCCTGTGGCGTGTCTGCAGTCTCTGATGATCTCCTGTGACATGCCAGCAGTCTCTATAGAGGTTACAGTCACTGAATAGTATGTGGCCCTTTGGTGGCTTCAGGGGCCACATGTGAGACCCCCTATATAGTACAGACATTCCTCACTTAATGACCGAGTTCCATTCCTACGACTAGGTCGTTTAGCGAATTGGTCACTAAGTGAGGAATAGAGGAAATCAGCTCCAATATACAGTGCATGACTTAGATTTGCATACTGCAAATACCAATGTACAGTACAGTAGTGAATACTGACTGACTGACCAACTGCGGGAACGAGACATAGCCTGAGGTGATGTAAGATGAGCTTCACCCAAGTTCTCGTACAGTGTACAATACCAACTGGTCGGAGAGCTGGTTGTAAGTCCGAGCGGTCATTAAACAGGTAGGTTGTTAAGTGAGGAATAGCTGTATTGGTTTACCTCCAGTAGCCTATTCTATCCATAGTTGGCAAGCATAGTTCTGGCTTCCCTTCATTAGTAAATAATGGTTATAGGGACTGATGTATACACAGATCTGCCCCCCCATGTGATCTCAGTGTGGGGGGGGGGGGGGGGG
>NW_017306578.1:664449-668371 GCF_000935625.1 Nanorana parkeri
TCGTGGGGGGGGGGGGGGGGGGGGGACACAGATCATCATCCAGCCTGGGAGGACTCGGCCATGGCTCCATGTCTATACAATCACCGGATACAGATGAGGTGTAACTTGCTTCTGTCCGGTGCTATTTGTTGATGAGCTCTGTAGTTGGTAAGCTGCCACCTCAGCCATGGAGAGAGAGAGAGACCCGATGTCAGGTTTAGACTCTGCTCTTTGCCCTGCTCCTTGCTGCCATAGAAATGTTCTCTGTGAACCCGGCACTTACTCCTTCTCAGCGGAGTCAGTGCAAAGTGAAAGTAAAAGTGAGTGCGGCGCTCAGGTGCTCTTTCTGCTGTTGGAGCTTTCTGCCTTACTGGTTTGGGGGTGGGGCATTTTTTGCCGCCCCCCAGGAGAGTGCCGCTCAAGGCGAATGCCTTGTTTGCCTTGCGGTGGTTACGCCCTTTCGACAACCCCCCTGTCTGTATGTATTTCAGTTGAGAATTTAGCCGTTTGTAATTGTAATGTTAGCAGGTCCCGGCCAATAGGAAATACTGCTAGCTCCGCCCAATCGTTTCTACTTTCTTTTTTCTACTGTTTTTCTATTCTGCTCGGTACCACGGACGGAGGTACCGAGCAGAATAGGCGAGCCGAATGCCCGCACGGCTGCATTCGGCCAGTCACTCACTGCTGTTCGGATCCTATGAGAATAGGCCAAACACAGCGAGTAGCCTGCCGGAGGTTCGGCTCAGCTGACCCAACATCTGGACTTCCTTCTGCACTTCGTGTTGGCCGAACATGCAGAGTATGTTCCACCGACCCGAAGCCAGCAGAAGCAAGCCAATGTACGGCTGATTTCAGCCGATGCACGGCTGAAATCAGCTGTACAAGCCTTAAGTGAATAGCCGAACAGCGTTCGGCTCACTTCACTTCTGGGTCGGTTATTCACACGGCTGCCTTTCGGCAGCTTTGTGAATAACCCTGTAAATGTATGTAAACCAAAAATCTATTTTTTTACTGTGGCAACTCAATCCATCAGCTATTCTTAAGCAAATTTTTTGGGGGCTAGATTTTGGGTTTGCATACACTTTAAATATATTACATTAACTTATGTACACTACCTGCAGACAAAAATAACCTCCTAAATGAAGTGTGTAAAACATCAAGGGCTGCTTGTGTAAAAATATAGTCATAAATGGTTCCACTAAGTCAAGTGAAAACATCTTGCATCTTGAATGTGAAAGAAATAGATTTTAGTAAGATTGATGATGATGATGTGGGATATCTATAACAACGTAAGATAATAATTGCAAAGTCAAGATAAAACAAAAAAGTTTTTAATTTCTTACTAATGTTCTCCATAGTTATAATTACTAATGGATACTATGGGAATAATTTGATCTGGTGAACAGACATGGAGTGGAGTGCTTTTGCAGGCCAAGGAAGGAATTTTTCAGCTGGAATAATTGGCAACAGTTGTACCCGATGTTTTGTTTTGCCACGCTTTGGACCAAAAGTGAAGGATCTGAGAGGATGACCTTGATGGACAAGTGACTTTTTTTGTGTCCAGCTAATGAATGAATATTGTTAGATTTTCTAGACACAGTTCTGAGCGATTGTAATCATGTTATTGTTGTACACCAATATTACCAGAAGATGGCAGCAGAATACTTGCATGGTTCTCTAGTGAATGTGCATGGCTAGACTCCTCATCAAGAGCATTGACCCATGTAAATGACAAGATTCTAGTTTAAAGACCTAGCAGAGTCATCACCGAACAGTGTCACCTCAACAAACAGCTCAAAAATATTATTTTCAAACTAGATGCAGAAAATATGACAAATGGTGCAAGTATTTTATTTTATTCCATATAGAAAAGTGATACTTTCACATCAGTCAGTCCTACCCCATAATTTCATTGTGAATTTGTACTTTTAAAACATATTAGGTATTTCAATAAATTCAGTGAAACCAAACACATTTGCAAATATACCTCTGACATTTCTTTACCTGTGCGTAGCAAGTCAGGGCAAACATTTGCTTTAACTTCATCCAAAACTCTATATAAACTGAAAGTCAGGGCAGAATTGCTGAGAGATAAATGACCTAAGGTGCAGGCCTGAGGCCACATGACCATACCGGATCACCTTGGGATTTACTTTTCACAGCTGACAACTAGATTTTTTTTTTTTTTGCTGCTCCCATCATTCCTCTCTCTCTGAGTCTTGTGAGTTTACAGTCTATGTCTACTTTAAAGGAGAATTATGAGGCGAGTGATTTTCACTCAGCCTTATAATCTGAGCCGACCTGTGACAATGAAACTGTCACAGGTCGGCTCAGTAGATCGGGAAGTGAGCGAACACATACCGTCGCTCGCTCACTTCTCAATTTATCCCTGCAGAGAGCTGTGACTGTCACGGCTCCCTGCAGGGATTCCCCCCCTCCCCTGTCCTATCCTCCAGCACTGGCTGGCGGAACGGATGGGGGAGGGGGCGTGTTGCCCAGCGACAGCCCCAAAACATCACTGCTCTAGAGGAGATCTGCATGGAGGAATGGGCCAACATACCAGCAACAGTGTGTGCCAACCTTGTGAAGACGTACAGGACACGTTTGACCTCTGTCATTGCCAACAAAGGATATATAACAAAGTATTGAGATGACCTTTTGATATTGACCAAATACTTATTTTCCACCATAATTTGCAAATAAATTAGTTCCAAATCAGCCAATGTGAATTGTCTGGATTTGTTTTCTAATTTTGTCTCTCATAGTTGAGGTCTACCTATGATGCCAATTACAGGCCTCTCTCATCTTTTTAAGTGGGAGAACTTGCACAATTGGTGGCTGACTAAATACTTTTTTGCCCCACTGTATATCAGATGCGATTTCAGTTTATTTGGGGAGTTATAGGTCACAAAATACAAGGAGCGAGAATGTGGTATGTTTCTCCTATCCTTAATAGCCTCCTGGGCACTATATTTTCTTATCATTTTGTTTTATTAAACATATTTACATTTTTTTTTAATGTTAAAAAACTTTCTTTTTTGTTTTTAAATGTTATTACTGTATATTTTTTAAACTGGAGGCACTAAATAATTTTTTTTTTTATTTACAGGGGCTTTGATAATTAGTATTTCTGAGAAGAATACAGTATTCTGCTCAGAGTTACTTTGTATCAGTTTGTAAACACAGCTGGCTAGCAGTTTACAAAATACTGCTGAACTGCTGCCGGCTGTGTGACTGTCACAGCTCTGAGATCATAGCGATCAGCTTTCGCTGTGATCACAGAACTGCGATCACCTAATCTGCTGTTGAGGGTCTGGGCCTTGGACCTCGATGGACCCATCAACAGCAGGGACTCAATGAGCTGCTGGTCCTTGACGGATCAGAGCTCATTGTACCAAAACACAAGCAGGGCTAAATGTAGAATGGGGAAACCACTTGTTTCTTTACACTTGTAATTAGATTGCCGCCGGTCCGTTTTTCCCATGCCGCCCCCCCACACCTACCTCTCTGCATGCTGCTCCATCTCCCGGCTCCGTCCTCTCCTCACTGGACGTCTTCAGGATGGAGAGCGGTGAGCAGAGCAGCAGGGTTAAAAGTAACCCTGCCGCTCCGTGTATACATTGAGAGGGGAGAGCAGTCTTCCCCTTCACCTGTCACAGGAGTTCCAGCACAGTGCTGTGCTAGAACTCCTGTATTGGAGGTGACAGGTTCCATAAAGAGAACTTGTCACCTCCAAAGTGAAAAGAAAATTACATAAATAAAAATAAAGAAATAAGTAAAAAATAAGAAGTAATAATAATTAAAGTAAAAAGTAAAAAATAATAAGAAAAAATATAAAAAAATAATAAGAAAATAATTATAAATAAAAAATAATCAGATAAAAGAATATAAAAAAGTAAAAAAGTAAAAGATGACAAGATAAATAAAAATGTAAAAAATAAAT
>NW_017306578.1:668500-673242 GCF_000935625.1 Nanorana parkeri
AAACAATTCAAACCGACCCTGCCACCCCCGCTATCTGGGGGGCGCATTGCGGAACCTGGCCTTGGGGCAGCAGGGAGAGTAAATCCGGTCCGGAGTGTAACCAGCAGAGCGGGATTTACTCTCTCTGCTGCCCCAAGGCCAGGTTCCGCAATGCGCTCGCTATCTCAGTCTGATCTCTGGTATTCAGGTACTTGGACTGATAGAATTTTAAAATATATTCAGACCTTTGCTGTTGGATCAGTTGCAATACTGCACACTTGTTAATGTGTGGTGTTTCACGTTAGAATTAATTTTCCTAGAGGAGAATTATGGGAAGAGTGAAATACACTCATCCCCATAATTAGAGCAAACGTGAGACACAGCAGCAAGCAGTCATTGCTTGCCACAGGGATTCACCCCTCCCTCAGCGCTGACTGGAGGGACAGATGGGGAGGCGGCGGCCACAGCTGGCTCTAGAGTGGCAGAGCCAGCTGTCAATCACGTACCGGAGTGGATTCCGGCTGTGGCACGGTTCTGAGCTGTCAGCATAGAGTGGGAAATAGCCCGTTATGTGCTGAGATTTGGGTCATGGGAGGACATTAGTAAATGTCCTCCTATGACCCTAAAGAGAACTATGACCATAAAGGGTTGGGCCATAGTTCTCTTTTAAGGCAGTCCAATAATTTTGAAGGAACAGCTATGAAATGCTGTACCTGCAGCATTTTGTAGGTCCATTGGCACCTACTGTACTATGTGAGGTGCTACAAAGTTTTACCATGCATTGCTACCATGCATACTTCTAAAGGGGTCCAGAATGCTGTGATAATGAATACTGAGCTGCATTATTTTATTTTTCTTTAGACAGTATACTGGAATGGGATACTTTATGTGCACGTTTAATATTATTGGCTTTATTATATACAATACATTTTCCAATGAGAGTACAATTTTTGGGGGCTTTTTAGTTTTTTTGATATGCTTTTTTTGGCTGATTTACTTTTATAAAACAGGGGACACTGGAAGCTTTATTAAAACAAAATTCTTGTATCTGTAATAATTGTTTTTCCATCTGCCTGGAATTTAGCCTTAGCATGAGGTCAGGGCTATGCACACCCTAAAAGCAGACACTGTATATAAAGAATCCTCCCTTAACCCCTTCATGACTGAGGCCCTTTTTTCATTTTTTGCACCCATGTTATATTCCACATTTTAGGCCTGAAAATGACTTAAAACCCCCCAACATTATATATTTTCTGAATGCCAAGACCCTATAGAATAAAATGGTGGTAGTTGCAAATTTTTATGTTGCGCAATATTGGCGCAACTCCTTATTAAACCCCAACATTTAGTGGAAAATGTAATTTAATGCCCAAAAACACAACAAAATACCAATTTTTTAAATTACATATAAAAGATGAGGTTACAACGAGTAAAACGATACCCAACTTAAGTAAAGCATCTATTTAAAAAAAGGGGGGCCCAGGAGCTTTTAGCCATAATGTGCTGGTTTGCACAGCATATTAGCACATTATGGCAGACTTACCCTCCAGCGCTGTGCTTCTACCTTGTCAGTGCTTTCATCTTGTTTCCGGTAAGATATATACTCACCTGAACCCCAGTCTGGACCCCCCAGCAGCTTTTCTCCCTCTCCGCACCAGTGATGGCATATCCCTTGCTGTCCTCATGTCTAATTCTGTGTATTAGGCGTGAAGACTCAAAGATCATTAAACTGCCAGAGCGGAGGGGGAGAGAGGCTGCAGGGACCGGGCTAGACACCTCTCTTCCCCTCTTCTCTGGTGGTCTAAGGATCTGTGAGTCATACACTGCAGGTGTCCATACACCTAATGGTCTATTCACTAAGCTGCCATAGGCAGTCGAGTGAATGACCGACCTGAAGTGAAGTGAGCCTATTCACTTCAGGCTGGTACGGCTGATGTCAGCTGTATATCGGCTGACATCAGCCGTACATCGGCTTGCTTTGCATAGCTTTGGGTCGGCCGAACATGCTCAGCATGTTCGGCTGACCCGAAGTGCAGAAGGAGTTTGACTCAGCCGATCCAACATCTGGATCGGCTGAGCCGAACCTCCGGCATGCTACTCAATGCTGTTCGGCCTATTCTTATAGATGCAGAACAGCAGTGAGTCAGAGGGACTGAGCAGAACAGAAAAATAGTAAAAAAAAAGTAAATAGAAAATGATTGTGCGGAGCTAGCAGTGACAGCTAGCTCCGCCCAACAGTTTTCTATTGTCCGGCGGTTCTGCTGCCGTAAAAAAAAACGTGGGAAAAAAACCTCTCCCGGGCACTCTGGGAGCCTCCCGCTTTTGGCCGCCCAGGAGAGAAACACTGATTTTTCTTTTTTTTTCTTTATTCTGACACGGAGCCGTGTCAGAATAGAAAAAATAAATAAAATGTTTATGCGCATTGGATTGCATTGCTAGATTCCTATTGGCTATTTCAATTTGCAATAGCCAATAGTAAACTAGCATTGTCCCCGCCCTCTGCTGCAGTTCTCCATCAGGTCCATCAGCAGAGGGCGGGTACAATGCTAGTTTACTATTGGCTATTGCAAATTGAAATAGCCAATAGGAATCTAGCAATGCATTCCAATGGGCACATTTTTTTTTCTATTCTGACACAGCTCCGTGTCAGAATAAAAAAGAAAAAGCAGTGTTTCTCTCCTTGGCGGCCGGGAGCAGGAGACTCCCGGAGTGCCAGGGAGAGTTTGCCTTTGGAGATCAGTGTCCCTGGTTAGCAGGTAACCAGGGACGCTGATCTCTCTGCAAGTGGCCGAAGCCAGCCGTAAGATCACAGCTGGCTGCGCCCAGCTGTCAGAAGCAGGCTGTCGGCCGGCCAATGGCCGGCCGCTCGGCAAGCTTCGGCTTTCAGCGAGGCTTTCAGCTGAGCGGAGGCATATGCGTTCGACTCGACTGAGCCGCTCGGCCAAGTTCGGAAGCTGTACAGCTATAGTAAATAGCCCATACACCACCCCTTTGGTTCTACTGAACCGAAGGGGTCCTGGGGCCGAAGCTAGCCGAAGGATCGGCCGAAGCTACAGCTAGATCCCTCGGCAGCTTAGTGAATAGACCCCCTATCAATTATCATTCGGAAATCAGCCACAAATGGTCTTTTGAACGATAATTGAACAGTTGATGGGTACCCAATGATTTTTTTTACTGTATTCCTGGCCGAATTTTCTTGAAGGTTGAGCCTAGAAAACTTTTTTCGACACAAACAAAAATCGATGGATTAGTGGCGTTTTTTTACAAAAAAAATTGCAGCAAGAACACTGCACACGTGTAAACGAAAATCCGTTCTGTCGATCGATGAAATTTGGTGAGTTAGTATGATTATCGAAATCGACATTGGTCTGTGCACGATGGGGTATTTGAACTAGAATCGAAAGAGGGTTCTTGGCAGCAACAAACATTTCTGATTGAAAATCTATAGATGTATGGCCACCTTCAGACGTGAGGACGCCGAGGGACATTCCATTGCCAGGGTGTAGGGAGAAAAAGGATGCAAGGACCGGTCTAGCAGCTAGGCGGGACTGAAGTTCAGGTGAGTATATCTTTGTTATTTTAGACTCTAGATGAAAACAAGCACATAACCCTTGCAGTGCGGGGTAGTCCCACAGCAAGGGTTACATTTTATTCTGCTGGGAGTTTATCTTTAATAAAGCATATGCTTCTCCTTTGAAAACAAATAGTTGTCAGCATCTCCCTTCAGTAGGTTATTATGGTTACTTCCAGTCGACTTTTTATTTAAGGAAGTTTCAGGACCTAATAAAGGAAGTTGAAATAAAATCATGCATCATTGATTATACAAGATATTTATGCAACATAAACTATATCCAGCATTTGAAGGAAGTAACCCTAAGAGAATGTGAGCCCCTTGCCATGAAATAACCTGTTCATGCTAGCATTGGCTGTATAGAATGTGTGCTAGTAACACTGCTGACCCATCTGATGACTAAGTGAAAGTAGAAAGCAGATCTCCTAGGTGTATAAGCTGCTTTGTGCTTCCGAGCTGAGCATCCTTTACTCTCTCTAGTCTTCCAAATGCAGCACGTTCCGTACACACACACACACACACACACAGCAAAGAACTGACATCCCTCTTTATCCACTGAACAATATCTATTGGCTCCCTTTATCCCCTTGGCTGATTTTCTTCCTCTTATCTCTGCCTGTATAGAGGAAAGGAAAATCTAGTGGTACCTAGAAAGATTTACACAAGACTACAGGAATGTAGCAACAGCTGGAAGTTTATGTCACCTGTGGGGGTAACAATGTTTTACTGTTCTTGCTGCTTTTTGGGTGAAGATGCCTTATTTGGACAACAGCTCAACGATTCAGTGTTGAATCGACATCAGTTCAGTGTGTGAATTGCATTGACTACACCTCCCTAGCCCTGTATTGCTAATACAATGCTTTTGGGGAACTGTCTGAGGTTTCTAGCTTATGGTTTTTACCTATGGATTTTTCTTTTTCTGACCTTCCTCAGAGGTAAGAACTTATGTTACTATTTCATTAGCTTATACTTTCATTCACTGGAATTGGATTAATTCATATACTCTAATGCATTGGAATGCATACTGTACACAAACGAAAAGCCTCATTTTATATTTTCTGGCAACTGTGACCTACAGATCTACAGGTCACAGCTACAGCCCAATGTCAGAGCAAAGGAATTTAAAGCCACTTTTTAAATGACCTGATGGTTTATGGTTGAGCCTTTGGGTTAAAAGGCTTGGAACTATTTA
>NW_017306578.1:673292-729415 GCF_000935625.1 Nanorana parkeri
GAGTTAAAGGCTTGCAGCTATTTACTACTATTGCAACAATTAATTTATTTTTATAGTTGTGTGGTGTTAGCATGTGTATTGATAGCATCTTTAATATCCATTCTTTTATATTATTTTTAAACCTCTTTTTAAATGACCATATGGCTTATGGTTGATCCATTGTGTTAAAGGCTTGCAGCTATTTATTACTATTGCAATACATACTTTACTTTTTACAGTTGTGTGGGGTTAAGATGTGCACTGATAGCATTTATTATATTAACTCTTTTATTTTATTTTTTTAAACCACTTTTCAAATGACCTTATGGTTTATGGTTGAGCCTTTGGGTTAAAGGTTTGCAGTTATATTCCACTACTGCAACAAATACTTAATTTTTTATGGTTGCGTGGGGTTAATATGTGAATTGATAGCATTTCTTATATTAATTATTTTACATTATTTTTATTTATTTTGCATTCACATGCATTTGCCATTATTTTCTAATTAATATGCAAATCAAGCTGTCCAGATGAAGTGTCAGTGACCGGGGTTGGGTCAAACTATAACACTGCTAGGGTTATTTGCAACAATTTATTTGAATTCATAGATGGGGATTTATTAAGATTGGAGCAGACAGAATCTGGAGCCGCTGCGCATAGCAACCAGCTTTCATTTTAAAGTGTAACTGAAGAAACTGAAGATAAAAGCTGGTTGGTTACCATGTATAGCTGCTCCAGATTATGTCTGCACCTGTTTTGGTACATTCACACCACAGAGTTAAAAAAAAGTGTTATAAAAATACCTGCTGCACCTCTCAATCAACCTCTGGTAGTGTTAAAGTTTGTCCAAATACCTGTCACTGACATGTTTAATGTACAGCTTGGAGGCAGGTGAAATATATACTGAATCTACTATTATTACATGTATTACCCCATTCAGTTATCAAAATGCAATCATTTTCACAATAAAGGTCCTTAAAAATAGTTTATGGTCAATGCACAATTTAATAATGGGGGAGAGGCTACAAATAAGATTTGCATGGATAAAGGGGAAGTTTTACATAGCAAACAAACAGTTTAAAATATAACATGCATATGTGAAAAATTGCTACAAAAGCAGCAATTCTATTAATTAGTATCTGGCGTTGCATTTTGCCCCCGCTTTATATACATTTTTCTCTCTTTTTTGTCGATGTATAATGCATTTATACACTGAGTGGCCAGATTATTATGAACACCCCATCAGTACTTCGTTGGGCCACGAGATGACTCCACGAGATGACTTTGTTGGGCCGCCTCGTGACTGCACGAGATGTTGAAAGGTGATGCGAGGAATCTGACACTGCACTGTTGCCCTTCTGTTGTCTTGTACCAGTCTTGCCACTCTCCGTTCTTCCCTAACATTGACTAGTCGCTGACGGCCACAATTCGCACGTTCAGACCCAGATTTTCGGCTGACAGTACAGTCTTTAAACACTTTAACAACAGCTGCTTATGAACATTTAACAAATTCTGCTGTTTTGCTGATACTCGCTCCATGGCTCCGAGCGCCAACAATCATCCCACGTTCAAAGGCTGTTAAATCGCTTTGTTTACCCATATCTTCAGAAAAAAAACACTTCTACTGTCGTGGTAAACAACCTGTTTCCCTATTTATAATGGTCTGGCCCTCTAGCAACTTCAGCGCGAAATTATAGCTAATTATAGCTAATTTGCCTACAAACGTCAGGTGGTCATAATAATCTGGCCACTCAGTGTATAATGTATAATGCAGTGAGTAACACTGGGACTGAGTCATGAAAACTAGAAGTCTCATGTACCTAGTGTGAAGATGCCACTTCTGTCTTATAATGATCCATGTAAAACCTTCTGCTTGTTGCCAGTAATATAAGAAACTATTTAGCACAAAAAACCACAAAGAAGAATTTTAAAAGTTTATTGTATGTCCAAGAAGACAAAAAGAAAATGTATGATGGGGTATAAAATTCAGTAGATAGACTGCACATGACTCATATGAGACAATAGGGTTAATTTACTAATAGTAATAGGGATTGTTCACAAAACAATGGGAATGTTCACCTTGCATATGGTGGATATAAAAGTCTACACGCCCCTTTAAAAATGCCATATTTTTGAGATGTAAAAATCTTTTTTTTTAACCTTTTACCCCCTTCCTGGCCAGGCCATTTTTCAGTATTCAGCGCTGCGGTACTTTGACTGACATTTATTCCGTCTAGCAACGCAGTCATGAAATGAATTTTATACCATTTTTTGGGGACAGGTAGAGCTTTCTTTTGGTGGTATTTATTCACCACTGGGGGTTTTATTTTTTTTACTATAGTAAGGAAAAATTATTGAACATTTTGAAAAAAAATATTTTTTCCCCCCATTATGTTAGGAAACAATTATTATTACCCAATTTTTTGGTAAAATATAAAAGACGGGGTCACGTCAGGTAAATAGACACCAAACATGTTAAGCTTTAAAATTGCGCGCACAGCTGCCAAAATCGCAAAAAACTACCATACCCAAAATTGACCATAAGCGATGCTTTAAAAGCTTTTACAGCTCTTTAGTTTAGTGTTATTGGTGATTAATGCCCCTAGAATTATTGCTCTCACTGCGACGTTCACCGCGATATGTAACATGTGCGAAGTAATGGGCGCAATCGCTGTTTTTGCACGTATACGCACCTGACGCATGTGTGTATGTATGCGTGGGGACTTTTAAAAAAATTGTGTTTTTTAAAATTCTTTTTTATGTGTAACTTTTTTTTTGCAACTTTAATCTTTTTTTCCTATTCTTTTTTTTACCTAACTTTATTGCTTATTACTTTATGGCTAAGAAACCCCCCTATGTGATAGGAAAGAGATGTGACAGGTCCTCTTTATGGAGACATCAGGGGTCTCCAAGACCCCTAATGTCGCCTAGGACCCCCCAAAGAAGCTCTGCTTCATCAGCTTCTCTCCAGCGTCTGAAGCTGGAGAGTGACACAAGAATGCAGAAGTGATGTACTATACATCACTTCCGCATTCTGACAGTGCAGAGGGTACCGGAGGGAGATCGTGTACCGATCTCCCTCTGATCCCCTGTGACAGTGCCACTATGCTGGTCCCGGGCTCGCACTGGGCACAGCGGAGCCCGGGACCAGCTTGACAGCAGGAGGAGTGCCACGAACCAGCAGCTTATACAAGCTAATAGAGCAGGCGGATTGCTTGTATGTCAACAGGCATCACTGCTTGTTTTTAAATCTAGGCAGGTTCCCGCTCGCGCAGCGCGGTGCGCGCAGGTGGGCGGTCCTGGCGGGACGTTTAAATACGCCCGCTCAGATCTAGGGAACTCCCGGCCAGCTGTATTCTTACAAAGGCCGGCCGGAGGTCGGTTAATATAACCTATAATCTGTATATTTCAATTTAAAACTATGGAATTTTCAAATAAATTTACAATAACATGGTTGCATAAATATACACAACCTTAAACTAATAATTTTTTGAAGCACTTAATGAGTTTATCTGCATAGCACATGTTTCCCTGGGAATATTTGCCCACTCTTCCTTGCAAAAGTGCTCCAAATCTGTCACCCCACAGATTTTCAAATGGATTCAGGTCTGGGCTCTAGCTGGGCCATTCCAAAACTTTGATCTTCCTTTGATTAAGCCATTGTTTTGTTGATTTGTAGGTATGCTTTGGGTCAATGTCGGGCTGATAGGTGAAATTCCTCTTCATCTTTTTAACAGAGGCCTAAAGGTTTTGCATTGTGAAAATTGACTGGTATTTGGAAATGTTCATAAGTCCAAGGTGGAGACCTTGACTAAAGCCCTAGTTTCAGCTGAAGAAAAAAAGCCCAAAAGCAAAATGCTGCCACCACCATGTTTCACTGTGGGTATGATGTTCTTTTGATGTTGCACAGTGTTCAAAAAATGTAATCTTGGTTTCATCAGACCATAACACATTTTCCCTCATGCTTTTGTCAGACTTGATCTAGGGTTTTTGCCAAATGTAGTCATGCTTGGATGTTTTTCTTAGAAAGAAAAGGCTTCCATCTTTCCACCCCACAGCCCAGACATATGAACAATACGAGAGATTGTTGTCACATGTAGTAGACAACCAGAACCTTGCCACAAATTCCTGCAGCTCCTTTAATGTTGCTCTATGCCTCTTAGCAGCCTCCCAGACCAGTTTTCTTCTTGTTTTCATCAATTATGGAGGAATGTCCAGTTCTTGGTAATGTCAATATTGTGTCATATTTTCTCCACTTGTTGATGACCTACTTCAACCATGTTATATTTAATGCCTTGGAATTTTTTTTAACTCTTCTCCTGACTGATACCTTCCAACATTGAGATCCATTTGATGCTTTGTAGGCTCTATTCCGCACCATGGCTTTTGCTGTATGAGGCAACTGAGTAAATGTCATAAAAATCAGCTGAGCTTTATATGGGCTTATTCATATTCACTTTAATTGATGGCAAACATGTACTGACTACTATTAACCATTTGTTTGAGTCAATTGTTTTTTTTACACATGGTCCACTTTTGCAGTTTTGGAACTGACACATGATCAACTTAAGTCTCTCATGGCCATGTTCCAATACTCTAAATCCTTGGTTCTCAACTGGTGGGTCGTGACCCAAAAGTGGGTCCTGACCCCGTCTTCAGTGGGTCGCCACGTGACTTCCACTTTTCCTGCATATGGTTTCTCTTGTAACTGATTAGTATGTCACATAACATATTGATTTCAGCATTTATTGTCTCTCTATTACTATGTTACTGTTGACGATTGTTTCTTAATAAAAATTTACAAGCTGAAAAATCCCCAAAAACATTAGTTTGAATGTGATTGGTTCATTCTGAGCACAGCCACATCCCTAATTACAAGAGGGTGTATACACTTATGCACTTTATTTTTGTATTTTTTTTTTTCCATTAAACAATATCATTTTTTTATTGAATTGTACAGATCATAGGTCACACTAAAGGTGGAAAAAAAATCAGAAATTATTTATCTTTGTCTGATTTGTTTACATCTCAAAAACCTGACATTTTTACAGGGGTGTGTATACTTTTTTATATCCACTGTATGATTGTGTAATTAAAGTAAACACAGCTTTGTCTCACTCAATAAGTAAACATTTACTTTGCTATGTGGATAGTCTCTATTCCTTTAGTAAATCAGCCCCAAAGTTTAAAAAAAATAGTGTTCACCATAGATGCATCTCATCCATCTATGTATAGAAGACATTTACTGTAGATATACAGTGGAAACGTATTCAGTAAAATGTGTCAAATGTGCCATTTTGTTCCTCAAAGAGAAGCAGCCACAACTGGGCTTATGCAAATATTTGGACAGTCAGTCTCTTATGATTACATATGCAAAACCTACTCATTAAGGAATTATATTTATCTACCGATTTAGCTTGCATACTGTCTCTGACAAAGACTATGAAGCGGAGAATCACAGCTAAAAGGTGCCTTGACGTCTGACAGTTGCTGGCCTGTGAACTGCTGAGTCTTATACTAATAACTCCTGGCTCCTAAATGTGCATAGCAATATTACACAGAGCCCCTTAGTAACCAGAAATGTATATAAGTATGGGGAGCTTTTATTTGGTATCGCAATGCAGGGCCATTCCTACCCTATATGCTGCCTGAGGCAGTAGAGTGTGGGAGATGTGAAGTGGCGGGTGATGCTGATAGTGCTGGGGGGGGGTGGCATTTGCTGCTGATAGTGCTGGGGGGTGCTTTGCTGCTGATGTGGTTGGACGGCTAGCTTTGTTAGAACAATACTGTCAGCGGCTCTCTGTTTGGTCTCGACCAGCTCACTGACATTACTGGTTGCCAGGTACTCCACTCAGCTCCCTACCAACTGTCAGTGAGCTGGGCGGGAAGCCAGACAGAGCATCACAGGTTGCTAAGAACTCTTAGCAACCTGGGAAGCTTTGGCCACTCCCTCCCCCACACCTGGCACCCCCTAATGAGATGCCACCTGACACGACCACCTCACGCTGCTTCATTACAGGAAAAGGTCCTGCTGCTATGCACACTCCAGAATCAGGAAAGAAAATGTGTTATCAGCACAAGGTCAGGCAGTTGATACAGTACCTGTTAAAAATCATTGGTTTTCTCAACACATGGAAGCGGATTTGCTAAAGAAGTTGAGAGTCTTCAGTAAATCAAGTGAATATTCACTTTAATTATCCAATCATGTGAATTGCAAATGACTTTCGCTTTGAATACCCAATCATGGAATTTGCTTTTCACATGAAAGGATAATTGAAGTGAATATTAAAGTGAACCTGCTCCCAGACCATGTACACTAAAGTATTTACATACTCTAAAGAAGCAGTAAGATCATAATAAAAAAACAAGCCCCCATTCATCTCTGCATTGTGGAGAAATTTCATTTTCACGACAGAGGAATTAAAATCTTAGCTTTTTTTTTCTTAGCTGTTGTGCTCTTTGAGGATCTTTGAGAATGAATAACTTCAGGAGGTCACTCATGGTTTGTTTCAAAGCTTGTTTACTGGTTGTTAAGAATATGAAAATAGTTTAATGTCCATAGTCTGGACACATGTGCACTTTAACTCTATTTATTGAATGAAGATTCTCAGCTCCTTTAGTAAATCATATTTCTACTCTCAGTTGTAGAATTCTCCTCAGACAAAGTAATTAAATATGGTGGCAAAAAAAATAATACTTTGTAAGTATGCGCAATAATATTACAAAATGAACATTAAAGTCTGTCTCTGGGACAAACATAACACATTGGTAGAATATAAAAAACATCAAAATGCCCTTTTTACTCACCTAAAGCTGCAGTCACATGACACTCAGGTCCCAAGTCTTCTCCTTTCCTTTGTTTACATAATTTGCCTGGAACGGGACTTTAAAATATTTGGTAAGCTAATTCATGGCTGGCTGACCCCAATCTTCGACATACAGTGGGGGGAATTTATCAAGGGAGTTGCTCCACTTTTCTTTAGGTGACAAATTTTCCACGTTATTTGCACCTTATTTATCAATGCAGTCTAAGCCTTGATAATAAATGTCATCTTCATTAGACATGTTGGGGGGAATTTATCATAGCAATTGCGAGTGTTTGAACTTGCACGGAATATATTTGCACCTGATTTATCAAGCTAGTGTAATGTTGTTGATAAATGAGGTTTCATACACTCCAGGAAAAAAGACTTCTAACTTCAGGCAAAAAGCTTAACTGTCGCATCTTGAAGAAGTGGTCACGGGGACTTCTTAAGTTGTGACTGTTTTCTTAGGTGATGCTCCAGTTTCATACAGCCCTAGAACAAGTGCAGATAAAAACAGGTGCAAAAAAGATGCAATTGAAAATGTATTGCAAGCTCTGAAGAAAACAGGTGCAAAACATGTGCAAAAAACATGTGCAGTTGGAAAAGTAATGCAAGCTTTGGGCAAAACACGTGCAGTTGGAAAAGTAGTGCAAGCTCAGGTGAAAACAGGGGCACATGTTAAAAGACAGATTTGCACATAAAAAAATGATCTAAGAGGCTAAAACTGTCGTAATTGCTTTGATAAATTCCCCCAGTATCTTTTAATAAGTTTCAATGATAATTGTACCTTTAGACATATATTTAGGGCCAAGGATTGAATATCAGATTACTTTTTTTTCATTGCTAAAAAATAGGGATGCAGCAAAATTTCAGTCGCAGAAACATCAAAAAATAATTTTTAAAATATTTTGGTTTCGGCCTGGCACATTTTTTATTTTTAGTTTCGGTCTGAAAGTTCCATTTCGGTGCACTTCTACTAACAAGCTGTTTGGCAAGCATTCAGCCTGTATGATCCCATCACCACTGTGCCATCAAGTGTCCTCCTATGTATCTTCTCAGTATTGCCTGCCCCAACTGTGCAGTTGGGCAATGGGAGTAGGAGTAGGATCTTGTGTCAGGCTTGAGGTTATTCACTGTGAGCCAGTCTGACACAGACCCCCTTCCATTTGTCAACTGCAGAATCAGGGCAGGCACCAGTCACTATATGGAATCTGGGGCAATATGTCATCTTATATGTAATCTGAGGCTATAAACAATGGCAGCAGGATCCTGGGGGTTGGTTGATTTTAAATCAGCTTTTCTGCCAAATAAGCTACAATTATATTTAACCTTTGGATTTCAAAGTCTACAGAAATACACTTAAAGGAGAACTATGGGGGTATGCTGAGACGCCGCAGCTGAAGCGGATCCCGACAATTGTGCCGGGATCCGCCCAGCTGCGTGACTGACAGCTGGCTCTGCCTATCTAGAGGCAGAGCCAGCTGTACCCGCCCCCTCCCCGTCCATTCTGCCAGTCAGCGCTGGCGAATCGGAGCGGGTAGGGGGGAATCCAGCCCCTCCCCTGTCACGGCAGAGAGCTGTGACAGGATCGAGAGGTGAGCGAACGTTGGTATGTGTTCGCTCACCTCCCGATCTACTGAGCCGACCTCTGAAAGTCTCATTGTCACAGGTCGGCTAGAACTATGAGGTGAGTGAAAAGCACTCACCTCATAGTTCTCCTTTAACATGACCTGGGCATTTGCTAGCATTTCCAGCTGAGTAAAGTAGATATGTAGCCAGAGATACTTGTGTGGAGTTAGTGGTGTTACAAAGAATATATGTGACCTTTGGTCATCTTAGCAGTGGCGGAACTACCGCCGGTGCGGGCGGTGCGGGCGCCCGGGGCCTCAGGCTCTGGGGGGGCCCAGTCTATAGACGGTGGCCCACAGAAGTGGTTAAAACAAGAACACGGCTGCTCTTGGTACCTCTTATAACAGCAGGCGATTGCTGTATGACTTACAAGCAATCGCCTGCTGAGGACTACAAATCTCAGCAGTACTTTATACAGAAATGCTATTGTTATATAAAGTATTTCTGGGATGTGTAGTCCTCTATAGCCTGTGCCATTCTGCATTGCTGTAAATATTAGGGCTGCACCGATATATCGGCCACCAAAACATATTGGCCGAAAATGGCACTTTTGGCATAATGCCGAAAGTGCAATTTTTCTGCTGATACTGCGGTGCATCCATGCTTTATTTTTCCCCCATGGGACGCTGCTCCGTCTCCCAGTGCGGAGGAGAGAAAGTGACAGCCGGCCGAGCCCTGCGGAAGGAGAACGCTGTGTTTGTGGTTTTTTTTTTTGGGGGGGGGCCCAAAAAAAAATCTTGCACCAGGGCCCTTTGTTCCTTAGCTCCGCCACTGCATCTTAGTGTATGCCAGCATAATATATATGAGTGTGTATATATACACATATACTGTATATTTTTTAATGTATAGAAAGATACATTGGGGGAAGTTAGATCCCCTTTCAAGATTATATTGCTGTCTGAGGCCTTCATTTCTCCTCATTTCTGACAATGTTATCGAGTTTTACTTTTAGCAGAATTCATAACTGTTAATACAAAACCCCCGATAAAAACCAGACTTGATGGAAGTTCTTCCAATGGTGACACCTATTCCGGTAACAACTGTCTAAGAGAGTATTTACCCTCCCCCTGTAGAGATTTCTCCTCATTTGCATCACTAGGACAGTAAGTGAAGAGAAATAAGAATTAAGTGAAGAGAAGAGAAAAATAAACTTGCAGAGGTTTGTAAGTAAAACATTTGGGCTATAGATACTTTTAATGGGGAACTAGAATTACAAATTAAATTTCATTATTACCACCCACTCCCAAATATGAGACCTTAGACTAGAACACAGTCCTTTGGAGTGTCCTTTAGAACAGTGTTTCTCAACCACTTGACCGCAGCCAACTGCTAGTCCACAGTCTCCTTCCTGCTGGGTCAGAGCTTGACAGCCGCCACAGCAGTAGCTGTTAAGCCATGGCCGTCAGCAACTACAAAGCAGGTACACATAACCTCCAGCTCTGCATAGACTGCTCATAAACTGGGTATACACACTTCAGATTTCTTGATGAACTGGCCAAAATTTGCTGCGTGCACCCTTCTGCCTGGCATCCCTTGATCAGCTAATCGAAGGAGCTGGTTGGAAAATTCTCAGATGAATAGAGCTGGCAGCCAATCAGCCGCCGGCCACTGTCAGGATCCAAAGGAAACAGCGGGGGATTTGTTCATTCAGCCCGTGGGTTGAATGAAAAAAATAGAACCATGCATACCCGGATTTATTCTGCCCTGCACTGCTATGTCACCCCAGTACCTCCTTACCCCCTGTTCAATTGTCTGTGCTGGAAGCTCTGCCCTGCATTGCTGGTTCTCCAGTCCCTCCTAATTCTGTACCTTCTACTGCTCATCTGTTCCCTTCTCTATCTCCATTCTGATCTGTACTGCTGTCTCTCCTCAGTCCCTCCATTCTATACTTTCTGCTGTATATCTGCTCTCTTTTCATTCTGTCCTGGGCTGCCATTTTGCCTCAGTCCTATTCTGTACATTCTGCTTTTCAACTGCTTGTTTCTCTCTCTATTCACTCCACCGTCTTCTCAGGAGATACTGCCCTGCACTGCTGCTGTCTCTCAGTCCCTCCATTCTTCACCTTCTTGCCCATTAGCAACTATATTCCTGCCAGTGGGCCTATTACTTTTGCTCGTACCCTATTCTCATTCTGCCCCCTCTTCTGTTCCTCCATCAGGCTATCTTCACACTAGCCCTCATGCTAAAATGTTTACTTTTAGTGTGTGGGCTTGTCTCTGAGTGAGTTTGAGTGGGATTTACTTTTTTCCTTATGTTATTGAGCATTTACAAAGTGTACACTCTTTTCGGGTCTCCGGGTCTCAGTGTGCTGCATTGTGGTGTGGTGACCTACATTGCCATCCAGTGCGCTGTGCGAAAATGCAGCATGAATGCATTTATCCACACCACAACACACATCACACCAACATTGTGTTGTGAATGAGACACATAGAACACAACTGTTTTTTATTTCCCCTATCAGTGACCAGCATCTTTCTTCAGCAGAATAGTGTGAAAAAATTGTGTGAACGTAGCATTTCTCTCCCAGTGCTGAGCCATCTCCCTAATCTCCACGTAATCCCACACGCTCCAAACCACTGTCTCATATATGCAGCTTTCCATATCGTGTGCAACAACATAATCTGAATAATTTGAATTACACCATATAGATTTGTTTAGCCAGTAATTGGGCATTTGAGTATTCTCGCAATGAGTATTCTATGAGTATAAACTTTTCTTTGTTACCGTTGGGGCATGGAAGATTTTGCTGGTTCCTGTTCTCGATTGAGAACCACTTCTTTAGAAAACCAATGCTGGGAGATTTCCTTATGCACAGTCCAGCTCGATAAGCTGTAATTGGGAAAGCCTGTGGATGTACATTTAGATGCTGCCTGCTATTTTTTTGTATGCATGTCTGTTTTTGTGTATACATGTTAGGAAGGTGGTGGTGGTGGGACTGAAGAAACCTTATTATTAATTTCAGTTTCACATTCATAAAAGCAATAGTGTATTCCAGAACTGAAGGCAGGAGGTCACTAAGGTCACAAACCAGCATGCGGCCCGGTGCTTTTGTATGATAATTTAAATCCTCAGTGACCTGGAATATCATATGTTCTCCTCAGAACACACACTTCAAAAAAGTATATTTCTTTTTGTGGCTCTCCTTATTTTTATGGCTTCAATAGATATGTATTGCTCAGATACAGCGTAAATTTTTACTGTGCTAACAAATTGCATTAGTATGGTAGCTGGGTTCCTATTTCTTTCTTTTATTACTCCAGTTATGATTAGACATGTGCAATTCGGTTCGTTCTGAAATTCGTTTCGGACGAATTTTCGGAAATTCGGAGATTCGGATGCATCCGAATTCCGAATTACAGCTAAGACGAATGCAAACGAATCCGAAATTCCTGATTTCCCAAAATTCGTTATTGGACGAATTTCGTTGCAGCAAAATCACATTAGGAAAAAAAATTACACCATTTTACCTCTACAACACATCTATGCCTAAAGTACAGAGGCTATAGTGTAGAGGTTAGAGCACAGGATTCCCATTGCTAATGTCCCAGGTTCAAATCCCAGCCAAGTCAACTAATTTTTAAAGTTTTTTTTTTTTCCTTTGCTTTTGAATTGGCATTCTCCTAACATCCATACCAGACCTAAAGGGTCTGGTATGAATTTTTACAGTCTGCAGAAGATGAAAAAAAAAAGCGTGAGGTTACTCCCCAATTCATACCAGACCCTTTAGGTCTGGTAGGAATGTTAGGAGGGCCCCCCCTCCTTATAACACAAAAAAAGTGCGTGGGGTTCCCCCCAAAATCCATACCAGACCCTTAAGGTCATTAATG
The DNA here is from genome assembly GCF_000935625.1 of Nanorana parkeri. NCBI lineage: Eukaryota > Metazoa > Chordata > Amphibia > Anura > Dicroglossidae > Nanorana > Nanorana parkeri. Next base: position 685,534 of record NW_017306578.1, read on the forward strand.
CCATTGTGAAGTTTGCTGGTTCAAGTCCAGCCATGGGAGAGTAAAGTTTTTGGGTTTTTTTCATAAACGAATTTCGGCAGGACTACCGCTAACGAATTTCGTCCGAAACTAATTTAATTTCGGACCCGAAAAACGAAACTAAACTAAACAAATTTTTTTTTTTCAAACCGAAACTAAACTAAACAAATTTTTTTTTTTTTTTAAAAACAAAACTAAACTAAACAATTTTTTTGCTGGTGCACATGTCTAGTTATGATTACACATCTTATAATAGTGGCTTGGATTATATGATGGTAATAATAATTAATCACATCTGTCCAGTACCTGTTGGGATCCCTTATTCCCCCCCACATTAAATGATGCTGTTTCTCTGCAATTGGTGCACTTTAGCACATCATATTCTGACAGCAAATTTAGTATGCTACTTTCATACTTTTACAGAAAAACTATCTGAAATCCAAAGCCACAAATGCTATTATTAAGGCTTCTATACCATTCACTGACACTGAATATACATTTATATGTTAAAACACGTTCACCAGGAAGATATATAGGTGAAACTCGAATAATTAGAATATTGTGCAAAAGTAATTGCAGTGCAGCGAATTTACTGCATTATAAATATGCTCCTAAGTTATGTAATAGATGTATCATGTTGAAGGTTTAAAAGAAAATATGCTATCCATCCCTACTATCCTGAACACTTTGCGATCTTTGGTGCACTTCTAACCTAGGAACCTTACTTAATGATGCTATTTGCCTTGGTTAATGCATTGAAAATCACACCAATGGGTTTATTTAGAAAAGTTTGTATATTGCACAGCGCCATCTATGGGTGCTAGTGCCCTGCAAATGGCATGTGACCAGCCATACGCTGGGCAGGAAGCTTAAAAACCCCCAAAAAAATGCTAAACTGAAAGGAACAAATACTGGTGTTGGTTTACTAAAGTAGTAGTAAGAGTTCACTTAGAAAAACAAATGTATACTATGCAAACTAAATGTGTGCTGTGCTAAATAAATAAGATAACACTGTGTTCACTTTAAATATGTGATCATGAGCAAAGGAAATCAAACGATAATGATGATGATTGGTCGACTGAAGTGAACACAGCATTACAATATTAACTTATCTCAGTGAACGTTCTCTTTGCAAAGTAAACTTTCAGTTTCCTAAGGTTGGATTCACACCTATGCATTTTTCCTACCTGATACCATTTCCATTTAAATCAGCACCTTTCGACATGCATTGACGTGCGTTAACATGGGTTGCCATGTGTATTCAATATGCAATGCATTGGATGGCAACATGCATCATAATGCGTACTTACACATGTTGAAGCACATCATGGTGTATTTAGGTGCCTTATGACGCGTCGATGTGCGTCAGCTCATGGGTTGAGGTACATTAGATGTGTTTCCATTGATGTCAATTAAAAATGTATCAAGCAAAAATGTGAAGATGTGAATTAGACTTGTGTGAGCATCCTCTACGTCTGAAGTGAATCAACTCCATATAGGTAAATGCTGTTCAAGGCAGCAACTCTCAGGGACCATTTCTACTTTTTTTATATGTTGTTTTTTTACAACGACCATCAAATAACATTTTAGCTGTTCAGATCTGAGGACACCCTCTATATTACCCTTTTTAGGAACACATCAAGAAAAGAGTGCTGAGACTTTTAGGAGCTTAAAAGTCATTTCTAAATACTTTCAGATTAGTCATAAAAATGCTTTTTGTGTATATCTGAAATATACACATTTTTTTCTGACATATAATAAATGTTTTATTTATAGTGTACAATTACATTTTTATGTTTTGGATGAAAATATCAAATTTGAGCATTTTCAGTAAGAAGAAGAAATCGCTCACTTTCCCGCTTGAAAGACTTTAAACATCCCCACTGGCTTATCTCTTTAATAAACACACATTGATTCACAAATGCACACAAGCATCAAACGTGGCTGCTTTTCCCAGGAGCGGTCACGGCATATCATAGTGGATAAGAGTGGTGATTTACTGATGATTCCAGTCTACAAATTCAACTTTACTTCTACTTAACCAGTGGAGTTACTACCTGATCTGTAAAAAACATTGTTGCAGTTTTCAAGGTAGCTGCTAACATTAATGATAACCGCAAGGATATTAAAAAGTGTTCTAGGTATATTTCAAGTTGACATATCAGTACACGAGAAGATAATGATGTTGGGAACAAAGCTATAAACACCATGAGCACAATTCCGTAAAACATGGCTGAGCGTTTTGGAGTACAAAGCCGTTAGCGCTGAATATTTATGCTGTTCTTAGACTTATTTTAATGTGACAATATAGAGGAACTTGCATCCATGCCCTCACTGATGCTGTCGGTGACAATATTAACACCACTAGATGCAAAATGTTTCTAAGTAGTGACATCAGCATAGTTACATAAATAGTCAGGTTGAAAATGACACAAGTCCATTGAGTTCAACCAATAGAGAAATAATGAATAACTAAATAGAAAACCTCCATAAGCAGAACCTTACACCCACAGTTGATCCAGAGGAAGCCAAAAAACCCCTTTATAAAGCATAGTCCAATTTGCTCCATTAGTGAAAATAGTCTTTCCTGATCCCCTAAGGCAATTGGATATTCCCTGGGCCAACAATCTCTGGTGTTATTACTCATAAACCTCACTGTGTTGGGGAAGCCCGCTGCTGTGTAACCTAACTACATGTCAAAAGCCAATTGCAGCGTCACCTGTAATTACCAGGCAGCACTCCGTCCATGACAGGTTACACAGCGGGGAGGCTTTACCTGCTGTGTAACCTGTTAGAAGCCAGTCTGAATGGAGAAAACGCTGTCAGCTTCAGTTTTGAAGCTGACAGCTTTTTCCTCCATAATACTAGGTGAGGCTCAGCCTCACCTGCCTCCCATGACCACACATCCCTGCCTTGCACCAAAGCACCTGATGGCTTATACCTATGTGTCCTCAAAGAAATGAGCTCTATTATAGTTAAGCATATTGGTTAACATTTTTAGAGCATTTTTAATGACTGGCCTGGAAACAATGGCTTCACAAGTTTAGAGCCCAATTCTTGAGGACACATAACCATCAGGTACTTTGTTTACCTTATTTTGTTTGTTTCTGGACCATATCAATTGTGAGCCGTTGTGATTCATTAGACGCTGAAGCACTACCATCTCCATTATGGTCTTGAGTTCCACCATTTTCCTTTGTATATACAGATGTAATGAAGGTATTTAACCCCTTTGTGACTGACGACGTACAGTGTACGTCGCCAGCATCGGGGCTGTTTAAACAGACTCCCGGTGACTTTTGCCGCCGGGACTCTGTTTAAACTTGTAGAGCCGACTGTCGGCTTTACAACAGAAGCGATCCTGGCGACTTACCTGTCGCCAGATCGCTTCTGCGTCCCGAAGAAGGGGGCCCCCCCCCCGCCGGACACCCCCGCCGTGCTTCCCGGGCTCCGTTGCCCCTCCTACGGGCCCGGGACCGGCGATCTTGGTGTCCGCGGGGAGCTGGGGAGGAGGTCGACGAACTTCCGTTCATCGATCCCCTCCCCGTTCTATGGGACCGGGAGCGATGCAGATTGCATCACTTCCGGTCCCTGGGCTGTCAGTTCTGGGCTCCTGCAGCCCAGCTATAAGCTATTGAAGTGCGATCTGCACTTCAATAGCTTATTTCCAGTGTAAAGGTGACACTGGGGGTCTTTTGGACCCCCAGCATCACCTTAAAGAGTACCTGTCACCACCATCTGCTATCACATGGGGTGGCTTGTAAGCCCCCCCATGTGATAGCAGTAAAAGTAAAGTAAAAAAAAAAAAAATTTTTTTAACTTAAATTGAAATAAAATAAATCTAATAATAACAAAAAGATTTTTTTAAAGTCCCCCGCCCCCGCGCGTCGCCACGTAAACACGCGTCGGGTGCGCCTATGTATGAAAACGACGAACGCGCTACACATGTTGGGTATCGCCGCGCACGCCGGAGTGAGAGCAATAATTCTAGGGCCAGTATTTTGGGGTATCTCTAAATTGATGACCTGTGGGGGCTTTTAAAGCGTCTTCTATGGACTTTTTGGGGTACTGGGGTTTTTCGCCATTTACGGATGCACGCAATTTGTAACCTGGGCATGTTGGGTATCGTTTTACTCGTTGTAACCTCATCTTTTATATTTCATTTAAAAAATGGGTATTTTGTTGTGTTTTGGGGCATTTAATTAAATTTTTCACTAAATATTGGGGTTTAATAAGGAGTTGCGCTAATATTGCGCAACATAAAAATTTGCAACTACCACCATTTTATTCTATAGGGTCTTGGCATTCAGAAAATATATAATGTTGGGGGGTTTTAAGTAATTTTCAGGCCTAAAATGTGGAATATAACATGGGTACAAAAAATGAAAAAAAGGCCTCAGTCATGAAGGGGTTAATAGATTTTCTTTTCTTTGTACCCAGTCACCAACTCAGAGTTATCTATATGTCCATACCTAATCTTTTTACTATTAATGTATTAAAGAATTTTGGGGGGTTTGTCTTACTCTGTTTTGCAACCTATCATTAGTTTTGAAGGTTTTGATCTGGATTTCCTTTTTTTTTATATTCTTTGTACCTTTCAAAAGATGAAAGTGTTCTTTTATTTTTCAATTTTTTAAAATGCCCTTTTCTTCTTCTTTATGAACTTTTTTAACATTGGACATATGCCACATATGTTTTCTTTTTAGCCTTTTAAACTCATTGCCCATGGGAATTTATTTTGCAGTGTGTTTGCAAACAGTCAATTTCAAACATTCACATTTCTGTTCTGTGTTCTTTGATGACAATATTCTCTCCCTCTAAGTTTGAAGAGCAGCTCTTAGTAATGTAAAAGTTTCTGTCCTAACATTGAATGGTTTTACATTTCCAGTATGTGCTCGTTATTTATACTGTAACTTAAATTAAATTAAATGAAATAATATTATGGTCAATGCAGAATTTCTTTTACAGTATATGAAAATTTGTAATAAGCTCTACATTGTTTTAACAGATAAACAGACCTAGAAGAGATCCTTTTACTGCTCCAGTAGTGCCATTACACCACTCAATGTCAGGGTAGTTAAAATCCTCATTTATTACCACTGTTGCAGCCTTTGCAGCCCTTTCCTTCTGTGTAAGGAACTGAGTGGGGAATTTATCAAAACTGGAGCAGACAAAAACTGCAGCAGCTGTGCATGGCAGCCAATCAGCTTCTCTTCAGTTTGTTCAGTTAAGATTTGAAAATGAAAAAGAGAAGCTGATTGGTTGCCATGCACAGCTGCTCCAGTTTTGATAAATTCCCCTCATAGTCTCTACTTCCTCATTAATTGACCTTTGAAGCGGGACTACCTCTGCACTGCAAGGGCTAACTGCTCATTGTGGTCTAGGGGCAAAAATAAACGAGAAATACTCAACCAATCCTTGGTCCTGCGACATTGACCACTCACCTCTCCATCGCTCCTCTCCAGTTGCGGAATTTCCCTTGGTGTCCTCACATCTAATGGATGGCAAAAAGCTAAGACCTAACTTCTATGAATTCTCATACCTTCAAACTATGATGACGCTGAAGCCTGAGAGAGAAGAGGCTGTGGGGACCGATCTAGTAGCCAGGTGGGACCAAGGATCGGGTGAGTATTTCTTCCTTATTACAAGCAATCTTTCAAGGCATCACTTGGACTGGCAGAAAGCTAAGGCTTAATTTCTATGAACTCTCATACCTTCAAACTTTGATGAGCCCTCCAGAGCTATCCTCATTGACTTATTCCCAAAATGAAATTGCCCCAGAACCCTAAGGCCCCGTTCACATTGAGCGATTTATCGCGCGATTTTTGCAGCGATATCGCTCATATTTCCGCGCTAAATCGCTCTATGTAGCTTCACCAATACATTTCAATGTAGCTGTTCACATCTCGTCGCTCAATGTCGCTCAATATCGCTCAATATCGCTTGTAGCTCGTCGCTGATAGCTTGTCGCTTCTACATGACCCTTTTTTAGAGCGATTTTGAGTGATATTGCTCCTGATTGCATACAGCCCAATAGGAAGATGTCGAGCGATGTCCCTCAATGTCGCTCGTCGCTCAATGTCGCTCAAAGTCGCACGATTTGCATGTCGCTCAGTGTGAATGGGGTCTTAGGGCCATTAAGCATCTGTGGCTTGACTCAAGTCGACATTTTGCTTGTGTACCTTAAACAACTCCAACATTCTCATAAATTAACTGGGACAAAGACATTAGGATTACTTTTGCAAAGTCCAGTGGAGAAATACATGCTTGGCCATACACACAAAGGTTCACAAAAAATTCAAGAAAACAAATAGCAGGGTACTATATCCCTGAATAGTTTCACAGAGCTTTTCCTAACACTATGGGGTCTATACACGAAGCTACCGAAGGATCTAGCCGTAGCTTCGGCTGATCCTTCGGGTAGCTTTGGCCCCAGAACCTCTTCGGTTCAGGGCTGCTGTGCTGGCTATTCACTATAGCCCGTACAGCCCCCGAAGTTGGCCGAAGGGCTCAGTCGAGCCGAAGGCATATGCTTCAGCTCGACTAAGCCCAGGGGTAATTCGAAGCTGGCCAGACGACCGGTCATTAGCCGGCCGACAGCCTGCTTCTGACAGCTGGGCGGAGCCAGAGAGATCAGCGGCCCTGTTTACCAGGTAACCAGAGACGCTGATCTATGATAACACTGAGAACCCGTCGGAGCTGCTGTAAAATCACAGCAGCTCCAACGGGTTCTGTGTTTAATGACAGAAGGCGCCCCTGGTTACCTGGTAACCAGGGGAGCCTTTTGTCATTACACCGAAGCTCCTCAGTACACTGAGACCCCCGGCGGAGCTTCTGTAAAATCACAGCAGCTCTGACGGGTTCTGTGTGTATTGACAGAAGGTGTCCCTGGTTACCAGAAAGACAGAAGGCATCACTGGTAACCAGGGACACCTTCTGTTATTACACCACGGCTCCTCAGTACACTGAGAACCCAGCGGAGCTACAGTAAAATCACAGCAGCTCCGACAGGTTCTCAATGTGAGAGCTTAGGAGAGCCGGCAGTGATATGAAAGCCAACTCTGCTAAGCTGTCATCTTAATGACAGATCAGCGTCTGCTGGTTACTGGGTAACCAGGGTAACCAGCAGGCGCTGTTCTGTCATTAGGATGAGAGCTTAGCAGAGTCGGCTTTCATATCCCGCCGGCTCTGACAAGCTCTAATTCTAATGACAGCTGGTCCCGACCAATAGAAAACAGCTGTTCAGCATCTATGAGAATAGGCCGAAGAGCAGCGAGTAGCCTGCCGGAGGTTCGGTTCAGCCGATCAAGATGTTGGATCGGCTGAGTCGAATGCCTTCTGCACTTCAGGTCGGCCGAACATGCTGAGCATGTTTGGCCGACCCGAAGCCACCCGATGTACGGCTGATTTCAGCCAATATACAGCTGAAATCAGCCGTACAAGCCGGAAGTGAATAGCCGAACAGTGTTCGGCTCACTTCACTTAGGGTCGGTTGTTCACTCGGCTGCCTACGGCAGCTTCGTAAATAGACCCCTATGTCAAGGTGATGTCAGCTGTTCCATACATGTTTGGAGGGCCTTTCTAATAATTAACCTTTTTATCTGAACAGCATTGATGAGCAGTTGATTTTCGCAAACTTGATTTTGCTAAATTTCTTAAATTGTCCAGCACTTAACTTTAAAAATATTTAATCAATGAGTAATTTGGCATGTTCATCAACAACAACTTGGCATCACAATCACATGGCATTTGTTTATAGAAAACCACGTGCTTATCATATTATCACTTGACATGGTAAACATCAGTAGCTTTGTTAATAAACAAAAGCCACATGATCACAGTTGCATGGCATTTTATGTTTAATAACAATAAAATTAAACATTGTTATGCCTTTTTTTTACTATTGTACAAAAAAACTCAAATAACAGCAAATTATGCTAAAAGAAAATAAAAAGGAACCAGTTAAACTTAATTGCAGGTTTCAAAACCACCTTAAGGAGGAACTGAAGTACCGTGCTTCCATTTCTGGAAGATGGGCGGAGCTCCGCCCAGTTGTTATTCATTTGCCGGGACCTGCTAGAAGACTCTAGCAGGTGCCGGCCAATAGGAAACAGTTGGGTAGAGAAGGCTGTCACTGCTAGCTCCGCCCATATTTAAAAAACATCTTTATTTTTTAAATTTAATATTTATTTTCTTTTTAAACATATTTTTGCAACCTTTTTTTCCCTACTTATTTCACTGTTTTCTATTCTGCTCCTTACCATGGAGGTACTGAGCAGAATAGCCGAGGCATTCGGCTATTCACTCACTGCCGTTCACCCCTATGAGAATGAGTCCTTCTGCACTTCGGCTCAGCCGAACATACTGAGCTTTTGCTCAGTAAGTAATTCCATATCTATACATTTTTTAAGATAAAAAAGGTATCATGCCATAATTACTTCTGAGCACTTAAAACATTTAAAGAAACGGGGGTTACTAAGGGTTGGATGAAATAGCTAACCTCTGTAAATACTTACAATACTGATACTGTTTCCGTGGTCTTTTTAAAAGTGATATTTCATTTGTTGGTCAATGGTGGTGAATGGTGGTGAGTTAATTTGGATGAAAACCCTAACTGAATGACATGAGGGATTGCTAAAGAACTATGCATCATAAAAAAAACAAAAACTTTTTTAGATAAAATAATTGTTTTCACCTTTCCTTCATCCTTCGTTAAATCTCTGTGCTGCTGATCTCCTGCAGCCATTTCCTGTCTTCATACATGCACTCCAGCAATGGCTGCATAGCATTTGTTAGATCATTTTTTTGTGATGTGAAAACAAGGAACAATGCCTTTGTAATGTCAATTGACATGGCCTCTTATAATCTCCATTGGGAGACTTTATGGCATGGTGACAATGCAACAGATGGAAGCCAGGGAGAGAGTGTTTTCACCTCATAACAAGAATTCCCTGAGCAAGGACCTTTATGCAGTATCATCAGGTAATATTTTAAGGACAGCTGCAGATATGAAAAAGTATATACAAATTAACCCTTGCAGTGCGCCCACCCCTGCACTACAAGGGCCAATTGCTCGTTTTGGTCTAGGGGCTAAAATAAAGAAGATATACTCACGTGATCCTTGGTCCTGCCTGGCTGCTAGACCAGTCCCAACAGGGCCCCAGTGGTCTAAGGACCCATGACGCAATCAGGTCTAATGCAGCTGTGTTAGACGTGAGGACATCAAGGGATATTTCACCATCAGAGCAGAAGGAGAGAGAGATAAGCCCTGATTGCAGCAGGATGAGGATTATGTAAATATATCTTTTTTTATTGTGGCCCCTAGACAAAAACAAGCAGTTAACCATTGAAGTGTTGGGGTAGCCCCACTGCAATGGTTATTTGTTGCAGTTCCTGGAGTTCCTCCTAAAAAATAATAAAAATTGTAATCATTCTGACTGTCAGAGGTGTTTGTATATCACAATAATGATTTTTAAATATTGCGTTGTACAAATTTGAAAGCTGGTCATACACTGGTTGAATTTGGGTCATCAGGAGCAGGGGGACCTGAAAACCATGGGGGGTGGTGCAGGAATAGGAGGCTAGTTCAAGTGATTTGGGAGGATGTACAGCCACCCAAATCACTTGTAGTTGTTGCAGCCTAATGTCATTGGTTGCTAGGACGCCAGTGGTCCAGTAATATTTACTCTACCAGATCAAAATAATCTAGCTTTTTTTTTCATTTTGCATCCAAGTCTCGAAAAAGTTTTTAAAGCAAAATGTATAGGGGGAAAAGGTATAAAGGGCAATTTGTATAGATGGCACAGTTGATTTTATACGCTGCTGGATGAATTCCCTTAAAAGTTTAAATGGCTAAAGAGTATATTTTACAGGTGTGTGAAGACAGCATATCATAATCCATATTCCCTGGGCAATAGTAAGATTTCTAGTATTCAGTGGCGACTCTAGAAACAATATATAGGGGGGGCACATAAGATACCGCAGTCAAAACTGGGAGGGCACTAAAAGTTTTTACCACTAAATTATACCACTGAAAAAAAAAACAAATAAACAAATATGAGAGCAATGCGGTATGCAATGATTATATATATATATCTATATATATAACACAAACTTTGGTGGAACAGAAGCCCTGTATGTAAACATTTAATCAGAGAAATAGACTATAATAGGGAACATTACAGTGTAACGTTCCCCATTATAATCCACTTTACTAATTGAATAAAACAAAAGCACATAACCCTTGCACTCGTAACGCCCCCCCTGGCGGCTCTGACTCACCCAGCCAGCGGCGCAGGATCTTTCAGCCAGACTCTATGTGTTCACTACAGGGGGCGGGGCGTGTGACTCACTCCTCTCCCGCCGCCTGTAACTAGGGACGCGGTCGGGAGAGGAGAGCCCACCCACTTACTGAGTCGGCAGTGAGGGACCCGGTGTTCTAACACCGGGACCCTGCACTGCCCCATAGTCCACGGGCGGGGGTCCCGGTTGTTACGCCACTGCATCGCGCATAGCAGCCGTGCGGGCTGAACACAATCAGGCTGATTGTGTTTGTTCGGCCCGACATGCCCTATGGCCAGTCCGGCCCTGGCGGGGGGGCACACGGGGGGGCAAGCAATAACCTAGGGCAATTGCCCCCCCTCACCCCCCTGTAGCGATGCCACTGCTAGTATTTGCATAATAGGCATATGCTTCCAGTTGCAGATTTCATCTCAAACTACAGCTTAAAGGAGAATTATGAGGTGAGTGCTTTTCACTCATCCTCATAGTTCTAGCCGACCTGTGACAATTAAACTGTCAAAGGTCGGCTCAGTAGATCGGGAAGTGAGCGAACACATATCGGCGTTGGCTCACTTCTCGATCCTGTCACGGGTACAGGGGAGTAACTGGATTCCCCCCTCCCCGCTCCGATCCTCCAGCGCTGACTGGCGGAACGGACGTGGGAGGGGCGGGTACAGCTGGCTCTGCCTTTAGATAGGCAGAGCCAGCTGTCACTCACGCAGCTGGGCGGATCCAGACATAATTGTTGGAATCTTCTTCAGCTGTGGCGTCTCAGTATACCGCAAGCTGTAGCTTGCGGTATACTGAGCTTAGGGTAACGGGAGGACGCTAGTTTGTGTCCTCCCGTTACCCTAAGGAGAACTATGGGGAAAAGCCCTAACCCCATAGTTCTCCTTTAATACAATTCTTGTTAAATTTAAAATTACATGTAAGCATGAGCTTCATAACATAACTGTTCTGAAATTAATTTTTAATTGGTATTGTTAGAAAAGCCATTTAGCAGTGATGTTCATTTACATATAATAGATGCAGTCATCCCAAACTGTTCAATTTGTAGAAGTAATTCCTTTATCATACATGGTATCCTAATCCTGAGTATGTTTTCCCTGAAGGAAGAGAATGATAGTATTTGCGAGCAGTGGTACAACAAATCCCATGTGCTACGGTTCCATTGTTTTCTGAATACTTCCTTCTGTTTTCTCCACTCACTTTACTATGCAAAACCCTGCATAGTAAGTAAAGGATGCCCAAAGGTTCATTGAGGTCCTATTATACAGTAAAATATGACTATACTTTAATTAGCATATATCAATACCTAATTTCAAGATGGCATATAATGAAATGCCATATTTAGCTGATAAAGAACTAGATCAGCACATAACTATACTAAGCATCGCAGAAGCCAAACAGGATGAAAAATTATTAATGTATCAATTGGTTAAGGTAAAGGTGCCTATACATTAAACCATTTAGCCATTGGACTAAGCTGTTCAAAGACCAAATTTATAGATGTGGTCTTGCCAGTTTATGACTGAATATGAAAGATCTACACTTGCGGAGCATGGAATCTGAACAAGTAAAGGCATATGAATAAATTAAAGGTTCTAAAAAATATTGCAGTGTGTAATAATGTCTTCTTAGTAGTAACAGAATTTGCAGCAATTATGATGACAACGTGCTTCATAATTAGTTTGTGCACCTTAAACTTAATAGGGAAATATTCATTTAACTTAGGTATCCCCACCTTCCCCCATCATCACCAAATATTCTATAGGCCCCACCAAGACCTCAGATCAGACACTGAGGGTGCTTTAAACGAAGTAGCCTTTGCCAGGCTGTATTTTGTTTGTCCTGTGGCAGCGGGCTCTGTGTTCCTGTACATGTGCAACTTTTAAGTATAATAATGAAGAGCCTGTCTTATTACAGCTGCATAGTTGCAGAATTTTATCTGAGGTCTGTGTGGCTTCTAAATTGTTCTTATAATGCATTGATGGGAAAAAGTGGGGAGGACCAATAGTCCTAAAAGTGGAACGTTACCCTTCTATCCCTTACAGCCAAGGTAGGTGCCATCTTAGTCTTTATTTGGCTTGCAGTTGCCATGGTGCTGCAAATGTGATCAGCTATAACATCAGCCATTTGAGGGCTTGAAAGTTTAGTTGAGAGATTAAATAAGCACACTGGCAACCTTGACAGTTGCAAGGCCTTGAAAGTAATTGTTTTGGGAGACATAACATTGGTGGGTAACGTTCCTTTTTAAGTTAGTTTAATGCATAGTTATCATTCAACTTTTATTCTTAGTATTACTTTTCCTTCCTATGATCATTTTAGCACATATTACCACTGCACTTAGAAGATGGCTGCGTGCCATAATTTTTATTGCTGCTTCTTCAGTCAAGCAAAGCAGAAACACCTTATGATAACTGCATACACTTGCAGAAATGGTTGGTTATAACTGCATGTATTCTGGCCTGACCATTTCATATTTGAGCATTACAACATTTTTATTGGTTCATAAGAAAGATATACAATGTAGAACAAGTGAACAGATACAATCAAACAGATGCACAGCATCAATAAAGAAGTAATAGGAACAAGAATGTCAAAATATATAAAATAACCAGTGGAGTGGAACGAGAAAAGGCACTATCCTGCTGTGTGTGCCTGTAGAGGAACAAACGTCAGGTACTGTGAGCCGTGATTTTCCCCTAAAATGGTATATGCTAAACATTAGTGCCGGACATAACTCGCATGGGAGACACAAAATGAGAAGAAAGACAGACAGGATTAGAAAACAAACAAAGGGAGAGAAGACAGAGAAGTGGAAGACAGAAAGAGAGACGCAAGAGGGTAGACAAAGTAACCAAAGCAAGAAAGGGGAGGGGAGAAGGTAGAAGCAATAAAGAGGGCATAAACGACAGCCCCAGGTGAGGCCAATTACAGCTAGCCTACCAACCATACAATGCTGAGTGTAGTCTGATCTAATGCAAAGAGATCTGGTTTCAAGGGGACCACAGCTTTTTGAATTTGTCATCCATATTTAAATATTTCTAACAGTGTGCATTAAGGCCATTATATTTTATCACGCAATCCCAGAATATTAACAATTACTTTTTATCTTGCTAATCTCTGACACTACAATATACTACAACTAGAAGAAATAATATTTTGTAGCCATAATAATAACATATACTACACTTGGCCATTAGCATAGGATGAATCCCGATTTTAGGTTTCGAAATGCAATTCCAAAACTGTGATACTGGGTTGGAGGTTTCATGTGAACACTTGTGCTGAGACTCGAATACATTACACCTGTTTTCAGCAAATATGCAGGCTACCATTGCTAATTTCTGAGTTCTTGACCCGAAAAAGGGATGCGGTTCAGGAGTTTAAAGTTCCCTCTCTCTTTACTATCTGTATGTTTGTTGCAGATCAGCAATTCAGCAACAATTGAACCTGGCAGGGAACTGGCATTTTTATAGGTGTCAGCAATTACAGCTTTTACATTTCTCTCACTACTGGTTTCCTTTCATTTGAAGAAAACTAGGGTTATGAGAACATAGTGTACAGACCATAACATTAGGATGATACCGGTATTGCTAAGCAGTTACATAATATTGGATGCATTATTTTTGGTGCAGAGATTTTAATATTTCAATAATTTGGCACATTGTAAATAGGCACCAAAGTTTCATCCTATGTAATTTCATATAGATAGAAAGATAGGTGGTATTTCAATGAACCTGAGCATTATGCTTACGGTTAAGGGTTAACCTTTCAGGTAAATGTTCAGTGTTACCATAGTTGCCAACATTTCAAAATAATAATTAGGAGGAACACCTACCCAGATAGCAAGGATAACTTGCCACAAACTTGTGGCAGGGTGAAATTGTAATTCTCGTTAACTTGCTGCACACATTCCTGGCAAGTTGTAGACTTGCAGAACACTCGCAGCACAAGTTCTAGTTGACACTTTTTGAATTTGTAGCAAAATTGCTTGGCAAGTCTACAGCAAGAGTTTCGCAGGTTAGCAAGGGCTCTGCAAGTGTACAGCACTTTTGCAAAGCACGTTGATCTGGAGACTTGCAATGCAGACTTGCTGTAATTGTGCAACAAAATTGTGAAGCTTGGCAAGTCTGCAATAGTTCAGCAGGTCATTTTAAAACTTGCAGCTCAATTGCTTGCTATCTGGGTACTGTATACACTAAAAGAACATTTTGCCACTGCCTGGGGAGCAGCATATAGCATGTTGTGTTGCATCTTGTCCCTTTATCATGTTTAAAAGATACTAGGGCCTTGGGGTACATTGAAGAGATAGTGGGAGTAAAATGGCCCATAAATAAGTCCTATTGCTGGAAGTATATAGAACCAAAAAGAGAACATATGGCGCAGTATTTAGAATGAGTCAGTGTGGAATAAATAATGTACATCGCAGCGTCAGAATGCAGAGGTGTGGAATGGAAACAAAAGAGGCAGTGTACAATAGGGAATGTGCAGCACAGCATGAGTGAGGAAAAGGATAATGTACACCTCAATGCACAACGAATTCACATCTGTATAGTGCCATGTAATGGTTTTGAAATGTTTTACCTGCACATGAAAAAACTGGGTTGCCAAGATGCCAGTGCAGCTACTAAGTATTACTTCTCCACTCCCTATGTGCAGTAGGAGCTTGAATAGGTGTTGTCATCAAGAGGTTAAATTCCTAATGCAGCCCCTGGGGCTTCCATCCAATGAGTGCTGCTTGCTGTAGTGTCTCTACAGAATATTTATTACTATATAAATAATACATTAATAAATGATATATCATTACAGGGCTGCAGTATTTGAGATATGACAGGCAGCTAGAGGTGGAGCAGAAACAGCAGTTATTTTAGTGTGTGCTCCAACCTCTGTCAGTCAGCAGAGGCCCGGAAGGCACCTGGCACCTAGGTACCCAAAATTTACTGGTTATTGTCCTGGATTATGTGGGGTAGCCTACGGGACACAGGCACTGTGTGACAGTGCCTAAAAGCCCAGGACTGTCCCACAGACACTTGGTACCTACGTGTTACTTGTTTGTTTGAGATTGAAGGTTAGGTTTAGTATTTTGATTTAGACTTAGGTTTTAGGGTCACATTAGGGCTAAGGTCAGTAAGTGACTATTACTATGATAAATGTAAAATGCAATCAATGAAAGTTATCCTTGGCAAAAACAAAAGGAATTGCAGAAATGTTATTCTGAAATTGCAGTCAAAAATCATGGCATTGGATGTTGCCCTTCATTAGACGAAATAACAAATGCATTTTCGCATCAGATACAATTGTACTGAATACATGCTGGACCAAACATTCATCAAATGACAATGCCTCTGGCCACGTACACATATACATACAGTTTCAGTACGGTCTGTTAAATCTGCTGAGAGTTGTGGGATCTTGAAGTGCTTGCCAGTTCAAATGTTCTAGCTGATGCCTAAAAAAACTAGACAACTACAGTTATAGTTTCAAGACAACACCCCTGGTATTTCTTTAGATGAGCATGTTCCTCCTTTATATCACTATTTTAAATCACAATCTAGCCCTTTCTGTCATGTGACAAAACATGTATTTTGCATGAAAAACAGACATTTACAGGAAGAAGAACATTCAAAGCTCCCTAATATCAGGTATGTTTGGCAGATATCACTTGTTGACAAGAAGGAGCTTGTATACATAACATTGTTTTCAGATAAAATGACAAATTGTAGGTAGCCTTTTATTTCATTCTGTGCCATTTTAGCAGAAATAATGATTTTATAACTGCAAGCTGATGAATTTAGATCAGTTGAGAAACTATATAATAACTAATTTTGATTTCCTTCACATAAACTGCATGTTATTCTTCATGGTATACATAGAACATAGAACCAATTCCCATGTTAGTATGGTCATCAAAGGCAGTGGTGGACATATCAGCTGTGCAGCCCATGCAGGCATACAGGTGCCCCTGAGGTCCTTGGGCCTATTAAAAGTAGCATCCATATGTCATGCTAATGGAATATGAATAAAGATGATATTCTGAAGCAGAATGGTGTGTAGACAGCATATCTTCTAAACTATTACAAGTACGGACTGACACCAATGAATAGGGAACCCCTCAACAAATAAAACCAATATAATAGGACCTTCTCTCACAGAACAGATTGTTTTTGGGCATTCCACTGAACCACCAATGTAGCAGGGAAAATAATACTGACTTCCAATGTAATAACTAATACGCAAGAGAACACGTACCACTGAGAGTGCAAAGAACAGGAGGTACCCACTATACAAACACACTGCAAAAATATGCTGCTATACCAAGAAATTCTGCACTGCGGAAAGTGAAGCCAAAATTATTATATTCAAAATGATAAGTTTCTATCTTAAAGTAAAGTATCTGAGTATCCAATTAGCACACACGCACATAGTTAGAATCATTTAAAATTACCCCCAAATAACCCATCTATCAGTAAACAAGTAAGCAAATGGACCAGCTAGAAAAGGACTCAGCAAGAGTCCTGTGCTGGAATGTCCTGGGTCACATATATATAAAAGATTATAATAAATGTACCATATTTGAGACTTCAGAGAAAAATATGCCAATGCAAAACAGAGTACTATATAAATAATGATAATAATAATAACTGAAATAATCCCTCCCTCCCCGGGTCTACATATTAATAACCTGTATGAACAAAAGGTGATGCCTCCCTGGGTAGCTGTACAAAAGGTGCCCAATACAGCTGAATGGATGGACTGTAACTTTACGCATATCCTAACCGCCAGACACTTTGTCTGGACTCTTTTTAGAATTTTCTATTTCAATGTGACCCGAGTCATTCAGGACTAATGCTGAGTCATTTTCTAGCTGGTTTAGTTGCATACTTGTTTACTAATGAATCAGGGGTCATTTAAAATTATTTTACCAATGTGTGTGTGTGCTAACTGCATACTCATGTGCTCCTGGAATGCAGGTTGGTACTTCTTTTATAAAGAAAATCATGATTCTGAATATAATAATTGTGTCTTTATTTTCAGCAGTGCAGAATTTAATGCTACAGGTGAAACTCGAATAATTAGAATATCGTGCAAAAGTAATTGCAGTAAGTGCTGCAAAAGGGGCCCAAACCAAGTACTGAGTACATATGCATGCTTGTACTTTTCAGAGGTCCGATATTGTTCTATGTACAATCCTTGTTTTATTGATTGCATGTAATAATCTACTTTTTTTTGAGGTTGTGGATTTGGGGTTCTTGGGGTTTTCATGAGCTGTAAGCCATAATCATCACAATGATGACAAATCACGGCTTGAACTATCTTGCTTTGCATGTAATGAGTCTCTCTCACATATTAGTTTCACCTTTTAAGTTGCATTAGTGAAATAAATGAACTTTGCACGATATTCTAATTATTCGAGTTTCACCTGTATGTGGGGGTATTTCTCTAAAGTATCAGGGGAATTTACACTGAACACCAATGTAACAGTGGACATAACACTGACCTAGAAATGTAACAGTAGAATTCACACTGCCCTAGAAATGTAAAAGTGCAATTTACACTGACCTAGAAATGTAAAAGTGGAATTTACACAGAACACCAAAGTAACAGGGATTACACTGACCACCAATGTAACACATACATATGTACACTGAAAACCAATGAGGAACTTATATTGAGTTCCAATGTAAAAGGGTAACTTACACTAACCTGCATTGCTATATGGGCATTTACACTGACTACAAACGTGAAGGGGTAACTTACATGAACCAACAATGTTTATGTGGGCATTTACACTGACCACTAAGGTAACAAGGGAATTGTTTATGACCACTAATTTATTGGTACTTTACTTTACACTGGTCGTCATTATGTTGGGGGCATTGCTGAATAGAGGTGGGCCGAACCAACCCGCCTACACCCCCCCCTGTCCTCCCCCCACCGTTCGGTTCGAATTCGAACTTTCGAACATGGAATGTCCCCATTTTTAAGCCTTATATGCAATTTATTAGCCATAAAAAGTGTATGGGGATCTGGGTACTGCCCTGGGGGACAGGAATCAATGATAACATCTTTTTTTTAAATACCGTTTTTAAAGGAGCAGTGATTTTATCATCACTTAAAGTGAAACAATAAAAGTGAAAAATTCCTTAAAAAAAAAAGGAAATAAAGTGTGGGGTTCCCCCCAAAAGTCATACCAGACCCTTTAGGGTACCCCCAGATGTGCACCCCCCCTTGTGAATGAGTAAGAGGTACTTGTACACCCCTACCCATTCACTAAAGGGTTAAATAACATTTTAAAAACAAGATCAGACTTTTGAAAAAATCCTTTAGTAAAAAAAAAACAAAAGACAAGTTTTTGACAAGTCTTTTATTAAAAAATAAATGAAATGGATCCACTGACATAATCCAGCGTCAATAACGATGTCCAGCGTGCAAGCTAGCTCCGCCCAACTGTTTACAGTTGTAACAGGTGAGCCATGATTGGGCAAAGTCATGATGACTTTTCCCAATCATGGCTCATCTGTTACAACTGGCTTTCACAGTTCTCTGTGCCCTGATTGGGCAAAGTCTTGCACCTGACCTGTGGTCAGATGCAAGGCTTTAGCCAATTAGGGCTCATAAGGCACAGTGCTCGCCCGCCGAATGGGTTTGGTGTGAAGTACTGCATGTAGTACTGAAGTGTTGGACATTGCATGTACTAGAGAAGTATGACAGCCAGGTAACTAGCATTTTCAAATGGAGAGGTCAGTAAGGGAAGCCTCCATGTCTTCTCATGATAGGTTCCTTTTCATGGGTAAGGTTCAAAAGTTCACCAAACATTGTATTATTCTCCTCCACTCCAAGGAAACTAAAATCAAGACTCATTGTTAGTAAGTGTTAGTATTGTAAGAATACTGGTTAAATGTTATGCATCAAAGAACAAAACAATCCTGAAGTATATGCCACATCACAGGAAACATGTTTCTAATGGTTACCTAAAGTTACATGCAGATGTAAGAGACAAATATTAATGCAGCTCTGTAATCATGGATGGCTGATTTCAAATCCTCATGTATTTCTTCTATCACATAACCCCTTTTTGGACATATACAGATTGTTCTGCTTCTGGTTACACCTGAGATAGTATATATAGGTTGCAATGTCCATTAAGATCTAGTTGCTGTAACTACCAAGGTCTCTCTATTAGCAGATTATGCTCTCTTCTCTTATATGTATATACTTGGATATGACTTATCTTAATTGGTTACACCTTGGACATGAATACACTTCTCTCTATGCCCTCAGCACCTCATAGTACCAGCCCCTGACGTGCCTACTCCAGCCTTCTCCACCCTGGGAATACGTGCCCCCCCTTGTTCTGCTCGACGCCTGTGCTACGCATTTGTTGATTTCACATTGAGGGGGTAAGATTAGTTGGCACATTTCGGTACTAACAGATTCTTTTGTACAATTAGACTGATGTTCAATTACTTACATTATGTTCTTGTATGATCTTTAGACTACCTCCTCCTCCTGATAAAGCGCCCTGCGGCGCGAAATGCGTAGAGACTTTCAAGTACTGCTTTACCTTGAGCATTGCAAGTACTACATCACCACCCACTAATTGTGTTCCACTAGAGGTTCTTTATTATCATGAAATTTTATCATGAAAAAATGACTTACTCTTATGATATGTACCGTATATACTCGAGTATAAGCCGTCCCGAATATAAGCCGAGGTACCTAATTTTACACTTAATCACTGTATTCCATCCATGTTTATAGACCTATGATCATGTTATTCAACCTCGAATTTTGGAACCCAAGGGGGTGTTAGGAAATCCCTTCTGAAGTGCGTGTCTTTTTTATATTCCACACGCATTGTCTAATGCTTTTAACTTTTTGTCAAATAAATTACATATTTTTTTATATACATATTTTGGCTTGAAGTTTATTGGACTTGTCTCTCAGGTGCCTTAACAAAAACCCCAACTCTTTCCTTCCTCTTTGTTATTACAACTCAACCAGGGGTTGGCACCCAGGGAGTTAGGATCTGTGCACCACAACCATTTTTGTTTCAATCATGGATACACCATTAAATGCGTTTTTTAAAAATACAAACAGGGTAAGTATCTGAATTTGAATTGTTATGGACTTTAAATTTAGCTGCTGTCATACTGTACTGTCAGTCTGATCTTGATTTTTATAGTCTGTGCTCATTTGGTTTCTCCTAAGCACTCTGTTATCGTTTGCATTTGCCTGCTGCTGGATGTAACCTTGTCACAGAACAGAGTAAGCAATAATGTTGTGTTATGAGTATCTGTCTACCTAGCCAATCACTAGGAGGTTCATGGCCAGTGGTGCATGCTTGGGGAGGACATAAATATTCGGAGCTGACCATGTGAGACTCTTTTACCCCTGGGCCTCCTGCCTGGGGGAGGGTGCTGAGGATAGTCTGACCCTTCTAGGCCTGCTGTCTAGGAAGGGAAGCCATGTTCTCAGACTGAGGCCTGGAGCATTGCCACGACAATTAAACACATGAGGGTGAAACGCATCAAAGAGGAGTGAATCAAAGGTTGGCTAGGCAGCACTTGTGTTTGCCTGAATTGAGTTGTTTTGAACCACAGTGATGTTATCAGTGTGCGACCTCATTTGCATTTTGGACTACGTCCTTATCCATCTGAATTTCTGCAATGAAAACATCACCTAAAAACCTGCCTGTTTCTAAATTTCATTAATTCAATTCATATCGACAGGAATGTGTTTCTTCATACTATTCATAAAGCACATAATGAAAAACTCTTTATCCATTTTAATAATTATTATTAATCAACATTACTTACTGTAATCCTTTGGAGGGCAATATAAGAACACAAAATCTCTTTATCTTTGGCTTTCTTTTAAAGGGAACCTACACAGTATAATTTCTGATCTATCATTCACAAATCTCTATGTGATTAGGGAGATAGAGATAGAAAATCATGCACGTGGACATAGAAAATGAAGAGGAAATACATCTAAAACAGAGCCCAGAAACTTTTCCAATTTCTATCACTCATCTCATTAATAAAAGGTCTAAAGTCTCATTTATCATTTAACCTTGCTAGTATATTACTGTATATCCATTTCAAGTGTTAAAAGGTCTTTGTTTTTATTCCCTCCTCTTGGGTTTAAATGTAGACAGTCCAGAACTTGTAAAAAAAAAATCTTCTGGATGTTCAAGAGTTGCAATAGCATCACGTGTGTCCTTTCTATCTGACTGGAGTTCATAAACTGAAAGATTAATTTTTTTTAGTACAAATTCTAAACTGTCCACATTTTAAACCTCAGAGGAGGGGAACAAAATACAGACCTTTAAAAACCAAAAACTAAATGGATATAGAGGTAATAAATCACCAGACTTAAACGATAAATAAACATCAATAATGGAGCGCATATTTGTAGATATCACATCGTAATGATGCTCACAAACTCTTTTTTCAGGGCCTACTTGTCTTTTCTATTTAATAGGCATTGCATTTTAGGCACTCCAGGTAGAAAATAACAAACTTAATTACATAGTTACATAGTATTTGAGGTTGAATAAAGACACAGGTCCATCAAGTTCAACCTATCGCGTGTATGTGTGGAATTATGCATGTGTATGCGTGTGTATGAGTCCTTGTGTGACCTTGTTTTTTTTTACAGGACCTCTGAGGAAATTGTCCAAATGCTTTTTGAATCATTCAACACTCTCAGCTGATACCGCTGCTTGTGGCAGTGAGTTCCAGACCCTAACCGCTCTAACTGAGAAGAAGCCCCTACGCTCCTTGTGGTTAAATCTTTTCTCCACCAGTTTTAGGTGGTGGCCTCTAGTCTTTGTTATGGAGTTTACCGTAAAATTTTATTGCTGATGTTGCTATCCCCATTGAACATCTTGTACATCAAGATCATGTCCCCCCCAAATCTCCTCACTTCCAGCGTGAACATGTTTACATTTAGTAACCTTGTCTCATAGCTTTGGTCTCCATCCCCTTAATTAGTTTCTTTGCCCTCACCTGCTTTGTGATTTAGACGTATTTCCAGTTATTTCTCCTTTCTTAAAGTAGAACTGAGCCAAAATATTTTTTCATTTGTAAAAAAGAGTAAGGGAAAGTTATAACCCCTGTCAGATTTTTTTGTGTCCCATTCGAGAGAATTCCCTTCACTTCTTGTCCCACATCAGGAAGTAAGAAGAAATCCCTCCAAAGAAAGGGAGATATGTTGTGCTCAACAGGGTCCTCAGAACTACTGTTCACATTGGAAGATTTATTTCTGTTCTAATGACAACCCAAAATTTTGATTTTTTTTCTCATTCAGTCATTAGGACAAAAAGAAAGGAGACATGGCACAAAAAAAACAAACAAACAAACAAAAAAAACTGACAGAGGTTGTAATCCTTCCCCACTCTATGTACCCATATTTTTACATGGATCTTTATTACATATATTTTTTAGGAGGGAATTCATGTTTACACAAAGGTTTTTTTTACAGCTAGAGAAACATATTTAAAACTATTACCAACCAAAATGGACCTTTGGGGGCTAGGTAAATGCAAACAAGCTGAATTATTCCATGGATTACTCAACGAACTACCAAGCTCCATCTACCTGCCATTTCCTTTATGCCAAAGAATAAACAATGTATTTACCAAATTTATAGGAACCAAAAATCTGCAGGAAACACAATACATTCCCACTTGACATCCTGAGGGTCTGTGTCAATGGGCTTTAGTTCGCGTTTTTGCACTTCCATGCAAGTTCTTGAGAATGCAAAACCTGCCTGAAGCAGGTCAGTTGCAGGGCATAAGGAGAGTAAGTGCAGGAAAAATTTACCTGGCAATCAATTCTTCATGATCTCCGAATCATCTCAACCTGATGCCATAAACACAAGCCTAACACCCATCGGCACAGGTCCCTACTGTCAAAAGCAAAGGGATATGCCACTCCCTAAGCAACAGTCTGTGTATTGATCTCTAAGAAAGGTGTCAAACTACCAACTTTGAAGTGAAGCTTTTTAGCAGCTACAAATGGTGATTTGTTGTCTATGCAGCTAGTGGGACATAATCATCATCAGCGGCACCGAATAACATGAATAGCGTCAAACTGATGCGATTGCAAAAGGCTCAAAGCCCGTCAACACAGGTTTCAAAGGTCATGCCAAAAAGAGGAGCTATTAGAACTCTAGTTGTGAGTGCTAAAATCTATGGGTGATTTAGCCCACCAGGGTCCATCATACACTGAAATACTGTATCCTTTTTGGGTGGGATTACTCCTTGAAGCCTAAAGATCACAGTAAAAGGATTATATCACATGAAACCACTTAAATATAAGTCTCAACTAAATACTATATAATGTAATCTAACAATCCTTCTTGTCTTGAAAGGTTCCCATCAAGGTGAATACCAAAGGAAACTTTACAGAGAACTTCTAAGGAATTACAATCGCCTTGAAAGACCTGTGATGAATGATTCACAGCCTTTACTTGTAGAACTACAACTTTCTCTTCTTCAAATAATTGATGTGGTAAGTAAAATATATATATATTTTTAAGCAGGTAATAAAACATGAAAACTGACACAGAAAAGCAATTGCTCCATCGATTTATTTCCATTACAAGAAATTGCTGCCAAAATTGTTTTTATTTCGCTTTGTACTGTTATTTGGTTGCTGTCGCTTCGTTAATTGGTAATTACACTGAATCTTGCAGTCAAACTTGTTTACATATTCACAATCATCTTTATGGAAATGTTTTGTAATTAGAGTTGTGTGAGCATGAATATCCTCTTGGACTAATGGGCATTAACATAAAATGTGGCTCAAAAACCCACCACAGTGCAAATATTCCACATTGAACATGTTTTTCTAAAGCAGCTGCACGTGCACCTGCTTACTATAGGAAGAAATCCACGTTTTGTGTTAAAAGTCACGTGAACTTTGAAGGTCACAATATTAACATTTTAATATGTACTATTATAGATATATATAATAAAGAACAAACACACTCAATTATTTTCTGCAACCCTTAGGTCTGCAAGGCAGACCTAAGGGTTTGCTGGCCCACTGCTCACTTTGCTGACTTCCATCATCCAATCATGTACTTTTTGTTAATTTTCCTTGATCATGATTATTCTGTGCAAAGGGAATTCTCACCACATTCACGTAATTAAGGCTCTGTTCACACCTAGGCGTATCGAATATGCGCGTTTTTCGCGCGTTTTGTGACGCTCGGTTTTACTGCGATTCGCGTTAAAAAAACGCGCGACAAACGTGCGTTTCCGAGGGCTACTTGGCTGTATCCCAATGGAAACGCGCAACAAAAACGCAGCAAAGAAGCTCATGTACCTTTTCAGGCATAGGCCATTTTGTAGCGTGTTCAGACGGGCTGAAATACGGCAAGGTGTGAACCATACCCATAGAAAACAATGGGATTTTAATGTTTGAGCGTTTTGTAGAGCGTTCGTAGAGCGTTGAACGCGCTACAAAACGTACAGGTGTGAACCAGGCCTAAGGGAAACTTCCTCTGCAAAGTGCAAATCCGCTTGCAAAGTAAACAGCCTATTTGTGGTCAGAGTTACTTCGGTTTCCGAATCTTCATGACCCCTACTGATACCCACCTGATGTGTGCCATGATTTTGTGGTCAGCGTGCCAAATAAGTGGGCACGCTCTAGTGAAATGATAGAACCAGGGGAAGGGCGGGCGGGTCAAGCGTGACCTCGCCGTGACGTCTCTAGGAGCTCCCTATCCCCCTATTTAAGGGGAGGAGGGCAGGCGCAACTCCTCCCACAAACACGGCCAAGATACCTTGGCCTATTACTTACCTTTAGTTAATCAACCCTTGTAACTCTTCTATGAATCTGAGCATACCAATTCTGACATCCAAGGCCAAGGTAGAAGAACAAATATCACAGAGATAAAACCAACAATGTAAAACAGTGTGCAATAACCCAGTCACATTGTTTGCCAAAACAAACATTTTAAAGTGATATTAACCCCTTCATGACTGAGCTTGTTTTTAGTTTCTGTTCGTAAATGACTGACACACTTTTGACATTTTTGCTGTGTGATTCTTCCACATCGGTAATATACTTTCTTATAAAGTGCACCCACACATATTATATATTGTTTTTTAGAGGACAGATAGAGCTATATACTTATATCACATATGTGTACCAAACGAATCACTTAGGACAAATATTAAAATTGAGGAAAAAAACGTAAGGAAAACACTTTCTCCAGTTTTGATTTGTAGTATTTAGAAAAAAAGAAAAATAGCACAGCTAAAATAAATGCAATAAATACATTCTTTTATTTGTCCTTTATTTGGAAAAACCTCACATTCCTAGAATTCTAGAAATGTTTCTGTACTTCTCAGCCTAAAACTAAAACCTAACCTTAATCTTTTTTCTCTAAAAGCTAAAGCTAGAAGTGGTCACGTGACATACAATATCACTGTCACTAAGTGTTACACTTAGTGACATACTTTGAATCACTGTCATAAGGGGGTTACATTTTGAAAAAATGGGCTATTTTTTACATTAATGATAGTATAAAACTATATTTAAATATATCATTTTTATCTGTTAAAATTATTTTTATTTTTTTACACTTTATTTTTTATTTTTTTTACACTTTTCACTATTTAATTTTTTTTTAAATTTTTATTTAATTTATTATATCAAGCAGTCATTTTGAATGAATCTCGCTATTACTGCTTGATAATTTAATTAATCCATTTTTGGTTGTTATGATTAGGCTGCTTCAAACTTAAGAACACTAAGTGACACTTATCCTGCAGCATTTCAGAATCAGATGTCACTAAAGGTTTTCTGATCGTTCCAACAATTATCAGAAACATGCAACATTGTTTCAGGAATAGAAAGATGTAGCTAAATGTTTATATTGCTGAAAGTTTAGGGAAAAAAAGTCAGTATACATTGGGATTTCTCTATCCATACCAGCTGTCAGTGACGGCAAGAGCTGTAAATACCGCTCTGCTCTTACTGTCAGACACACGATTCCTGAAAGGGATTGGGTGTCTGAAAAAGCTTAACTCTTTCATTAATGGATGCCTCAATATTAAGGCATCCATAAATAAATGGTAACCGCTGATTCTCAGCGGGTACCAGCATTACAGAGCCCCAAATAGCTGATCACCTATAGTGTACGTGAGCAGTCATTTGGGCACTTTGTGGCGGGACGTACAGTGTATGTCTCCCGGCATGAAGGGGTTAAACTCTCAAACTTTGTCTCAATAATGAGTTCAGATCAAGCAAATAAAGATTGCCCAGCAAAGTATTTCTTTATATTTTTGGCACTTACAGTTATCATGTTTCTGAACAGCTCCAACTCTCTCAACTTGGCTTCCCTGAACTTCCTGTCTAGTACAAGTTCACAAGGGAGGACATAGTCTTCAGCAGCCATCCATCTATTAACTTGGAGAAGGTGCAGCGATCAGGGAGGAGGGGGGGGGGTGTCTTGCCATGCTGTGTATCTGTGTTTGTGGAGATTCACACAGCTTGCTAGCACACACAAGGGTGGCTCCATAAGACCCTGGAAGGGAAAGGTGCCACCCTAAAACAGGATATCAGGGCCAGCACTCAGGGGACCAACTGATTCTGCATGAAACTAAATATTTTAAAGATCATGAAGTATTAATATCACTTTAAATTTATATCTACATTAACCATGTAAGCTATCATTTAGGAATGGTAATGTATCGAACCTTTACCAATCTACATTGACTAAATTAAAGTATATATACGTACAATAACAAAAATGTAATCTATTACAGTACTTACCAGTCCTTAGATGTAGTGGCTGTATTAGTTTTCTTTTTTCAGGCTAAGAACATTTTCAGCAAGTATAGAAAATGCCTGTTGACCCTGCCAGAAATGCATTGCCCTTGTGACTTCCTGTGTATTGAACTGAGATCTCAAACATTGTTATCAGCTTTTCCAGATATCTTTTATGAACTACAAATTATCACCCCATGTAATAAAAATTAGGAAAGGGGCCACATTCTTTAGTTCTTTAACCCACTTTGTGATATAGGTTTGAAAACGTTGTTCCCCCATAGATACAATACAGTGGGTGAGCATGGTCACTCTTGTATAGGAAGTGTGCTAGTTGCAGAATTATCAGATTCAAATTAAGGAAAAAAAACAAATACAGCCACCACATCTGTGTTCAGGTAAGCTGTAATATATAAATTGTTTTGTTTTTGGGTTAGGGTCGGCTTTTAACTGGATAAGGACAACTTTTATTACAGCATCACAGGTTCAGACCCACCATGGCGAGCATTTTTCATATACAGTACTGGCAATGTTGGCTTATCTCTGTAGTATCAGCAGTTGTCATATTGTTATCCCAAAGTCCTCTATTGCAGCAGTTTATATTCTATACACATGATTCCAATAGCGTTTGCATTGTGCATTGATCCTTGCCTTTATATAGCCAGTTTCAGACAGTTACCTTCTTCCTTAAATGCCTAAAATAGTTAAAACATCACTGATGATTGCATAGAAAATAATAATCAACAAATTATAGTTATACAAGGCAAGCTTTCAAGGGAATGTTATGTTACTATGCCTACAAATACATCAAATAATTTGGATTCATGTCTTAATAACAGGTTCACTAAATTTAATTATACAGAACTGTACTGAAGAGCTTTGTGTTTTATGATATGCTGTCTTAATATAACATAACTTATTCTCTTGCTTTCAGTCAAGCTTATCTTTGAGATACAAGTTCACCTGATAGATCAAAATGTAATTTTACAAAGTGTAGCTAGTTTTTATCCATAGTCAGTTTGCAAACTGTATGAAATTCTACTCGGTCAGTAAGCTGTAGCATTGTGCATTCATTTATCAGCTTCAGGTGCTTAAGAAATACAAGAGGCTTTTCATTTGTACATTTTCCTGTTTAACCTTGTGATGCATAAAGGTCTTATTTCATCAACTGTATCTTCAATTAAAGATTTTCAGTGAATGTAATTTCGGTGTGTAAAGCCAGCCAGAGATGTTGGATGGATATTAGATAGTTGTTGGACAATCAGGCAATGCGATATTTCCAAGACCAAGTTGTAAATGCCAGTTTGTAGTTTATATACCGGTACTAAAATAAAGATCTGAATGATATAACATAAATTAAATACTAGGAGTCAATTTTCATTATCTGCAACCTTGCACCGATCTAACAGTATTATACAGAACTAAAAAGAGTTTGTGACTTGTGCAGTGGGTGCCTGCAATGCTGGCTCTCTATATGCAGAATGTTTGTCTTTTGAAGGCTTTGTACTTTATACTGATTCATCCTTCTATCTGTCAGAGACCCTTACTCTGTGTAAATGTCCATTCTAGTAAAGAGTATAGTTTAAAAATAGCATGTACACAGTACAGTGTCACAATAAATGAGGTGGTTCTGCCCCTCTGTTTGAGATTTTTGTGAATGAGTTTTGTGAATTTGTGGGGAGGTGTGCTGGGGAGGTTTATCGATTAAATTCCATACCCTTATCTAGGCTTGCAGTGGGGTAGGCACTTCCTCTTCCCTCTTCCTCCCATGCTGATCCATACCGGGCCATATGCCCTCAACGTTTGGAGGGTACCTTGGCGAAGCCTCCCCACCCCCCTTTGCAAGGCACCTTGTCCCCATGTTGATGTAGATTCCTCTATTATCTTTGCACTCTATTGGACTATTAGGAAGTAGTACATTATATGATCATCATGAAATGAACTGTACGGTATACAAGTATTGCACTGACGTTAAGATTTACAGATTTGGAAACAGATGTAAATACAAGATGTATTGTAGATGCCCAAAGCATGTTCAGCTGTAAATGCATATGTTTTTAGCTTGATACACAGTGGTACATTAATTATATTATGATTTTTATTGATATATGTAGAACACTGAAACACTGTACAGAGTGAAGATACACACATAAAAGATATCAAATATGCACAAATACATGAGAATTGAATGAGAACACTCTCCAAACAATGGGGTTGGGGTTGTATAGTGAATACATTTAACAAAATAAATAGGTGTACAGTACAGAGAGTCATTGAAAGTATATTCCATCTTTTTAAAAAAAAATAATAAATACACACATTCATAAAAGAAAAAATGTGCATTCATTATTTTTTTGCATAAGAAGCCAGTAAAGCGTTGCAGCTGTGATCAGTGGATCATGGGTGCAATGCTCTGGCTCCTGCAGCCTTTCCCTAAGTTCATACCTGTACAAAGGTATCGGACATTCGGAGAAATGTTAGCACCGTCCCCGCAGATAACTTTTCCCGCTGCAGACTCACAGACTGCCAGCCGTTTCTTACAGGCTGTAATGGGCTGCAGCGATCTGTGTCAGAGGGGACAGACAGCAGATTTCAGCCTGTAAGAAGAAATTGCTGACAGTCTTTGAGTTTCCTTCCCCCGTGCTGTCTACTCACCCCTCTGCCCCCCTCCGCGCTTCTGCTGTCAGCCGCGATTGTCCCGATTCCAGCACCTGGCAGCAATATCCAGCCTGTTATTGGCTTTTTAGAATTGCAGTAGCCAGTAACAGGCTAGCTATTGCACCCGGCCAACTGAACTTTCTCCTTCAGGTCCCTCCTCTGCTGATTGACAGCAGGCAGTGAGTGGGTGCAATAGCCAGCCTGTTATTGGCTATCACAACTTGAAATATCAAATAGCAGGCTGGCTATTGCTCCCAACAATAAAGTAAAAAATAAAAATAAAGTTTAAAAAAAAAAAGTTAAATAAACTAAAACTAAAAATAAAAAACATTTTTAAAAGTTAAAAAAAGTTAAATAAATAAAAAGTAAAAATGCAAAAAATAAAAAAATAAATAAAGTTAAATAAACTAAAATGAAAAATAAAAAAAATAAAAACAGTTTAAAAAAAATAAAATTAAATGAACTGCAAAAAAATAAATAAAGTTAAACTAAAATTAAAAATACAAAAAAATATTAAAAAGCACAGCCTTTTGAGACCAACTGCCCCCTAAAACCCAACACAGCCATCAATTTTCCATTATGGTTGTGAGTGGGGGCCTCATGTTTAAGTCTCGCCTAAGGCCTCGCAAAGTCTGCAACACTGCATTTTTATTCCATTGAGAACTGAAAGTCCCTCTGCTGCGGTGGCTGCTGGGACACAGGATCTGTAAATGGGTTATATGGCTGTGTGTAACATGAAACATGGTATAAAAAGTAAACTTAGCCTTTAACTAACATAAACATTCCTTTCTGACATGACAATGTAGCTCTATATTCCTAAGCATATGGTGTCAGCCCTGTTTAATTAAGCAGACAAAAATGAGCAGTAGGGGGAAGGTAATTTTTATAGTTTATATACACTTTAACCCCTTCATGACTGAGTTTTTTTCAGTTTCTGTTCGTTAATGGCTGACGCACTTTTTAATTTTTTGCTGTGTGATTCTTCCACGGCAGTGATATACTTTCTGACCCACACATATTAAATATTGTTTTTTAGAGGGCAGATAGGGCTATAGATTTAGATCACATACTGTATGTGTGATCATCACTTAGTTTAAATAAAATATTTTAAAAATGAGGAAAAAACGTAAAGAAAATAATTTTTCCCCAGTTTTGATTATTATTATTTTTTTTGGAAAAAAAGCACAGCTAAAAAAATGCATTAAAATAAATTAATTTATTTGTCCTTTATTTGGAAACACCTCACATCCCTAGAATTTCAGAATTGTTTTTACTTTTCAGCCTAAAACTAAAAGCTAACACTTTATTTTTTCTCTCTAAAAACTAATAGTGGTTAGGTGGCATACAATGTCACTGTCATTAACGGTCACTAACTGCTACACTTAAAGAATCAGCTGCAGATTTTCATTGTAAGGGGTCATTTTTTATAATAATTATAGTTTAAAATGTATTTATATATCATTTTTATTTTGTTAATTTCTTTTTACACTTTTTTGTCAATTATATCAAGCAGTCACTATGACTGACTGATAATTTAATAATTTTAATTTCTGGTTATTATTAGGCTGCTCCAACCGCCAATAATAACCTTAATGACTGATCTTGACAGCATGACAGGATCAGATCTGTCAAAACTGAAATAGAAGTATGATATAGACACCATTTTGCTATTTCAGCTGTCAAATACCGGATCGCTAACAGCGATCCGGTATTTGTAATAGCTTTATTCTTTCTTTTTTACTAAGGGCAGATTCTTTAATCTCCCTTTACTTCCTGGAACTTTGGATCTGCCTCCGGAAACATGTGACAGTGCACATCATCTCAGGGGATAAATGCCTATGCCCTGAGATCATGCAAGATTTCTTGGAAGGCACTGGTGATATAGCCTTCCCAGGATGCATCTAGGAGACTAGGACTACATCACCAATGGCTCATTGAAACAGGAAGTGGAAAAACAGTAATTGTAAGTAAAAGCAAAAAATGCTGGTTTAACTAATGAATGTAAAATGATTTCATATTAGCACACAGAGCTGTATGCTGATGTGATTTTTAGTGAAAGGGGATAAAGGTCTGCTTTAAGGTCAAACCTTGTTCAGCTTAGCATGAGCATAGGAGGTCGGTAAATATGGGTGCTGTTTCCCATCAGTGAACAGCCATTAGTGTCTCATAGAAGACTACATGTTGCTTCTGACCTCCAGACTGTTTTATACATGTTGGTACCTTGCCACAGTCACCTACCTGGAGAATTGCTACTTCTTTTTGAGTTGTTCTGCAGTTTTTCTTATTTTTTTTCCACTTGCATAGCAACATTCAAGTAAAGTGTTTGAAAAGTGCTGGTATATTTCTGCAGCACACACTATAGGATTCTCACAGCATTTAAGCAGCACATCATTCTTCATTTTAGCTAGAGAATGATAATTGCTTGTGAAACCCCTGGGACATGACAGGATAATTTCATTTTTTTTCTAAGCAAGAAGTAAATTCTTGGCTCAAATCCTTAATGTTGGAAGACAACAAAGACCTTTCGTACCCACCTGCCAGTATAATGTGCTTTAATAGATCACCTGTACCTATAAACCAACAGTTTTGTGATTGCTATTATGGCATGGGGGGATTTATTAACTTGGGCATGTAAATCTGGTGTTTTTTTATGCTGCATGTGGCCCTCGCACCACTTCTTTTGTGGCCCCTCAAGCAGTTTAAGCATTTTAATTGAATGAGGCTCCAGTTCTATGGCTCATAAAGCTTGCTCCTTCTTATATAATTTTGCAGGCGAATAGTTCAGAAAATGTTTTCCTGCACCTTTTTGTTTTTTAAAGAATTTTGTAATAATTATTTTAATTGCAAATATTATTATTATGTTAATGAACAAAGTGCCTCACAAGGGCTTACAAGGGGGTCAAAAAAACAAAGAAAAAGTATCACAGCCACCACATCATATATCTGTGAAGCTGCAATGTGTAACATTTTTGCTCATGGGTTTAGATATGCTTTGGGCTTCTAATATCTGCCAATAACTGAATAGCACTATTTAATAACATATAAATCACAAAACTATAGTGTATAATTTCTGATTAGTTTAACTGCTTGCCGTCCGCCCATTGTAAAAAAACGGCCGGTTGGCAAGCTCCCATTGGTGGGTCGCTGTAATTAAACTGCTCTTTTTCCCTGATCTCGCGCGCCCCCTAGCACGCGCGCACGGGTAGAAACAAAACAGTTGAATGTAAACAGCCGTTACCGGCTGTTACACATACAAGCAATCGGTGGCTCTATAGCCGTGCGATCGCTTGTATTGCTGCCCTGCGCGCCACCTCCCCTCCCACAGTATTGCCACCGCCCCCCTCCTGCACCCTCACCATCAATCCCGGGCTCCGCTGCCCCATCTGGGGCCTGAGAACGGCTCGGGAGGGTGTCAGGAGGAAGATGGGAGGAAGATCAGTATCTTCCTCCTTGCTGATCTCCCTCCGACATCTGAATGCGGAAGTGATGTGTAATACATCACTTCCGCATTCCCCTGTCAGTCATCTGGCTTCTATAGCCAGAGAGAAGAAGCTGATGAAGCCGATATCTGCTTCATCAGCTTATTTGGGGGTCCCCAGGTGACATTAGGGGTCTTAGAGGCCCCCATTGTTTCCATAAAGAGGACTTATCAGTGTGCCTCTGCTATCATATAGGGGATTGTTAGGCCCCTATGTGTTAGCAATAATATTTCGTGTAAAAAAAATAAAAAACAGTAAAAAAAATAAAAATAAAAGTCACATATAAAGAAATGTAAAAAAAAACAAAGAAAACATTTCTTACCCCCTACCCCCCTATATACACATATATAAACATAAATACACGTCGGGTGCACCAACGTGCGAAAGCGACATTTGCTCTACACATATTACATATTGCCGCAAACGCCGGAGTGAGAGCAATAAGTTTAGGGCCATCAATCACTGATAACACTAAGCTGATGGGCGGTAAAAGCTTTTAGAGCGTCCCCCGTGGCCAATTTTGGGTATTGTAGTTTTTGGAGGTTTTTACGGCTTGACATGTTTGGTGTCTATGTACCCAACATGACCCCATCTTTTATATTTTACCATAAAATTGTGTATTAATAAATGTTTCATAATTTAATATAGGGGGAACTGTTTTTTCCCCCAAAATTTATGGTAATTGTTCCTTAATATAGTAAAAAATAAAAACCACAGTGGTGAATAAATACCACCAAAAGAAAGCTCTATCTGTCCCTAAAAAATGGTATAAAATGAATTTCAGTACAGCGCTGCATGACGGATAAATGTCAGTCAAAGTACCGCAGCGCTGAATACTGAAAAAGGGCCTGGACAGGAAGGGGGTGTAACACCCCGGTCAGCAAGTGGTTAAAAATAAATTATTGTTACAACTTATTTCCTTTTTATAAAGAAAATGCGAACATTTGTGAATATAAGAAAGACTCCAGTAAACTTGTAATAGAGTGCTGGTGCCTGAGGGTGGATCCTGTCTGCCACTTATAAATGCATTTTTATGTGTACAGTTCCATACCAATACCATCTGGTATTTAAAAGACTTTTTACATAACATTATTAATGCTTAACTTGTTTTACTCCATAGCAAATTGAAAAGTGATGTGACCATAAGTTACATAATCCAATCTTTCCTTTCCTCATGCCAGAATCATTACTCCTGTCTCTGCAAATGGGGTTACATTTTGAGACAATAATTCCTTTATGTTTGCAAGCTTGGTTTATTTTTTCTGTTGAGATACGCAATGTACAAGAGACGATTTACGTATAAAGTAATCTTAAAGCAAAAGTCCAGCCACAAATAACAAGATAAAAATTAGTAGCCTATTAAAATGTAAAATAACAAAACCAGCTTTTACCTTTAACCCCTTCGTGACTGACGACGTACAGTGTACGTCGCCAGCATCGGGGCTGTTTAAACAGACTCCCGGAGACTTTTGCCGCCAGGACTCTGTTTAAACGTATAGAGCCGACTGTCGGCTTTACAACAGAAGCGATTCTGGCGACTTACCTGTCGCCAGATCGCTTCTGTGTCCCGAGGAAGGGGCGGCCCCCCTCGCCGGACACCGCCGCCGTGCTTCCCGGGCTCCGTTGCCCCTCCTACGGGCCCGGGACAGGCGTCCTTGGTGTCCGCGGGGA
This sequence comes from Nanorana parkeri, assembly GCF_000935625.1. Classification (NCBI taxonomy): domain Eukaryota; kingdom Metazoa; phylum Chordata; class Amphibia; order Anura; family Dicroglossidae; genus Nanorana; species Nanorana parkeri. The sequence goes on from NW_017306578.1 coordinate 720,437, forward strand.
GCTGGGGAGGAGGTCGACGAACTTCCATTCATCGATCCCCTCCCCGTTCTATGGGACCGGGAGCGATGCAGATTGCATCACTTCCGGTCCCTGGGCTGTCAGTTCTGGGCTCCTGCAGCCCAGCTATAAGCTATTGAAGTGCGATCTGCACTTCAATAGCTTATTTCCAGTGTAAAGGTGACACTGGGGGTCTTTTGGACCCCCAGCATCACCTTAAAGAGGACCTGTCACCACCATCTGCTATTACATGGGGGGGCTTGCAAGCCCCCCCATGTGATAGCAGTCAAAGTAAAAAAAAAAAAAAAAACAGTTTTTAAAATTAAAATGAAATAAAATAAATCTAATAATAATAAAAAAAAATTTTAAAAGTACCCCGCCCCCGCGAGCACGCACGTCGCCACGTAAACACGCGTCGGGTGCGCCAACGTATGAAAACGACGAACGCGCTACACATGTTGGGTATCGCCGCGCACGCCGGAGTGAGAGCAATAATTCTAGGGCCAGTATTTTGGGGTATCTCTAAATTGATGACCTGTGGGAGCTTTTAAAGCGTCTTCTGTGGACTTTTTGGGGTACTGCAGTTTTTTGCCGTTTCACAGACGCACGCAATTTGTAAACTGGGCATGTTGGGTATCATTTTACTCGTTGTAACCTCATCTTTTATATTTTATTTAAAAAATTGGTATTTTGTTGTGTTTTGGGGCATTTAATACATTTATCACTAAATTTTGGGATTTAATAAGAAATTGCGCTAATATTGCGCAACATAAAAATTTGTAACTACCACCATTATATTGTATAGGGTCTTGTCATTCAGAAAATATATAATGTGTGGGGGTTTAAAGTAATTTTCAGGCCTAAAATGTGGAATATAACATGGGTGCAAAAAATGAAAAAAAGGCCTCAGTCATGAAGGGGTTAATCTAGAGATTTTTTCCCAGCAGCATTTTATGTCCTCAGTCAAATGGCCAGCATTATTCAACTCACTTCCTTTAGGCCCAGCTAGTCCTGGACCAAAACCTCATGTGACTGGACAGTGTAAAGAGAAACAATACACAGTGATGAGCTCATCTCTCTGTTAATCTTTCTTTTCCCATTGGCACGCTTCTTGTCAGCACATGAACTGTTTGGTTTGATGGACTGCAAGAGACCGATACCAAGTCAAATTCAGGTTCTTACACTGCTTGCATTTAAAAAATACATTTAGTGACATGTTAATGATTGCAGGCCTGCAATAATTTGTGTCTATTATATTTACCCAGAAAAGATGGCCCACAAAATATTTTTCGTTTTTAAACGGCCAAGTAGATTATTAAAAAGACAAAAAACAGACAATTTCTCAGAGCTTGTTGTTTAAAGTCAGTAAGGTTTGTTGTGCCAGTATTAAAAAAATGATTCCTTTAGAAAATAAGTGTTAAGTTTCCTGAAATGAATTACTGAGAAAACAATGATGCAGTGTTAAGGTGCCCATACACCTTACGATTATCGTACGATAACGATCAACTTTTTGTACGACAATCGTAACGTGTGAATGTAGTGCCCGACCGATAGTATCGTACAATCGAATGACTTTTGACGGTCAAGCATGTTTGAAAACTTTGGTCGATCGTACGAGGTCCGCATGGTTGGTGGCGTTTCCGTCCGTCAAAAGTCGTACGAATAACACTGCGCATGCGCAAACGAAAATAATTACGGTCAATTACCGCAAGTTGTCCAGGTGTTTTTTTTAAACTACCGCTGATTGAACCTTGCGATAATTGGGGCAGGATGGGGCTGTCGTCCGAAAATCGTACGACGGTTCGATCATCGGAAGAAAAGTTTAGTCCGATAATCGTAAGGTGTATGGGCACCTTAACTGTACACAGTATGAAATGTCACAGCTTGTTATGCTGGAATTAATTAAGCATTGTTATGGAAGCTAGAGTGACAGTGCATTCATACCTATACCTCAAACGGTCTGGTGAGTATAGCTTTTTTTTTTTAGTACTTAGACTGAAATGAGCACGTATCCCTTGTAGTGCTGGGGTAGCCCCACTGCAAGGGTTAATACATTCTTTTTGCTGGAGTTCTTCTTTAACTGCCTCCGGGCCGGCCGTAGTAGAAAAACGGCCGGCCCGGAGCTCTCTAGATCTGAGCGGGCGTCTCTAGACGTCCGCTCAGACACGCCCCCTCGCGCGCGCCACATTTCAGTACAGCGTTGCATGACGGAATAAACGTCAGTCAAAGGACTGCAGCGCTGAACACTGAAAAATGGCCTGGCCAGGAAGGGGGTCTAAACACCTGGTCTTGAAGTGGTTAACATGCATACAGCATATAGCACAAATATGCCCTATTGGTTGCTAGAACACTAAGCAGCTAGAGCTGTGTGTATCCTAGCAATGAATCATGATAAAAAACAAGAAGCTGTCGGCATCCTAGCAAAAATAGACACTAGGTGGCTTGGGCCACCTACATCCTAGCAATGAAGGATGCTAGGCAACTCAAGCTGCCTGCATCCTAACAATGAATCTAAAACAAAAATGCATGGAAAGCGCTCCACTGTGGTATGGTCAACTCTCTTAGTCGTTGGTATGTTGGGGGATGGTGTGCATGAACTCTTCGAAAACCGGGAGAGGAACCCGGTAAATCACATTCATCAAAACAGTACAAGAAGAGGGCCGTCAGTACTGCCAATTCAACCCCCAGAGTGGCCTCACCACACAGCAAAATTCGTTCAGACCCACGAGCACCTATTCACCTACTGGGTCTGACCCCTCAACATTCGCGACACACGCCGCACTGACACACATTACAGTGCGGTTTCCTATTGCCGGGTAAGATCTTTCTTCCCCCTCCTTTCTCCAAGTGCCGCGGCTCGGCCAGGCCAGCCGAGGACGCGGGCTGGGGATACCCTGGGGATACCTTGGACTTCCCAATCGGTAGTACATCGACTACCTTCGTCACCCGCAAGTGCATGCAGGGACACTGTTTGCTCCCCTGTGACAACACAACCGTAAGTCACACATTTACTTTTTAACCCTAACCATTCAGCTAGTCACAGCAGGCTGTGCAGCATTCACGTATCTATCAATTTTTATGCTATACCTATTAATTATCTATTCAGGTAGTTGCACTCTTCCTTGTAATGTTTTAATGCATCCTAACAATGAATGATGATATGCTGGAAGGAGCCATCTGCATCCTAGCAACAAAGGGCGCTAGGTGGCTAGACCTTGGCACAGAATGTAAGGTTTACTACTCACTGATATCTAAAAGATACTCATTTCCCACAAAACTGCAACACTATCTTGTCCTAGCTGGTGCCAGGGAAAATGTACCAAACCAAAGCCTTTGATAAAACGTGATTTTTTTTTCTATGACAACAAATTCCTACTGAGTTATGTGGACTTGGACCCAAGGAGTTGCACATGTGTAATGGGCATTCTATGGATAGGCCATTTCCTCCCACAATAAAGAAAAAGTTAGTGTGTTCTTGAAGTTTGAAATTAGCATTTTCAAAAGAAACACTAAAACATCAAATGCAGGTGTCCAAGCACTGGGTTATATTACCGATATTACTTTCCTTTTGACATTACTGGGATGCTAGCCAATCTGTCTTTTGAGCAAGGCTCTCCACTGGAATACAACTGTTGGTTTAATGAGAAAGAGGTTAGCAAATTCCACATACACTATATTGCCAATATATTGGGACACCCCTCCAAATCATTGGATTCAGGTGTTCCAATCACCTCCATGGCCACAGGTGTATAAAATCAAGCACCTAGGCATGCAGACGCTTCTACAAACATTTGTGAAAGAATGGGTCGCTCTCAGGAACTCAGTGAATTCAAGCATGGTACCGTGATAGGTTGCCACCTGTGCAATAAGTCCAGCCGTGAAATTTTCTTGCTACTAAATATTCCACGGTCAAGTGGAAGCAAAGTGGAAGCAACTGGGAACAACAGCAACTCAGCCATGTAGTGGTAGGCCACATGAAATGACAGAGCGGGGTCAGCCACTTGCTGTTCCAACATGACTGCGCACCAGTGCACAAAGCAAGGTCCATAAAGACATGGATGAGCGAGCTTGAGGTGGAGAAACTGGTCAAACATTCCCATAGACACACTTCTAAACCTTGTGGACAGCTTTCCCAGAAGAGTTGAAGCTGTTATAGCTGCAAACGGTAGGCCAACCTAATATTGAACCCTTCAGACTAAGACTGGGATGCCATTAAAGTTCATTTGCGTGTAAATGCAGGCGTCCCAATACTTTTGGCAATATAGTGTATTCTGGGCTTCTCCGATTTGGTGGATATGCTATGAGGGGCTGTCTTTTTTAAAACATGTTAAAAAAACAGGAATATTTGATGACAAATAGAACTATTTTGATTTAACCAAAATAATATCTGGTTAGTGTTGTTGACAATGTCAACTTGGTCCTCAAGCCTTGTTTCATGGCATCATAATGATAACGCTATTGCATTATCATTAGGTTTGCCATATTTGCATTTGGTTTTTCCCTTAAAAGTAATAGAGATGCCTGGGATTGAACCCCGGACTTCACACATGCGAAACATGTACTGTACAAATGGTGCTACATCCCCTTGATATCTAATTTCAACTGTGACCTTTTTCCATCAACATAACATAAGCTGTCACAGACCAAGAACACAATTGGGTCTTGTCACAGAATATAATGATCACTTCTCACTGACATAGATATGCAGTGATGGGCTGGTTTCCCTACAAGATGATGAAAAAATTAGACAATCGCTGTTGAGAAAAAATACCTTTTTTTGTTTTAACAGAAATGAGAGGAAGGCCTCCTTTGTTAACATTGCCATCTTATTTCTCATACCATCTTTACTGGGATCAACCATGAGCCCACAAAGAAAAAAACACTTAAGGCCCCGTTCACATTGAGCGATTTATCGTGCGGTAATTCCCGTGATATCGCAGCTATTTACCGCGCGATATCGCTCTTCAATGCATCTCAATGGGGCAAAGGGTCCTGCTGTCGCGGGTGGTGTGTCGCTACAGCAGGACCCTTTTTGGAGCGGATTTTGCCACGATTCTCGTTGCTCAATGCAAGCATTTGCGCGATAAGGCCCCGTTCACATTGTGCGATTCGCAAATCGCGCGTTTGTCGCGCGATTTGCATTTTGCGCGAAATCGCGCAAATGCTTGCATTGAGCAAGCGAGGATCGCGGCAAAATCCGCTCCAAAAAGGGTCCTGCTGTAGCGGCACACAACCCGCGACAGCATGACCCTTTGCCCCATTGAGATGCATTGAAGAGCGATATTGCGCGGTAAATAGCCGCGATATATCGGGAATTACCGCGCGATAAATCGCTCCATGTGAACGGGGCCTTAGATTTACCATACTTGTGTTTTTTCTGAAAGGAGAAGTGCTTTTCACACACCTCATAGTTCTAGCCGACCTGTGACAATGATACTGTCACAGGTCGGCTCAGTAGATCGGGAAGTGAGCGAACACATACCGGCATTCGCTCACCTCTCGATCCTGTCCCAGCTCTCTGCCGTGACAGGGGAGGGGCTGGATTCCCCCCTCCCCGCTCCGATCCGCCAGCGATGACTGGTGGATCGGACGGGGGAGGGGGCGGGTACAGCTGGCTCTGCCTCTAAATAGGCAGATCCAGCTTTCACTCAAACAGCTGGGTGGATCCAGACATAATTGTCGGGATCCGCTTCAGCTGCGGCGTCTCAGTATACCGCGAGCAGTAGCTTGCGGTATACTGTGGCGTCTCAGTATACCACAAGCTGTTGCTCGTGGTATACTGAGCTTAGGGTGACGGGAGGACGCTAGTTTGTGTCCTCCCATTACCCTAAGGAGAACTATGGGGAAAAGCCTTAACCCCATAGTTCTCCTTTAAAGGTAGCAATGGAGATGCCAGGGATGAAACCTGGAGCCTCACACATGCAAAACATACACTCTACCACGGAGCTACATCCCCTTAACTTACTTACACCTTTTTCCCATCTTTTACCAATTTCCTACAAAATTGCAACACTTTCTTGCTCTAGCTGATGCCAGCAGAAGCACGCTGAACCAAACCCTATGCTAAAACTGTATTTTGTTTCTATGACAACAAATTCCTTTAGAGATATGTGAAATTGGACCCAATGAATTGTACATGTGCTATTGACATTTGATAAAGAAAAATAAAGAGAAAGTTAGTGTGTTATTGAAGTGTATGTTTTATTTAAAATAAGCATTTGAAAAAGAAATCAATGTTAGTGCTGAAGCACTGGGGTATATAACAGATATTTTTGATTACTGGAATGCTTGACAATCTGTCTTTCAAGCAAGACTCTCCACAAGCATATGACTGTTGGTCCAATGTGGAAGAGGTTAGAGAATTCCAAATATATTGCTTTTCTTGGTAGATATGCAGTGAGGGTCTGGTTAGAATAGAGCTATTTGGATTTAACTAAATAGTTTGTTTATTGTTGTTAACATTGCTGCCTATGTCTTTAAGCCACCGTTCATGGGATCAACTATGATCACTTAAAATGTGCAGCATTTGCACTTTCCCATAACGTTATCAATGATGGAGAAATCAGGAATTGAACCCAGGGCAAAGCAAATACTCTGCCACTTAGCTACAGAATACTCACTACTCACTGTGTTGTAAAGGATACCTATTTTCCACAAAATTGCCAACACTATCTTGCTCTAGCTGGTGCCAGGGGGAGTGATGCAAACCAATGACGTTGTTCATTTTTTTTCTATAGCAGCACATCCTGTAGAGATTTGTGGCCATCTGCAACCTCGCAACAAAAAGGTTGCCAGGTGGCTCCAGCTGCCTACATCCTGGTAATGAAGGATGCTAGGTGGCTCTTTTGTGACTAGGGGGCAGGTAACACCATGTGCGCTGCACACATGTAAGCATTAGCACAAGCATTTACATGTGCACATCATAATTACGGTCTATATACATAACCTCAGGAGCAGATTTTTTATTTATACTTTGATTTTACACATCTTAATGCAATGCAGGCTTACTAATCTGTAGCCTCTGTGTGCATAGACTCATAGAAAACAAATACAACTGATTGAGATCCATTATAAGAAATAAATGCCGTGTTGATAAAAATGCAGCTGTGTGCATGAGCCCTAACAACGACATAGCTCGTAAAACCAAACCTTACTACTAAACTAAGCCTATGTTCTGTTTGTTTAGCTGATACTATGTGAAAGACTGCCATGCCAAATCCAAATCATCCCCGATTTACTAATGCTACATGCTAACTAACATTTTTTTAAATGTGCGTTATATCATCAAGATAGTGCTTGCAGAATCAATGTATCTTCATTTTAATTTATCTTGATAATAAAGAAATTGGGAGGTCTAGTAGAGATAAATAAACATCTTAAAATCAAGTCCATTGTGGACTTCTGTGAACTACCCCAGCAGTTCACAGCATGAATATCCACCATGATTTATGGATTTTCTCTCTATAGGTTTTACTAGGTTAGTTGTAACAGTAAAGGAAAAAAGGGGGAAAAAATCTCTTATTTACATCATCCTTTTTTTGAGTTGAATATAACTCTAGAAAGATGTTCAATATCATTGCTATGGAGAAAAATATAGTTTTCTATGCCCATTGCTATTTACTGCTTTTTTTTTTACTGAGCATGAATAAGCAGAAACGTCTTGCCTATGGCTGCACTTTGGGTTCCAGGATGTCTTGTAGATTGGACATTATGGGGATGATTTACTAACCTTAACACACGCACGCACCAGGTGCGTGTGATTTTAACACAGCAAAACGTATTTATCAACCAAAAAGTCTCTAAAAGCATATTTCCACTAATGCCATATATGGAAAAATCATGCACATGATGCATATATAATGCTGCTTCACAGTTTAGACAAAAATGGTTAGCTCATGCATTTACATTCCTGCATTCATCAACGCAAGCAACACAACATAGAGCTAATTTACACAACATCACCTTGCAATTCATGCTTGGCTTTGCACAACACACCTGCTGGGTGTGTACACACTACAAAGGTGTTTAGATTCCACCCATAGATCATGCTGGGAGGGAACACACTACAGAGGTGTATACATGCTCGTGGTGTGTTTATAAGGTTAGTAAATCAACCCCTATATGTTTTTGGTGCCGAGGGTTGTTGTACCACACACACAGGAAAAGCCACAAAATAGCCACAAATTTCCTAACAATTTTCCACAAGCCCTAAAGTGCACAGCAGCTTCCATTTCTCTAACTGTTGTGTTTGGTGACATTGTTGGCAGTCTGAAAGAATTGGCGATTGCAGCTAAACAGCATAAGGGACTCCACCAAAGATCACCAGAAATGGAAAATGGTGTAAACTCTAGCAGTAGTTTGCAGATACTTTAGTTGGCAACTTGGTCAGTCCCTGGCTCACAAAAAAATATTTTTCTAAGTTCTAGTTTGAATTTTGAAATCTGCATTGTACTTGTTAACATAGAAGGATATTCTCTTCCTCCAGCTCGCCAGTATTACAGTTGTATTAAGAACTGTCAGCAGAGATTACCATGTAGTACCATTTTCTCATTATTTATAACAGACTGTAGGAAGGAAATTCTTTTACATTTGTCAAAAGCTGATGTAAAATTTTGACTGGAAATTACCTTGAAGACCTAAGACCATCCATGTACTGCAGTGGACTGCGGCCTGAATTTGAATTGTGATTTCTCTAAAGAATGAAATAGTTATTAAATGTAAATATAATAAAAAAAAACATAAAACTATGGGGTCTATTCACAAAGCTGCCGAGGGCAGCCGAGTGAATGACTGATCAGAAGTGAAGTGAGCCGAACACTGTTCGGCTATTCACTTCAGGCTGGTACGGCTGATTTCAGCCGTACATCGGCTGAAATCAGCCGTACATCGGCTTGCTTCGTGTGGCTTCGGATCAGCCGAACATGCTCAGCATGTTCGGCTGACCCGAAGTGCAGAAGGAGTTCGACTCAGCCGATCCAACAT
>NW_017306578.1:729524-747471 GCF_000935625.1 Nanorana parkeri
TAGAACCGAAGGGGTCCTGGGGCCGAAGCTAGCTGAAGGATCGGCCGAAGCTACGGCCAGATCCTTCGGCAGCTTTGTGAATAGACCCCTATGTGTCAAAAATATTAACACAAGAATATTTTTGACAATTTTGACAAGAATATTAACAAATATATAATTTATAACTAATCATTCAAGCATATCAGTAAAATTAGAGGGTATTATAATTATGTGCTTAATAGTGTAAGTGTGTTATGTGCTTTTTTTAAATCTACAAATGAGTCTTCATTTGTTCATTTGTTCCAGGATCACAATGGCAATGATTTTTTAAATTGGCAATTATAAGTGTTTCACTGTTCTTGAAGTGAATATGGAACAGGAATGTATTTGCTACATAATTCAATGCTTTGAAGGACCACTATTGCAAAATATAAGGTATTCTTTCTGCGCGCTGTTGATAAATGTAAAAACAATATTCAGTATATAATTTTATTATTGTGCATTTTTTTCTGCACATACAGGCTAAGCTGGCCAGAATAAGTGACAGGGGTTGGGACAAATTATAACACTTCCACTGTGTTTTCAGTTTAATTTTTTTTCACATGGGGAAGTACATGGGCAGTTGAGCACTGCCATTGGAGGCCATTTAAATAAAAAGCCAAAAAGTTTTTAAATACTGTAAAGTGGGAGAGGGTACTTTTAATTCAACTTCGAGGGCGACATGAAAAAAACAGCAGTCCTTTGAATTACATGTTTGTGACATGCCTTAAAGGTGTATGTGGTGTTACAGAAATGTACAGTTTTTGAGAACAGTGACAGCAACACTGTATTCTGACATCACATATTTAAATGTGTCATTAATATTATAGAGCAGCAGCACCCTAAAACCAATCTCATTAATTTCAACAACAAAAAAGCATTTTTTAGATTTTTTGCTGTGACACCTGGTTTTTATAACAAGTGGTACTAGCCCTATATTGGCCAGTGGAAATAACAGGCATGACATATCTAAAAGCTATAGGAAAATGTTTTTTTTTAAAAATATAGTTAAGGCCCTCAGCTTGATACAAATTGACCAGTGACAAAACAATTTAATAGTATAGTTCATCTTTGTCCTAAAAGTTTAATAAAAAAACAGAGTGCACATAAATACTTCAAAACCACAATCACACATTCCCTGAACGCCTTCCCATCACGGTATATTCAATTATTTTAAATGTATTTAAAATATAGACCACGGGTTTGTGTTTGGTAGAAATTGGCTAGTGTCAGGTCAGTTTGTAAGCACTTGAATAGCAAATAGAAATAGACAAGGTATATTTTATATTTCAATCAAATTAAAGTTTATTATCTGAGACAATAGTCACAAATATTTTTTGGTGGTTGGACAGAATGTATGCAGATTGGTTAGCCAACAATAGGGAGAGATGAGGCAGTGTTACTGTACTTGCAGAATCCTTAATGAGATTTGTAGAGCTCCTGCTCTCAGAATTTCTGCCAGGACTTCCAGAATCTATGGCAGGATTCCAGAATGTATGCTAGGATTTCAAATGGTACTCAGAGAATCCCTGTCAGGACTTCCAGAACTCATAATCCCTGCCATAATCATCGCGCACGCGCGGCAGTATTCTGATACCTGCCGGCGGCCATCTTGGTGATGGACGCCGGCAGAGAGAGTAGGGGACAGTCACCCGGCGGGATAAGGTATGTGTCCGACTTTTCAGAGGGGGGTGACTGTTAGTCATTTTGGTGTCACCCCTCCAATGGTGTCACCCTGATTCCCTAATGAAAGAACCAAAGCACATTCGCTCATCTTTAGCTATCACATATCAGTTGAGTCACAGAGAAGAAAACCACAGGCCCCAACATCAAGATGACTGGTTCAAGTATGGGCTGGTGGATAGACTTGAATAGACTTGATAGACATCTGCCTTTCTTTGGCCATCCTTATTGTTTGCCACATTTCTGCAAAATACATTTTCTCATTCACAGCAGTCCAACAAATTTTCGCAGTTAAAACCCAATAATATAATTATTTGCATGGGATATGGATGGAATCTGCAGTCATCTACAGTATTATATCTACTAGATTGTATATGCTATAGACTTGCTACTTTTTACTAGGTCAAGTACACCAGTGTTTTAAGTGCACTTGTTCCCAGACTTTTGCCATCTATATTTTAACATATTCTACAAGCAGTTAAAGAACCATAGAACAACGTATTACTGACTTCTCTAGCTGCATGCACTGTCAAGTAATTCATTTTCAAAGATACTTAAAGACCACAATGAAGTAAAATTGGTGAAAATAAAATTCCAGCACAAGGGGCAAAGGGGGTTCTTCACAGTAAGATCAGTTAGGGTCTGGAACTCACTGCCACAGGCGGTGATTTCAGCAAATAATGTGGAATTGTTCAAGAAACTTTTGGACGATTTCTTAAGGGACCGTAATATACAGGGGAACAGGTACTCCTAGAATGAGATCCTAATAGGTTGGACTTGATGGACTAATGTCTTTATTCAACCTCAAATACTATGTAACTATGAAGACTCTGAAGTGAGGTTTAAGTCAGTTCCTAACAACTTACAAGCATCTGCTCCATGTTCTACATCTGGCAGGGGATCTGGCAGGCTACAAACATGCTGCTCTTTGTGGAAAATAATTGAGATTTCTTTGCCTCTGTTGTGAATTGTAAAGATGAATGTCTCCACAATGCCTATAGCTAGAGAGGTGAGATTGTGTTCAGTGAAAATGTTTTAATGTTTGTTCGTAATATATACAGTAAATGCTTCAATGTACATAGCCAGGTTTACTATAAACTCATATTGTTTTACTTAAAGAGTATGTACATCCAAAGCTAGAAAACACTATTCTACAATATCTTAATCAGAAGATATAAAGGTAAAGCAAAACTTTTTTTGTTTTGGATAGCGTAAGGAAAGGTAAAAATCCCTATCTGTGTCCTGCTGGAGAGTTTCTCCCTTCATTTTCTGTCCTGGAGATGCAACAGGAAGTGAGATGAATTTCCATTTTAGACAGTTTTCACAGAACATTTGTCCAGTAGAAGATTTCCCATCACCGTTTAGCTTTCATGATAACACTTAGGATAACATTTAGGATTTCCCCATTCTTTCTGTATTGTGGACCATGACTACTAGGACAAATAGAGGGATGAATCTTCCCAATGTGGATACAAACCATAATTAAAAACATTTCCTACACTATCAAATAAAGATTTGCCTTTGCATAACCTTTAATATATTTTAATTAACATATTCTAAAATAGTGTTTTCTAATAGATTATCCTATATAATGTATATAAGAAAAACCTGAGGTTCGGGAAATATAGTGACTGCCAGTGCTGACCTCTTAGAAATGCTTCTTGCCTGGCTTTTATGCTGGCCAACTGGCTTGATCAATTTCTGAGCCCCTGACATGGAGCAAGTAAGAAGATTAGAAGAGTCAGGGTAAAGTTATAAATTTATATTTGCATACTTGTTCTTGTTTTGTATTAAAGCAAGAGGATCAGCATGACAGTTACGCAACAGATGTACTGTACTTTTAAATGGAACTGCACCAAAAACTTTTTTTTAAATGAATTGGGCTAAGGTTGGAACCTCATTCAGGGTTCTTGCTCTGTGTATCCCTGCCTGGGTGGTCTCCCAGTCTGGGCCTCTCCAGTGGATAGAAACTAATGCTTCTCCTTTGAATAGATTTCTTGTTTTACTGTCAGGGTGCCAGTAAGTGTGAATAAATCTATCTAATGAGGACAGAGACAACCAAAAACAACTGCAATGTACCTAACCCTTTCCTACACCCAATAAACGGTTAGACTGTTCCACTTCTCAAACTTCTCAAAGACTACTTTGGTTTTGCTTACCTAAATATAGTTCTAGGGCAACATTCTTATGTTTTACTTGTGTAATTGGTCTTTAAAGGATCATTTTCTTTTTAGTAATTTTTTTTCTAGAACATAGAGTTTTTGAAAGGTTAAGAACACCTTTTTAGGGAAAAACACATGTGGACTGCTATTGTTTACATTCTTCTGGGAAGTTGCCTGTCTGTTATCCTTCACCACTGTATTCAGTGCTATGCAAGTCACTTACCTGGAATACACCTAAAGATCACGTAGCTGGGAAAAAGTCTCATGTTTCTTTCATGACTGGTTTCCTTGCAGGTCACTATGACAGCCCTTATATTTCTTTCATGACTGGTTTCCTTTAAGAACCCCTGTTTTAGAGTATGCTGCTAACACCCCAACACACTGGTGCTTAAAAACAAAAATACCAAAGATGGCTATAAATACCAGTTATAAACATTGACTAATCTTCTGAATGTATTTTATTCTCCTAGGATGAAAAGAATCAAGTCTTGGTTACAAATGCCTGGCTTCAGATAGTAAGTACAGATATTTACTGTAATTTATGTCATCAGAGCAGAGTTTTATTACACTAATGAATGATGAAATTGCAGCACAAATCTCAATAAAGTTGATTCCATTAAAGTACTTTGCATAAAATAATTAAAATGATGCTATTCATTTTATTACCAAACTGAGTTGCTTCTGTGAGGAAGAATTAGGCTGCACCGCTCAGGAATTCTGAGCACTTGTTCTTCAGTACCTGCATACTCTAATCGTAGCCAAACACGTGAGATGGAACTCATGCAGTCTCGTAGTTTGGGGCTCTTTTTAATTGTTAAATGACAGAAAAAAAGTTTCTATATTTGATACTCACATTTAGGGTTTACAGCTTTGTTGTTGTTATAAGTATGCTTATAAGAAAGAAGTTGTGAACTGTTAGGTATTTGTACTGTTGGACTCTCCAACATTGCCACTGCACCAGGTACAAAACACTCTGCCCTTGATCATACCTCTGCCTTCTTATTCACACTCACCTTAGCTTAGTTAGTGGACTCTTAGAGGCAAAATCCAGCTTGGGCCAAGAATAAAAAATGATATTGGGTAGTAGTAGTTTATTGCTGCTATACCCACCTCATCTCCAGCATTGTACCCCACAGACTAACCAGATCAATCATCCAGCATCACTCCTCTTCAGGGTTGAATGAAGCGCAGCAGCATTTAACCCCACGTTCTGGAAAACTGGTTTGTTATGGGCCTGCCCCCCACACTGAACTCACAAGAAAATGCTAAATGCTGCAGGGATCAATGGCACCTGCAGAATTCAGGATCTGCATGCCTGTGGAGGAAGAAGAGGGTGAAGAAGACCTGTGATGTCACCACCACAGCTGGAAATATATATATATATATAATATATATATAATATTAATTTTTTTATAGGGTTTGGGGTTGCTTGGAGGAGGGACACAAATGATGATTCAGGGTGATCCTGAACTCAGATGTTGCAGAAATACATGTGCATTAAGGCATGTTATGTAATGCATTAATGCCCGCTGCATTAGGCACCTCATTCAAATGCACCAGAGGTGCTTTCAGTTGATTTATTGGGGTGCCATTTACAATGAATGGCACTGCAAAGTGCTAATGGATGTGACTTTCAAATAAAGTGTATTGTGGTAAATCTTTAGTTGCATCTCTTTTGTCCAACTCCTTTCCCCCTGCCACTGCTCCCCAACAGCCCTCCTCCCACTATTAATGGTATTACTAGCAACTGTTACTAGCAGCTTCTTAAAATAGCAGTTTATTGTTTAAGGGACAATTCATACTTTTCCATAGGCTTTGCAGCGGACCACAATGCACGGTAACACAATACTGAGCATTGTAGTGCACTGTGTTGGAAAAAAATTCTGTCCATTTTTTGCCCGTTCTTGTTTATTGGCAGTCCATTCCAAATAAATAGGCTGTCTTAACCTAACACACAAGAACGACAAAGTGCAAATGGGGGAAGATGTTTATTATTGAATAATTACACAATTTATAGGTCAATGTGCGCATGACATTGCTTATTCCATTGTTAAAAGGCTGAATCATAAAAGAACAGAAAAGGAGAAGAAAAGAGTTCTTGACTGTCGCAACCAATCAAAATTCTTGTGTAACTGTTTCATAAAATGAAAGGAAAACCAGACTGGTAGTAAGTGAAAAAGTGACCAATGTTCTGTGAATAAATCTTATACTGCTTTATAAATACAACGTTTGAAGAAAAAACTGTTCATGTTGCCCAAAGTAATAAATCAGTTTCTTGTTTTCATTTTCTAACCTGTCCTGGAAACATGAGTATGATTCACTGCTAGAGGCAACACAGACTATTCTTCTTTCAGGCACTTTGATTCATCTGGAGTTTATAGGTAAAGGCTCAACTAATTTTTTGCCTTTTTTGAGACCTCCCAGTATGATTATAAAGAAAGTCTTCTCTTTTTAAAATCAATTTGATAGATTTTAGCCACAAAAATAATATAGAGTAATTGATGGTAATGATTGCACTGCCATATTTCATTATAACAATAATTATTAGAACACAGCAAATGTGATGGGTTTTTTTATGCTTAAAACACTTTTTTTGTTACCAGTACTGGAATGACGTCTACTTGACGTGGGACCAATCTGAATACCCTGGAGTCCAAACCCTTCGTTTTCCATCTGATCAGATATGGGTTCCTGACATACTGTTATACAACAGGTAAAGTACATGACACTTTTGTAATATAGTATCTTCAGATTTTGGGAATATGCACCCATTCCTTGCAGGGCACAATATATGAAGTATTGCATAGGTTTCTGTAACATGTTACATATATTTGTAGCTTTATGTGTTATGAGATTTTTGTACAAACGGAAATCAGTTATGACAATAGTGAAAGTGTGCCCATTATGGAATGGTAAAAGCACTTAAACAATATTTTTTCTACAACTTTTTTCTACAACTTTTTTCTCTTCTACATTTTCCCATTCAGCAAGACAGCGTCCCTGGAAATTATCACTATCCTTGGGTCAGCAGCACATTGTACCTGAGAGTGTCCATGTGCTAATGCCCAAACTAGCAGTGCCCCTGCATTGAACCCCTGTGGATACCTCTCATCACCAATGGCTCACCAATGGATTGCCCCTGAAAATAACAATCTCCCATTTGGTGGTTGAGCAGCGTAATAGGTTTCACATATGCCTATAGCTTTATTTCAATTTAGCTGCAAAAGTGAAAATGCACTTTAATTTGCTTGTTGGGCCGCACATCAGATATGCAGCCCAACAGTCAACTGATATATACTGTATATAGGTATATATATACAATATATATTTATTGTTGCTGCATACCTTTTGCATGGGAAACAGAAAACAGAGCTGGTAATTTTAATGGCAAGATCAGTTCAGCTATATACATAAAAGATAAATGAATGCAGTGATGAGTCGATTTGTTTATCCAAATCAGAAGTCTCATTGTAATCTGCCTGAGTGAACTGATCTGTTCATTGTTAAACTGAAAACAGGGTTCTTTAGACCCATTATTAATGTGTTTTCTAGAACAATTTAAAGAATGGTCAAGTTTGTTTGCCCAGTCTCAATGACCAGACCTATTGGGAATCCTGCTTTTATTGACTAACAGGGAAACTAGGAGACTATAGGGTGGGATCCCCTGCCACTTGTGAGATCAAAGTATTATGCTCCTTTATTAGATTCTACAATAATGAATCACAGTGGTTGGTAAATTTAGCAGGAGTACCATTGCATCTAGTCAGTGAGCGAGGGTGTTGGGACCTCATTTCGTTCTGTAAATGCTGTCAGACAGTGCAGGGTAGCCTGTGTCCAGGCTCTGCAAACGATCTTCTAAAGAGCCCCAAAAGGCCCATTTTACTAAATGAGGTGAATTGCAGTCCTTCAGACATCTTATTATTTCACATAACCAAAAAGACACCATAGATACAATTATAAACCTGTAGATTATTATTGCATAGTAACCTCAGAAAGCTCAAAACAAAACCAGAATGAAGAAAAACCCTCATGAAGAAAAGCCAGCTACAATCATACAGAAACCTATTCTAAACTACCCAATAGAAAAAACTAGGGCTGCGGAAATTAACGATTGATCCCTCGATTAATTGTAAAATTTTTTGATCGATCAAAATTATTTTGATGGATCAAAGTTCTTTTGATCCGTACTCACCTCGCTGCCGGCTTCCGGGTCTTCCGTCGGAGATCCGGTGACGTCACTGGACTCCTCCCCCTTCCCTTCGTTACCCGATGAAGCTGCTTGGGCCAGTGAGTACAAATCCCGGCCGGGAGAGAAACACTTTTTACCGGAAAGCTTTATTCTGCTCAATCGAGCAGATTAAACCTTTCCCTGCGATCGTTGTTTTTTTCTTTTCTGACATCGGGAGCCGCGGCCTGACCGTCAGTCAGAAAAGAAAAAAAAGGCATACAATTGCATAGGTAGATTCCTATTGGCTATTGCACTTTGCAATAGCCAATAGCAAACTAGCTAATGCACCCGCCCACTGCTGCTGTCAATCAGCAGAGGGGGACCTGAATTTTTCTATCAGGTCCTCTTCTGGTGATTGAAAGCAGCAGGGGGCGGGTGCAATAGCTAGTTTGCTATAGGCTATTGCAAAGTGAAATAGCCAATAGGAATCTAGCTATGCATTCTTATGCCTTTTTTTTTATTATTCTGACAACTGCAACTGGCAGAATACTAAAAAAAAAAAAAGAAGTCTGCAGATAGCAAAGAAGCTATAGCTTCCTGTGCTATCTGCCATCATTTCAGGGGGCTGCTCTCTCCCAGCCCCCCCTAACCCCCCCTCCGCGGATGGGGGGGAGAGGGCACCTCCCTGAAATGAGAGGGACACCTCCCTGAAATTGCTTATTTCAGGTTGGGATCCCTGGCATTGGCCTATACACATACAGCACAGCAATGAAGTAATAAAATGAACTAGGATCACACTAATCCAGCACGTTATTATTCTGAGTTGCCCCACTCAAGCGGCGGCCATATTGAGTGGGGCACGTGAGATTAATAACGTGCTGGATTAGTGTGATCCTAGTTCATTTTATTACTTAATTGCTGTGCTGTATGTGTATAGGCCAATGTAGTTGGATCTGTATGTGCGTTATAATTAATCGATTAAAACAAATTTCAATTAATCGAACAGGAAATTTTTAATCAGTAACAGCCCTAGAAAAAAGGCATAAAAAGCTTCAAACATTATACCTCAAAACCTCCAAACACTATGCAAATGTAACATAATGGGATAATATGCTTTTCTACATATTTTTTTAAGCATTGTTGATTCTGTTGTCACGGGTTATAAACCAGCTATGGCAGTTCTCTTCACTGAATTATTTTGTACTTTTATATCTCTTCTATATCTCTTCTATATATCTATGTATACAGTATATCATTTGTTATTTATAATGTACAGCAGCTACATGTTGTATCTCAGGGCAATAAAAATAATTTTGTCTTGTTCAGAATATGAATACACAACTGCGCTGTATGGTGGGGAATAAAAAGGATAATTACGCATTTAGTGCAAGTTAACTTGCAAGACAACTAATACAAAACTATAGAAGATATACATCAAAAGATGCAAAGACCTTTATAATGACAGATTTTCTATAATCAGTTACTCAGGAGCGAGATAAGAACTACAGGGCTGAGTTACAAAAATAAGAGCAAAAATTGAGTAGCTTTACTGCATTTGCGTGGGCTGACGCTCATATCGCTATATCTCCTCAGGGTTTCTTATGGCAACCCTCACCTGCTAGACTCGCCTGGGCTCACTCCATACTCTTTTATATTGTGGTTTCATGCATCTGTACCAGTAAGCAATCGATGTATAGCCCATACTAATTGATACCTGATATTGTGACAAATGCATCTTTGTAACATTATACCTTTTGTATGTTTTCATTACAAAATCAATAAAATGTTTTTTTTTTTAAATTGAGTAGCTGCCCACTGCAATCTATCACATTCTTAGATTCATTGGAAAGCTCAGACTTGATTGGCAACTCTGGGTTTTCCGCCTATTGCCTTAATTTTCCTTTTTCAACTTTTGTAGTTTAATCATCCTGAAGTTAATTAATGAAAACTAGATGGGGGCAATAATAGGTTAGTGGCCTATAATGTAATTAACTCGTTGTCTGATATAGGTCAATTAAATATCTATATCTATGCAGCCATTAAACCTTTGCCTGATATAGGTTAAATAAATATTTACTATACATCTGATTGGGTATATGATTCCAGTTAGCCTTGTACAAATTTTCAAAGATTACCTCTGAGTGTCCCCAGTTTCATAAATAGTTTTTTTTTTTAATCTGATTTTCTTTAGACCTTCTCTCTATTATTTTGTGACCCATCTTTCTCCTTTGTGTCTTTTTCCTGCATTTTACTCTTCTTGTTTAGGTAACTGTATCTAATTAGATCTGAGAAACGTTTAAAATGATTGAGTGGTTAGATTTATCTGCTATTCTTGCACAAGTTTTGAAGATAAATAGTGAAGCTAAATAAACAGTTTTCCAAGTCTCAGGCTTCACTCAGATATATTTTACTGAGCAAGTATGAGTCTTTCTTCAACTGGTTCTGCCCGTCTAGCCATTGAGAGCCAGTGAAACATATCAGCCTTGGTCAAGGCTTTTCTATAAATTGTCTTCCTACCTAGAACAGCTAAGAGAGAGAGAGAGAGATACAGCTTTACTCTGTCAGATCCTTTCTATATGAGTCTAAGACATCATTGTTGTTATAGGAAAACAGATATTTTAAATCATGCTAGCAGGGCACATACTGCTTCTGCAAATTGTCTTTTCCTCAGAGCGTCATATACACAAAGCAACTGGTGTAGGATTATTTTTTGTTATTGTTGCATTATACAAATAGGTTTCACATCTGCCTTTAATGACCCTTATTTATTCATTCAGTGAAAGGTTTCTTTCAGTAATTCAGTGACTGCTGTTTATGGTTGCTGAACATAGGTTTCCAGTATGCTTTTTATTGATTTATTCTACAGAATTGAGGCATTCACAAAACCAGGTTTACTAGTGGTAGACCTGCAATGGTTACAGTGGGTCAAGTTGCACCTGGTAATAAATAGATCTAATCAATCACTCTCATTGTTCCACTAGAGCGAGGTCTACAGGCCTCTAGGCATTGTTTTTCTAACTGTTGAAGAATTGCCTTATTCATTGCAACCTTCTCCAAGTGTAGAAAAGATATATGGAGGCCCCTGATGCATATGTCCAATATTGTCATACTTCTGCTTTTGTACTAACATTATAGCCACATGATCCTACCTGAATAAAAACATAATATGCTGCACTTGCACTGACTGGTGTAGAAGGGTTAGTACAATGTTAAGTCTAGAGAAAAGTGGGATAGTTGCCCATAATCAGCATGTGGGGGAGTTAGGGCTCCATTGTTATTTACCTAGTAATTTGTCAATATTAACATTGCAATTCTCTCAGGTATCGCTAGATGTCCATCCTTGCTTTACCAGTTTATGTCCCTTTTAGTGATATTTCCTCCAAGGTGGTTGCTGTGCAGCGTCACTTGTAAGGCTTTCTTATTTTATTGGGGGTATTTAAAGTCTGCTGCTTGCAGTTGAGTGGTTGTCTGCAGGTTGAGGAGGAAACCTTTTTCACCTTGGCCTAATGCAGAGCAGCAATATGTGAGTACTTGGACTGCGCACTCCCTTTTGGGGGAGTGTTGGGACTGCTACCTAGGGCTGATTGAAGGGAGGAGGACATTAGCCCCTTCACTGGGAGAAGAATGTTACATTATGCTGTCACAAACAGGGGTGAAATTTCAAGCCCAAATATTCATATTGATTTACAAACTGAGCTGAGGATCCCATATCACATTCTTTAATTCTGTAGTATCCAGAACTCAGTTTAAAAAACAATTTGCACATCGAATTAGGGATGTTCAGATACCAATGCCGATACATGCCATTTTTACGGGAACTACCAGGGTCGCAGTGGTCGCAGCGGTTGCGCCACCACTGTCCTGAAATCATTAGTCTGTTTTGTTCTAGGAAAACTGTCACATGGCAATAAACAAAAATTTATCAGTAATTGTATCTGTGAGTACTTGGACAAGTATCGGTACTTGGTCTGGAAAAAATGGTATTAGTGCATCCCAATATACTGTATGTATATACAGTATATATATACTGTATATATATAACAAATCATACATTAAAACAGGGATGCAGAAATCCCAGGAGCCCCGTAGCTCCTTAAAAATGACAGCTGCCACCTAACTTTTGAGTTTTTCTCTAGTCTAGTCTTGGCGCTGGAAAAGTATCTGTACTTGTAGGGATGTATGAATATCCCTACATCAAATGTCTCTTTTGTCTCACCACCAGCCCTTGACACACCCACAGGAAGACCACCTGGGTGGAGATCTATTCAAATGTTTAGGCCACACAACCCCACCCCCCAGCTAGGCAACAATAAGTGGCAGAAGCGTCTCCAAACATCAGCAGCAATTTACAAATGCAATTCAAAATCATTTATAAAACATATGCTCCATGACATATGCCCATTAGTAGTGAAGATTGAGGCTCTCCTTACGGAATTGCTTTATGGAAAATAAATAAATAAATGTAAACTGAATGTCTGTGAAGAAGCAGTTTTCTTCTCCTGCATTTGGAACTTAATTTTATACGAGTAAAGAATTATTTGTAGGCACTTGTTTTCTTTTTGGGGAATACTCTTAATAGAAGAGCTTTGGACACTAAAGTAGCACTGGTTAATCTGGATCTGCCAGGCTTTTCTCCCGGAGATCCGGACTTTGAAAATGATGTACCTCGGTGGTATAGTAAGTTTATCTACCAGATCCGTGACCATGAGTTGTTTTTTCAAGTGTCCTTTTCGAGATGTGATCACATCATTATCCGCCTTTCAGAGTCTGTCTCTTTGTTGCAATCACTCCTGGTTCGGTCTAGTATTTTCCAAGTTCATCTGGGTGGAAATGGTCCGTTCATTGAGATGCAGGTTGACGCTGTTTGCTTGTTGGATTGGATGGCCACAGCACCATTTACTCATGGCTAAAATATCTCGATGAACAACGCACCATTTCCACCCAGATGAACTTGGAAAATACTAGACCGAACTATACTCAAATACTATCATCTACTACTATGCTCATTTGGAGTTTGATAGAATATACATACTCCATAACAGTATCAGTTTGAATCATTAACAGAGTCTCATCCCGTTGCATTATACTCAGCAGTCTGGGTCAGCCTAAGCAACGATCAAAATTGATCGTTGCTTAGGCTAATAACCTAATTGGTTATTCTGGGTCCCGTTATGTTATAGTGGATGAATCATGTTTTAAATTGATTGTGGATTTTCCATCCAATCTGTGTGTGTCTTGTAGTCTGCAGACGAATGTGTATTTTTAACCTATGTTGGTGAATAGACTTTATACTACTATCCTTTTTGATATTTTTGATATTTTTGTACCAATAAAATACTTTTTAATATACACATTCTAAATTGTCCGTCCCGTTCCATCAGTGACCTCTTGGATTGGCTAATTCTGTACAGCCAACCCTCCCAGTTCTTCTTCGTGTACTGCCCAGTCTTCCTGAGAGGTAATTTGAGACCTTGAGTCTCTCTGCAAGGAACTTGAGAGCTACAGCAAGATTAACACAAAGCCCCTTTGAGCTTCTAGGGTTGGAACTCCCCAGTGACCTGTAAATAAAAAAAGGAGAGTGAAGCTATAACTGTATCTGTACCATAGTAGCATGTATAGCCAAATAATTCCCTGAGACCAGGTGGTCATGCAGCCAAAGATTCTTGTAAGAGAAGATAGGCCTTTTTATCTATTGCAGCATAGCCATGTCTACTTGCCATTTTGGCACCTTCCACTGACAAAGCAGTCTCAGTGGTAATGTATTAATTATGGCTGTTTATATAAATGCCATCTGTAGTACTTGTAGTGTGTATTTTTGCTTGTGTCTGTTAGGTCCTCCTGCATGTACACTGGACTTCACTTCTGGGTGAAATGGTAAAATATAGTACAATCGATGGTGGTGCAACCAATAAAATACAGTGGTTTACTGTGAGATTCCTGCATTTCGCATTAAATATTTTTCATTTATATTTTACATTTAATTGACAAACAGTGTTAGGTTAGTGACATATTTATGTTTTAACATATGCAACTGTGTACAAATAATTTCTTTATTATGACTCCCCTATCTCTAGCATTCTTTGTCTGCATATACTGGGTGAACGAAACAAAGTAGCTTGTATAGGTGCTATTATGTGTTAGTATGTCATGTAATGTGGATTTTATAAAATCCCGGGAAAAAATTACAAAAAAAGTTAGAGGAAGATAGAAAAGAGAGGGATTTCTCTATTGGGGATTTGTTGTTCTCAGGAAATCATCAACCCCATCTGTACCATCATAGGGTATGTAGGTGAGCATTAAAATTAGGAAGTATTATTTGACCAAATATTTCTATATTTTCAGAATATTTAGACATGGTGTTATTTAATTTTGCAGTCAATTTTTAATTGCCCAGGATATGCATCTTTAACTCCGCAAACTGTTGTTTTTCACTACTTGGCAATGAACCTCTTTACTTCATTGGCTGGTTTTGTTAAGGAAAGCAAGCAACAGGGATGGTATCATACAGAGATGTATCAGTCAAACTGGAATTTTTCATTTATCCTTTAAAATATTTACTGGTATTTATTGGTAAAATTGGTTGTATACTTTATTTTATATTTCCCAGCTCCAGGCAGATCACCCATATGACGTGACACTAGATAATCAGAGCTGATCTATTTGTTCACGCTTGATATATGCGATAAATCAGTTTGATAAAATTATCACTGTGCTTATCATATGGGACTTGTGACAGTTGACAGCATGACCGGGATGGCTTTCACATCACATTAGATAATTTCTCCAGCCTATTATTCACAGCACAAGGTTTGTGGCAATTGTAATTTGGATGCATATGAGATTTGGCGCCATCACAAATTATTAATTATTTTCGGAAATATGGGGAGGTACAAATGAAATGACTTATCTGGGAAAGAAAACTCCTTTTTAATTATGATATGTAGGTATCTTGAACTTACAATGAAATACAAAAAAAACATGGCTTATTATAGATAACGAAATATTGACATTTCGTATTATCTGACAATATTACTGTCTTGTAAAGTGACAATCTAAAATTATGACCATGGATACCTCGATATCAGCACTAGTAACCATGTCTATGGCAATCACCATCCCAACGACTGTCTAGGCTAAATTATTTGCCTAATTCCTCTCTGTATTCAAAACTATCCAGAATAGTGCATAGTAGGAATGTTTAATCAGTCACATGGGAGACACCATGCAAAGCATAGTGGAACTCTCCAACTGACACAAACAAATCATGAGTTGGACTGGGGTAAGCAGCCCACCATTAAATCACTTGGAACTTTTTATCAGGAAAAGAACTTTCATCCCATCATGTGCAATGTTTAAAGCTAATCTCCAGGTTTAAAAAAAAAAGAAAGAAACTAGCCTTAGTTATTCTGGGATGGCAGCATTCACTACCACCACCCCCAACCCCGGCATTATCAGGTTTAAATGCTAGTTAAGTCTAGCGTTAGAGGAATAAGCTGTAACTCTTACCTTACACTTTGCTCTGGGTTGTGGGTGGTCCCTCTACATCCTAACGTACAATGCAGGACTTTACAATGACTGCGTTATCAACATTAACAAAGAGATAATAATTAAATCTATGTTAATGCGTATTGATACATTATTTACAGATAATCATTTGCTATAAGCAGCTATTACATGTTTAGTTAATTGTTTGAAAAGCAGTCTCATATGTGACCAACATTACAGTGTCATTCAGAAAACAGAGAGCAAGCATGTCTTTAAGCAACATATCTCTCTCTTTAGAGAACTATTATCACTAAAATGAAGACAGTAACAGGAAGAGGAAACAGAAGGGAAATGACAAATAGTTACCAACAGAGAGCATTAGAACGTATACTAGACAAGATGAACCATTTACTTCTGATTACTGTGTAAAGGAAACCCATGGGGGATTGAGTAGAACACACAATACAATACACAGAGCATCCAGGTGAAACAAACTCTCAGGACTCCAGTGCTATAATCATGCTGCCCTCAATTATACATAAACAAATACAAGCATTCGTTTGTCCTATGTTGAGGAGCTTTTGCCTGTGTGGACAGGCAAATACAGCTTGAGACACTTCTGAGATTATTTAGAGTTCACTGACAGATGCATTTGACCAGCAGTTGACCTATTTGTGATTGGCATTTTTCCCCCTTCTAAGCTGCATCAACCTGCTTTGAGCTGCTTTTGCATCTTCATTGACTTGCGTGGGAGAAAAGTTCTGATGCAAGCAAAAGCCTGTTGACTCCCGTTAAAAATGTTGTGTAACCCGTGTAGCTAAAGCCAATAAGAAAATTGTAATGGAAAAATAAATAATGAATAGGCACGGCCTTTGGATACATCTGGTTGTTAAAAACAATAAATATTTATTAGTCGTAAATGTTGCTATTATGTTATTTACAGCGAAACCAAAGTCAAAACTGTTTCACTGAGTTTGCAATAGTTAAAACCTTTATCAGGTGTTTATTAATGCTTGTGTTTCCATTGCTGAGATTCACCATTATTATTTGCCTTGCTGATCATTAGCACTGGGACAGAACGTCGCGGGGGGCTTCAGATTTTTTGAGTTATCACCAGAACAGGACATAAGGAAAGTCTTTACCAGTGTTAACAATTATTCAGTTGACACTTGACAGCTGTCCAAAGTGGGGATTGCCCCTCAGTTTGAAGAAAAATATTTCTCACCTGCTGTCATGCCCTGCCACTCTATTTGTCTGTTGGAGTTTTTAACAGCATAAGCTCCATGTCAGTCAGTGTCAAAGCTTACACAAGGTTGAATGACATCCTCTTCTCTTCAAGTGACAGAGTTTGGGTTTGGTGATCTGCTGTTCAGGCCTGGGCACTGCACCCTGGAAGGCAGATTACCTTTTAAGAGTAATTCCACTTTTGTTCACAAAATCTACACTGAACACCCCTCTGTGTGATCAGTTTACATTACAACTTTGTTGCAGTTCCCTACCTGTTTCTGTTCTGAAGAAAAAGCTGTTTGCTGCAGCATGTCCTTTCCAAATATCTCCTGAATGGAAGTGGTTTGGATCATTATAGTCAGCTGGTGGACTTTCTGTGTTTTAGAAAGGAAACTTGTAGTTTCGGCATCCCTGTAGTATTAAATAACCCTTAGGGAGCATCTGCCCAAAAATGAAATTCCTATTGCAAGGGATGCAAAACATTATGCTTGTATCTTAATGCAGACTTCTGGGAAAATCAATCAGCCAATCACAGAAGCAGGACGTGACATTTCTGTGGCCGATGTGCACACCACCTCTGTACGGAGCACCTCCAGGTCACCATATTGCATTAATGTTTTTTTGACAGCTACAGTTTTACATGGAAAGGTAATTTTTAATAACATTAAATTACACAATGGTTTGTGCGACAATTATATATGCTATATTTATTTTTTAAAGATTTTTATATTTTAAAAATGGAGTCACCCTTTACAGCTAACTGAGACAGCCTTTGCTTTACATAAAAGGGGTTGTTTATGAACAGTTTACATAGAGGTTGGCTGAGTAGGCAAGTATTGTAGGTAGTTTTGACTGTAGCAAAATGAAGCATGTCTTATCTAGAATTATTACTAACAAGGTAGTATCTGATGCTGCTGTTTAGGCAGACATTTAGGCAAAAGGTCACTTTGCAATACCTTTCCTGATTCTAGAAATAAATTATGCAGAAGCCAAAAAAATCTTATAGCGTAAAATTGGAAATTTTAGTCAGGGTTTTGAATCATGAAGGACACTTATGATGCTTTCTGGATATTAATGTTTACATTGCTCCATCATTTCTAACATCTTAACAGCCAGAACTAATGCCAGGCACTATTTTTAATATGTGAAAATGTTAAGCTCCAGCAATGGGGGGGGGGGGGGGGGGGGTTGGGGCAAAATTTTT
>NW_017306578.1:747593-768322 GCF_000935625.1 Nanorana parkeri
TTTGTATAAAAAAATATGGCCTGGAGGGGGCGGGGGGGGGGGGGGGGGGGGGTGGTTATCGGCACAATCTTTACTATATTACAATATTCTATTCTACATGAAAATAGTCTTAGATAATATTTTTTCTGACATATATTTATCATTGCTTTGCTTATTTTTTTATGTTATAACACACTGGTTTATTTTGACAAGATACTGTAATCTAAAGGTTGATATCAAAGAGAGAAAGCATTGTAATCTTTCTATTTGCGTACAACAGACATTTAACAGTAGGATGCTTGTCATACTTCAGATAAATATAATGGAATTGTGAAGTGTAATTATAATTGTAATTGGTTATATAACCCTGTGATGCCATGTTGCATTTAAATGGTTCCATAAACACAACCATTGGAGGGAGAATTAGGGACAATACTTGTTCATGGCCAACTGGGTTAATTTGCAATTATGATGCACATAGACAGAAGCAAATACTAACAGTGCCAATCTGGCTGCATCAAACCAGAAGCTCACAGCACCTTGGAACTCAATGCCAAGTATATGCAAGGTCAGAGAGATGGCAAAAATAGCATCTCCATACCACAGCAACAAAGAGGCACCCAACAAACATAACTATGGGCACCCGAACAGGATACATAAAATTCTTATGGGAATGTAGTGACCAGGAAAATGCACAGACCTGAAAACTCATAAAACATGAGGCAGTGTAGCCAAGAGAGATGAGAAAGGTTTTACAGACTAAACGTTCTCCTTCATCAAAACGTCACCCCATAAATTGGAAAATATATGCAAAAAATTGTTAGATATTATAGAGGGTTTTTTTTTTGTGTGAGTAGATCTGAATCAGGAGCCTGCCAGATACAAATAGACTTTGGCATCTAAAGCTACAGCACTCTGCTAGGATTTTACAATTTGGTTCGCAGTAGACCTTCAATGATGAGCCCAGAGGTCCATATGTAAAATGAAGGGGGAAACATCAGAAACATTGTGAATCCAGAATAAATCCAGGAGCTAACAGAGGCTGCTAAAGGCCACCAGTACATCATGCTGGTAAACAGCAGGATACAAGTCACTGTAGGGCCCGTGTTACCAGGCTGTGGGCTTGTATAATAGCATTAATTGGATATCAATTTAGGATAATTAAAAATTTACTAACAGGTGCATTTCATCTGCAGTTGAACTCTTTCCAAGGACCTGCTTCATGTGGGTTTTGCATTCCCATAGACTTGTATTGATAGACTAGACTTGTGTTGATGCAACATTTGAAGCAACTATTTGAAGGGGACCAAAGCCTGTCAACACTTGTCTTTAGGGACCTCGCCTTCACAACTATCCAGGAATGACAATTAGCCTAGCAACCTGAGTAGGGGCATAAATGGGCATGAGTCATCACACACAGCTTTAGGAACATTTAAATTATACAAATTTGTTTTACTGTAGTTTGTAATCAGTTTAACAGTAAAATATGCAAATTGAATGGAATATATATAGTATGTTACTGTACAATACCTACTCAACTTAAACAAATAAGCAAGCTGTAGGGATGAGTTACAGGTCTGCACCAAATGCCTGGGATTTGTAAAGCCTTTGGCCCTGGTCAGCTGAGTCACAACAGCCAATAATTTCTAGGGATGAGTAACTCAGCCGACCTTCTATAAAATGGTGAGCTCACAGCAGCCATATTGTCAGTGTTTGTTGGAGCTCCCCAGCCTCCAGAATGACAAATTACAAACTAATAATACAATATTTGTCATTGGTAAGATTGTAAAATCACATTGTAACATGTGTGGACAGCATTACTGTTTGGCCAACCTACACCCTGTATACACTAAGTTTAGATTATTTGTTGATTTTGTATTTTAAAAAAATAAAGCTGGCCATACATTATGCAAATTTAGTAAAATTCGCCGAGTGGGAGCCGCTGTCAGCACCCTTCCAGTGGGCATCCTTTACTCAGCAGATCGAAGTTGCTGGTTGGAAAATCTCCGAATAAGCTGCCAACTCTGCTTGGGGCTTCTGACAGCTACTGTCAGAATACAAAAGAAACAGCGGGCATTTCTCGATCAGCGTTCATAAGCGTTGATCGAGGAATCTGCTCTATTTTTTTTAAATTCAGCCTGCGGGCTGAAAGAAAAAATACAAAAAATAGAACAGTGTATGGCCAGCTTAAGGCTACCATTTGCAATGACCTACATATTTCTTGTGGAGCCACCACTAGTGCACATAGAAAACAATGATTTTCTATGTGTCCTATTCACACCACAATGCTGATGTGATGTGTGTTATGGAAAAATGCAGACATGATGTACTAAATGGCACCCCAGTGCAGCATACCGTGCTGCAGTGCAGAGACCCGAATGGAGTACATTCTCAATACAGTTAAAAAAGAAAATGGAAAAAGTAAACCATGTGATGAGCTGAAACACCGCATCACGGTTACACAACACCACAAAACCCTACACAATTTTGATTAATCTTCCATACATTAAGCTTGGTTATTAATGAAAATTATGGGGGAATTTACTAAAACTGTAGCAGACAAAATCTGAAGCAGTTGCCTAGAGTAACAAATCAGCTTCTATCTTCACTTTGTTCAGTTAAGCTTTGAAAATGAAAGAGAGAAGCTGATTGGTTGTGATGCAAATTTGCACCAGATTCTGTCTGCTCCAGTTTTAGTAAGGTCCCCTTTCTTTTGCAGTGATGTCACCAAAGTGTTACCCTTTATGGTTTAGTTATGCTTATTATTTTTGACAAGAGGTGCACCAGGTGCACCTATCACATTTAATCCTTAATACAATGATGGCTACCAAGAGAATCTGCTGTGACCACTATTTAGCTTCTTAAATAAACTCTACAATAACCAATAGTTGCATGGTGGTGAGGATCTGATTCACAGTAACCAATTATTAGGGACATTCTCTGTTTTTCTCTGATAATGTGCATGAGTTTCAGTACTGTTTGTCTGGGTGCTTTGGCGCAGAATACAGATGTCACCTGTTTAGAATTGCAGTTGTGGGATGGGTTATGGCTTGTTATGTCTGGGGAGATCTGGAAGGTTTTGAGTGTAAGTCCTGGATGGTATCTGTGGGAGATACATGCAGTTCATTGTTGTCATTTGTCCAAGGGGAAGCAGTTGCAGGTTGCAAGTGCTGTTGTCCACCCCACGACAAGGCCAACCCCCCCCGAACTTGGTATTTTTGCAAATAAATCTTAATTTTTCTGGTACAGGGATCCCACATATGACCGTTTTTGCATTATTGTAGCCTGTATTCACCAACTATAGACACTTTTGTCCACTAAACATAGAAAAAAACTAGACAAATTCCCCCCATAGGCCAGTTTTCACTCTATAAAGTTTGTTATTGCCATATTTCTAGGCTGGCCATCCTCCTTTTGTTAAAGATTAGAAAAGGGAGATTGGCTGTACTCTATCGGAGGACGGTGTTTCCAAATCATTCTCCTTGTCACATATTTTGTCCATAGCTAGTAGAGCTCAGAAGAGGAATTATAAAAATCTTTCACGATGATATTACTGTCCTACTAGACTTCATTCTATTTACCCTTCTGTTTCTGATGTCTGCTGGCGCTGCTTGGCCCAGTCAGGCACAATGTTACACATATGGTGGTCATGCCCTCTCCTCGCTCGTTTTTGGAATGGTGTTTTTGACACCTTCGATCAGTTGTTGGCAACGTCTGTTGAAAGATTCCCTCAATTGGCTCTCTTGTCTTATCTCTTCAACAAAAAAGAGCATATTACGATTCTTCTTAATTGCTGCTAGGGCAGTCATACCAAGGCACTGGAAGTCAAGTACTCCCACCTCCCTTAGGGAATAAGTGACTGAATTACAATCTATTTATCGGAAAGAACTCACCACTGAATTGAGCCAGCTGAATCCACAATTATACGCTGTCTGGAGCCTCTGGTTGCATTTCTGTACTACCGATCACTTCTGTTCTTTATTGATTACCTGAACTCTATGCCTATGTATGTGGAACTTCCCCTTCTGGGCCCTTAGGCTGGCGACTGACATCCTTCTTTTCTCTCCTTTGTCTCTTTTGTTTTTCTTGTTTGCTTCACTCTTTTCTTTGATTGTGGGCTATACTCCTACTCTGATATTCACGATGTAGACTGCACAAGTACAGTGTACCCTCTATTGAGCATCTTGGAGGGGCTCGTTCATGTTATGCACTTAAAGCCTTACCTTTTGACATCACTGCCTTGCCAAATTGTACCTAGTCGTGTTTAAATGACAATGGTCTCCAGAACCAATAGTAAGGGTAAATCTCCCCAGCAGTAACACAGACAGCACATAAAACCAAACAGGGGCTCTAACTATTCCCCTCTCAATTAAAAAAATGGTTTTACATACCCTTATACAGCTTACCATTGGATGAAAATATTTCACTGTGCAAAAAAAAAGCTACATATTCGCTGTGCATTTTTATTACATGTTACACCTAATCCATATAACTGTCTTCTAACTGCATTTCTCTGTTTGTGTTTCAGTGCAGATGAAAGATTTGATGCAACTTTTCATACTAATGTTTTGGTCAACTCTTCTGGTGCCTGTCAATATATCCCACCAGGTTAGTGTCAATTTTTGATCATTTACTTTAGTTTCGGTGCCAGCAAATTTGATGTAATTTACAAATCTCGTTGGAAAATTAACAGTCACTTTTTTTTTAAAAGGCCCTGAAGTTTTGGCTGTGTGAAATTAGCCTGTATAATGTTTAGCAAGGGGCACATTTAAGTTAATCTGTCACTGGAGAAACATGATGGCTACCATTCCTGACCTCTCCTTCTGAAAATGTGTGTGGCTGCAGTGCCAGGAAAAGGTCCCTCAGCAATCAAAGTGAAGATGCCAGTTTTCACTCCCTCCTCCCACCATTTATACAGACTATTTGTCAAGTCCAAATACTTTCAGGTGCTCAGAGTGTATATGCTGCCTCCTGCCTTCCACACAATTAGTGCTCAATGTCTGAGAGGCAAGTCATCAAGCCCCAGTCATGTGGAGACATGACTAACCCAATGGAAATACTTCCTTTCAAAAAGTTAGTATTTGCACAGGAATTGGGGAAGGGGCACTGCTGTCATATAGGAAAGGTAATGGAATGCTGTAAAGGTACAAGCATACACACTCTAGAGCAATGGTTCTCAACCTGTGTAACCTCAGGACCCACATTTGTCCTTGGTCATTAAGTCGCGACCCAAGTCGAACCACACTGGAACGCATGGCATTGTGGTACCTTGTGTTCCAGTGCAGGCGATCAAACTGTGGGTGGGAGGTGTGTTTGGGGTGCCATTCAAATGAAAGGCAACGCAACTCACCTCCCGCAGCAGAATGCATGTTAGGTGCAATTCCGTGGTACACAGACACAATCTCACACACAGACATTCCCACACACACATACACACTCCCAAAAATGATTTTAAGATCCACCCAGTCTCCCTACCTTACAATAACTGGATTGAATCCTCATCCTGGAGTCTAGTGTGAGCTGCTGTGCTTTGATGGTGCTCCATCCATAAGTGCATTGCTTGTAAAGCTCACATGCACGCCCTCTGGAGGTGTTTCTTTTCTCCTTTTATAATGTTTCTTTCTTTTCTTTTTTTTTTTGCATGAAAGAGCTTGTTTAAAGCACACCTTTACCCATGTCTTTAAAATAACAACAAACACTCCTTTAGACATGTTTAGTAATGACAACCTACAAACACATACTTCCAGATAATTGCAGGCTTTATATTCTTTAAATACCTTATTTATATTTTCTTCCCCAGTCTTCTGACAGTGGCAGGATACTAGCTCTCCATTTTTCTTCCTGAAAATCTGGCGCATGTGACTAGACATGCGACTAGGACGGGTGACCATGCACATCATCTCAGGGAAGGAAAATGCCTTTCCCTGAGATGAGATTTCTCAGCAATGCTCTGCTGATGTAACCTTCCCAGGATGCAATGTTCGGGCAAACTGAAGTCATTTTGCCCTTTTAGAGCAGGAAGTAAATGCTCTGCAAGTGTAAGTATTTCAAAATCGCAGCATTTTACACCTGACATGTCTATGTTATTATTAATCATCGTACATAGAGGGATGCATTGGTAGAATTTGATTTTTGAGTGAAAAGGTCCGCTTTAACAACACATATGCTACAATGTTAGACAATGAGTCAGACACATGATTAATGAAGCTGTTAGCAAGCAGTGTTGGCCTGGCATACCTGTTTGTCATCTGAAAGGCCTCTCTAGTTCACTGTTGGACATGTGCACCAGCAAAAAAATTGTTTAGTTTAGTTTTGATTCGGATTTTGTATATTTTGTTTTTGGGTTTCGGGTCCGCAATTGAATTAATTGCGGGATTCGGATGAAATTCGTTTATTGGACGAAATTTCGTTAGCAGCAAAATAACATTAGAATTTTTTTTTTCAGTCTGCAGAAAAAAAAGTGTGAGGTTCCCCCCCAATTCATACCAGACCCTTTAGGTCTGGTAGGAATGTTAGGTGGGACCCTCCCCCTGGTTAAAACAAAAAAAAAGTGCGTGGGGTTCCCCCCAGTAATTTTAAGGGGGAACCTCAGCCCCAAAAAATGGGAGATAAAAAAGTGGGGTTCCCCCAACAGTCCTACCAGACCCTTGATCCGAGCACTGGCCCGGTAGGGAAGGAAAGGGGGGGCGATCAAGGGCCCCCCCTCCCTGCGCCTTACCAGGCCACGTGCCCTCGGCATTGGGAGGGTGTCCCCGTGTCGATGGGGACAAGGGCATCTTCCTCACAACCCTGACCCGGTGGTTGTGGGGGTCTGCGGGCAAGGGTGCTTATTTGCATCGGGGTACCCCTTTAAATAAGGGGGCACCCAGATGCCGCCCTCCCCCCTTGTGATGAGTAAGGGGTACTTGCACCCCTACCCATTCACTAAAGGGTTAAATCAATGCAAACGGATTTGTTTGCATTCGATTTAGGTGTAATTCGGAATTCAGATGTATCCGAATCTCCGTATTTCCGAAAATTCATCCGAATTTTGATTCGGAATGAAAAGAATCGCACATGTCTATTCACTGTCTTTATGAGATGAGTGTATGAGGCAATTTCAGCCACATACTGTAGGCCTAGCTCCTGGTTATCCACTCTGTCCATTACTGCACATTTACAACTCACCATACCCCCGGTAACACCAATATGTTCCTAGCTTCCTTGCATCCTCACATTGCAAGAAACCTGCGTTATTGAGTACCTCCTGGGTAACTTGCAAGCTTCAAAAGCTATCCACTTCCTCTTCAAGTATATATCCTGAATTATCAAATTATTGTACAGTGTTAGTTATGGATATTAATCACCAAGTAAACACATTTCTTTATAGAAATAGATTAGAATGATAATAACTAAATGCATTAACTTTTTTCAGGAATTTTAAAGAGCACATGCTATATTGATGTCCGGTGGTTTCCTTTTGATGTGCAAAGGTGCAAATTGAAATTTGGATCTTGGACTCATAATGGATGGCTACTTGACCTACAAATGTTAGAAGCAGATATTTCAAATTACATTTCTAATGGAGAATGGGATCTAGTAGGTAAGAAAGCTGAACTAAGCCTTTTTTCTATGGCTGCAGAAATTAATTATTAATTTTTCAATTAATCGTTAAACTTTTTGATCGATTAAAATTCTTTTGATCGCTAATGAAAACACTCACATGTGTCCTTGGCATTAAGTTGCACTGCACTGGAACACAGGTTATTGAACTGTGGGTGGCAAGTGCGTTTGGGGTGCCATTCAAATGATTGGCAAAGCAAACCACCTCCTGCACAAGAATGCGCAGCAGGTGTGATTGTGTGGTACATTGCATTAATTGCACGGTACTCAGTCTCACACACACTCACAGACATTCTCACACACACATACACACTCCAAAAACATGAAAAAAAACACGGTGGCACACGCGGTGTGTGGGCAAGGCCAAGGGGGTTGAGCCAAGCCAAGGGTGTGTGGTGTGTGCAGGAGGCACACGACTGAGACTGTCTGAAGGAACAGACAGTGGCCTGAGGGCTACGGCTGAAGCAGCGGTGCTGAAAAAGGCAGAGCTAGGAGCCTGGATATGCATGTGTTCCTGTGCATGAGATGCTAAAGAACCCCTACGAGGGTAATCACATTGTATAAATGACTTTCATGTCAATAAAAGTGGGCAAGCAAGCCCTTAAATAAACCTGTGCGAGTGCTCTGTGAGCTCCCCAACTTCATAGTACATTGCTTGAACAGCTCCCTTGCGTGCCCTGTAGAGGTGATGGGAGCCAGAATGTGATGTCACTCTGGTCCTGGAACCTTTACAGGGTATGCAAGGGAGCTGTAAGCAATGTGTGTATGGATGGAGCTCCCTCGCGGCCATACCTCCAGCCCATCCCACCTCAAGCTGATACTCGGCACCGGGCAGTATATTTTGAATGGCTGCTTGGTGTGAGAACTGACAGTGCTGCACTAAGGGGAGGCTGGTGAACCTCTCACCTGGCGCAGTGGAAGACACATGGTGACCCACTGAACACGGGTTTGTGACCCACTTTTGGGTCGTGACCCACCAGTAGAAAGCCACGGATCTAGATAATAGGTAATAGATGTTGTTTAGAAAGTTGATTTCTCCACTTCCTTGTCTCTCATTTAAAGTGACCCTAAACTCATTAGTTAAATCTTAAAAATGCATTCAAGTACCTTAACTATTAACGGAAATGCAGCTTATTTGTGTATCACTCAGCTGTAGATCCTAAAATTCATGCTGAGACTGTCCTTCCTTCAGGAGGGTGGCTACTTTTGTTCCCCATGGTCTCTGTGTGAGTAGCCACCGCTACAAGCTCACTCCCATGATGGACTACAAATTCCATACAAATTAGTAAACTAAACATGAGATTGTAGTCCATCACGGAAGTGAGTTTGGAGTCGTGGCTAATTTACAACACACACAGGGACCATGGGGAACAAAAGTAGCCACCCTCCAGAATGATGGTGATTTGAGGATCTACATCTGAGTGATACACAAATAAGATACATTTCTGTTAATAGTTACGTACTTGAATTCAATTTTAAGATTTGGCCCAGATCCAGCTGATTCAAGGCCTAAGGATGGTGTAGAATATCATCTCATCTGCTGGCTGTTTACTTTTTTTTAAAACATTGAAAAAATGGTCCACCACCAACCCATTTCCCTGTCTACCTAGTCCTGGTAATTAGAGTTTAGTATAAAAGAAAAACAAGTTTTAAAATACTTCTACTTATTTTTAAGCTGATACTGGTTCCTGCCCATGATCTCTCATGAGATCTGAGCCCATCTTGATTTTATTGTGACTTCCTATCACATCAATTTTATTAGATTTCTTCTTGTATTCATTTGTTTCCATAATTGGGCAGACAATGCTCTAGTAATTTTTTTTAACATTTGACACATATATTTTTATGTCAACACATATAAATCGTCAAACCCAGATTTCCTTAAATTCTTGTTTTATTTCCTACACACATCACAGCATTAATTTGGAAACATAACTGAAACCCTTTTAGTACCATCTGTCAGTTACAACCTAATTCCTCAAGAGAAGGAATGAGAGAATTTTCACAAAACCTATTTCAAGTTGTCTAGCACTGATTTGCATCAACATATTTTAAGTAAGAAACTCTGAATTCTATAGAAATATGTTCTATATGCTGTATACAGGATTTTAGGTATATTGCCTCCAGAATTATCTACAGTACACTAAAGAATTATGGTGTGTTGATGATGTATTAGAAAATGAATTTAAGAAACAATTTCACATTAAGGTTAGGCAACACTAAAAATACAGGTCTGGGAGAAGTCTAAAGTGTTGGTAAAGTAAAAAAAAAATAATAATTTAACAAAAACATAAAAAATGTACATTTCAGAGTTATACAAAAAGGCCTTTTCAGGGAAGAAGTAATGGGTTAACAACTCACAGTTGTTCTGCAGCAATGTAAGTAAATTAAGCCTTGAAAGTTTATGCTAACAATTCCTACAGCAGCCCCAGCTATTGTTGATAACCCACAAGTCCTCCGTCTGTATTAAAGCAGTGTTGGAACAGACTATGGTACTACACCCTCTTAAGCAATATTTGGACAGTATTGTACTGCAGGAAGTAGTATATTGCTCTCAAAATTTCAAGAAAAAGGCAATTAACAAAGGAAGCCAGATAGACCATTATAACCTTTAAAAGTGTAGGTATTTCCTTTAGAGAAATTGCAAAGAGAGCCAAGGTGTCAGTGATTACAGTTTTTTACACGATCAAAAGGCACTAGGAAACAGCTTAACATTAATCGAAGTAAGCAAGTCTCAGTTTCAACTGTTAAGATAAGACTTTGAGCTGCAGCTTTGACAGGTCAAGTAGCAGTAAGAAAGCCATTGCTAAGATGGAAAAATAAGAAAAAGAGGCTTGCCTGGGCCCTTAGGCACCACCAGTGGACTACTGAAGACTGAAAGGAGGTCTTATGGATAAATTAATCAAAATTTGAGATCTTCAGACAGAACTGCAACCTACAAGTGCTACACATTTGTGGGAACTTCTGCAACAGTGTTGAAATAACTTTTTGAACAATATTTGATTTCCATTGTAGAAAGAATGCCACAAGTGTGTTCGGTGGTTATATCTGCGAAAGGTGGCCTCTTTGATGAGTCAAAAAATTTGATTACATTTTGTTAAAGAAAATTATTCCATGATTTCTTTTGGATGTCCAATTGTTTATTTATTCTATGCTTTATTTTCAGAGCCCATTGAGACATTAAACTACATAAATTTCAACACAAACTGGGAAAATGGGGGTGTTCTATGGGTGCTCATCCACAAAAAAAGTCCATACAAACCCAAAGTAGGTATAGAGGCACTCATGGGTCTTACAAAGGAGATAAGTCAAAGCATCAGCATTTTAGTGTCAATGTTTCAATGGAAACATTGACAATTAACAATAAACACTTGCCAATAAAATGCTGATGTTTTGATTTATGTTTGCTGCAGTGAGTGCCTCTATACCTACTTTGGATTTATATACATATCAGGTCAGACAGGTTTTACATAGCAATTATCTACAAAGCTCAAATTAAGGCCAATGAGTGCTGTGGATGAGAATGTAACGTTACTTTGTTCAGTGACAGATTCAGCGGTTTTTATTCCAATGTACTTCTATAAAGCTGAACTCCTGAACTGAGAAGTTAAACACACAGCTGAAATACATACATCTGAGCTGTTTCATCTCACAAAGCATTTGCAATTCTCTGTAGCCCATTTTGTGATCACGGCACGGAACAGTACAGATATGTGACCTCCACTGTAGCACAGGTCAAGGCAACAATGCCAGTAGGAGCATACAGATAAAAACAAAAAGGACAGGAGCGCAACTACCAGAAGTGACGTAAATGGAATCGATTTGGCCTAGTTTGATTCCATTTACGTCACTTCTGGTAGTTGCGCTCCTGTCCTTTTTGTTTTTATCTGCTGTTGTTAATAAACAGGGTCCTCTCCCTGTAGTGAGGAGCTTTGCACACCTACAAACAACAGCCATCCAATTGAAGTTTGCCCACAGGAGTGCGCTTTATCTCTTTTTTTGTGTTTTCCAGTAGGAGCATACATATGAAGTCAGCCCTCTGCTCACTCTCCTCTCTCATCCAACATTGTCATCACATGTCTTTTTTAAGCCTTTCTTTCTTTTTTAAGCATACTTTTGTTGCATCTAAAGATACATTTAGAGGGTCATTCACAAAGGAGCCGAAGGATCCAGTCGCAGCTTCGTCTGATCCTTCGGCTCTCTTTGACTGCCTCTGCCATTTGGCTCAGTCGAACTTTAAGGCTACTGTACGGGCTATACACTGGCCCGTACAGCTCCCGAAGTCGGCCAAGCCAGCCGTGATTTCATGGCTCGCTCCGCCCAGTTGTAATGACAGATTAGCATCCTCAAATGACCTGGGGATGTTGGTCTGTCACTAAGCAACAATTGGGCGGAGCTGGCCGTGATGTCACGGCTGGCTTCGCCCAGTTGTTGTGCTGTAATGATAGATCAGCGTCTTCAAATGACCTGGGGACGCTGATCCGTCACTGAACAACAATTGGGCGGAGCCGGCCATGACATCATGACGTCAAGTGACACCCAGTTGCTGGAAGACTCTGACAGGTGCCAGCAAATGTAAACAGTTGGGCGGAGCTAACGGTGATGTCACCGCTAGCTCAATTTTGTCGAGTCATTGCCATCGTGGACAAAGCTGGACGATGTGATTGATGCTGGATTACCTCTGTGGATCCATTGTTTTTTTTTAATTAAAGGACTTTTTCAAAAGTCTGGCCTCTTTTTTAAAATTTTAATGTAACCAACCAGGTGCTTAGGATTTGTTAAACTAAAATGATTTTAACAGAGTAAATAAAGATAGCATTTCATATAAATCTAAGGGGAGGACACACAGGTGGCAATGTGCATTATACTATGAGAAAAGTGGTAGGTGTAGGCAACCTCAGCACTCCAAATCTCAGTAGGTTTTTGGCTATCCTCCAAGACAAGTGTAAGCAACCTCAGCACTCCAAATCTCCAGCTGTGGGGAAATTAAAAATTCCATGAGGCATTGCAAGACTCTGACAGACACAGGCATAACTCCCAGAGGCATGATGGGATTTGTAGTTTAACCACAACTGGAGTGCCAAGGTTGCCTACCCCAGCTCTATGCCAAAAAAAGCATACTAGCTATGGGTGGGATCGGTAGACCAGATTCCAATCAGGCATTTAGTAGAGGACTGCTTCCATGAAATGGAAATTCAGTTTTTTTCTTTAGATAGAAAACCTTCTAATGCTGTGCTACTGACAATAATTTGTTGTATTTACAATATCTTCTTTGTGTTGTAGATGTGCCAGGAAAAAGAAATGAACTATATTATGATTGCTGCAAGGAGCCATACCCTGACGTTACCTACACAGTGACCATGCGCAGACGCACTTTATACTATGGATTAAATTTACTGATACCATGTGTCCTTATATCTGGGTTGGCGTTGCTCGTGTTCCTTCTGCCTGCTGATTCGGGAGAAAAGATATCTCTAGGTTTGTAATAAATGATTTTCAAAGTAATAATGGAAAATACATAAAATATGTTCTCAGCGTTAGAATTATATCTTATGATATTGTCTGCTTATTTTTGCTATGCACATTATTATTAGTTTGACTAGTTTGCTAAATTTGCAAAACAATGCACAAAAACATCAATGTTTTTCATTATGTATCATAGGTAGGGAGATGGTAGTAGAGCAATTAAAATGTAATCAAAGTCAGCATGGAAAAATGTTATGTACAAAAATGATCAGCAATACATCAAAACATTTAAAGGTAATCTAGAATCAGTTTCTCAAAATACGTTAATGACTCATGAAGCATCACTGAGGACAGTTTTTGAGGCACGTTCTTCCTCTTCTAGTTCCAACCAGATATGTAGTAGAAGGAAAGCATACTCCCAAACTTAAAAAAATTAAATAAAAACTTAGGGCATATTTCTCTCCATCCAATCCCCCCACCTCCTCAAACACCTGTCTCAGTTTGACTATAGGTGGACATATCACAATTACAACAAACCCAGATCCTTGCAGGACCTGAAAATTGCGACCATCACACCAAAATTGGGACTATTAGATGGTATGAGTTTGATCTGAACAGTAAAACCACCTAAAATGTCTATGTATAATGTTTATATATAATTTATTAGCATGGACGTTATTATACATTTTAGATACCTAAAATATTCAGACGGATCTCTTATATACTATTTTTCAGATACTAGTGCCGATACTTGGCATTTTCACGAGAACTACCAGGGTTGCAGTGGTTGTAGCTGGGAAACTGTCACATGACAATAAACAAAAATGTATCAGTACTTGTACTTGTATGTACTTGGGCAAGTATCAGTACCTGTACTCGCAATAGCGGTATCTGTGCATCCCTTTATTTATATTTATAAAAACTAAATCATACATTAAATCAGAAATGTACAAATCCCAGGAGCTCCGTGTGCTCTTACAACTGACAGCTGCCTCCTATGTTTTGAGTTTTTCTCTAGTCTCTAGTCTGTACTTGTACCAAGTACGGTACTTGGTATCGGCGCATCCCTAGCTCCAAGTCTAATAGCACAAACTGAGGTTAACAACAATGTTTTATATTCTATATGGCATTGTACATGGAAATTAATATATGATGCACATTACATAAGTGTTCTTTATAATGTAACACATAACGCAGCTAAAGGATGACTACTGCAACTTTTAAAACTTCTTCAAACTGTGAGTGAATTTGCTTTGATAAATGTTCATTTTTCACTGCATTAAAAGCGGAAGTAAACTGCTATGCACAGGGTGGGGGTTTAAGTATGGCCTTCTCCAGCACTGTCGGATCCTCAGCCCTGTCCCCCGCGGCCTCCGCTGCTAGCAATTCTGGATTCTTGGAAGTCCTTTTCGTCCATTGGTTGGCCACTAATGATGTCACTCCTGTGCATGCGTACAGGAGTTACATCCTCCCCGACACCAGACTCATTCATGGCATCTTATGGGCTGAGTGAGAAAATACAAAATCACTAGGAGAAAGAGGGAGAATATTTTTGGGCTTTGCTTCTCTATCTCCTAGAAATTTGTTTTATGTTTTACCCTTTACAAATACACTACTATTTTAACAATCTTTTTCTACTTAAAATGAAGGAATTATTTAGGACAAAGTAGCATACAAAGCCATAACGGTGAAACATGTTAGAGTCTGAAGATAATGGGGAGGAATTCTAGGGGTGTGTTTTCCTGCTCCTATATAAAGATTTTCATTCCAGTGATTTTCTGTGGAGTGCTGCATTTTTCTGGACAGTTCTGCTATTGTCAAATGAAATGTCACTTTGTACATTTCAATAAAGTTCTAATAAACAAATAAAAAAAGAGTTTACTGTGCAATGCACCTTTTCGAGCACATCAGATAATCAGAATAATAAGTCACTAGCACTCCATAGGTTCTCCAAGCAAAGTTCTTTTTATTCCATATGTAAAGTTACATCACCAAGTGTAGCAACGTTTCGGAATGCATCACTGGATGCGTTCCGAAATGTTGCTACACTTGGTGATGTAACTGTACACATGGAAATAAAAACTTTTCTCTACAGAATCTTTGGAGTGCTGGTGACTTACTATTCTGTTTAACTGATCCAACGGGGCTATCCGCTGTCATTTCAGCACCACCCCATTGGAAGTTGGGGCGTTCTTGGTCAGGAGTGTGGTGGGATCCCCTATATGACTCTTCCAGCACATCAGGCACTGAAGCCTTCACATTGAACCAACAGCTGCATTATAAAGCAACTGTTGGTGTGAACGGGCCCTTAAACAACAGGCATTCAGCATCCTACAATATGTAGGGGGTGGGGAGCCACAGCGTGATGTGGGGAGACACAGATGCTGAAGATTCTAGTGATGGCTGTAGTTCTGCCAGAGAGCAGAGATAGGTGTCAAATGAGGCCAATAATGGTAAGTACTACACATATATTTCAAAATGTTTACATTTTTTCCAACAATATTGTATCCTTAACTGCAGTGAATTAACACAATTTAAATTAGGATTACGTTTTTTTCCCCTTTCATGCCCTAGGCATCACTGTTCTGTTGTCACTGACAGTCTTTATGCTGCTTGTAGCAGAAATTATGCCTGCAACATCCGATTCTGTACCACTAATCGGTAAGTCAGTTTTTTTTTTATTGTGTGTTTGGCTTGTACCATTTTACACCTAAGTAATAAATAATGCCATCATTGATAAAGTTTATGAGCAGATTTCCTTTAAAACCTAGACATTTCTGTATGCGGCACTCCTGTATCTATTGAAGATTGATGTGTAATCTTTAATTCGTCAATCTGCATACAGCATATGTCTCAGACAAAATACATTTATAGACATTTCTGTAATTGGCAAGAAGGGTATAGAATTTATTTGTTATTGGTATTTATATAGTGCCATTCACATCAGTCCCTGCCCCAGTTACTGTCTTTCATTGGTAGTTTATTTTCCTCTATCGGATTATATGATCAGCACACCAAATCCCTTTCCTCCAATTTATTAACAAGACTACAACAAGAGTTTACCATATTTCCTTTATGAACAGATTTATTATCCACCTCCTTCTCTTGATGCAAGGCCAGAGCACTGATGTTCTTTGAAATTTTATAAATTCAACATCGTAGACTGTAAACTGTATACATAATTTTTTCAGCTTTTTAATTGTAATTATTAGCGGGTATAAGCACAAGCAAATAAGCACAAGTAAAAAACCTAAGAACAAACATCTATAGTTGAAGTTGAACTGAAGAAGTGAGAAAATGACTTCTCTTTGATATAAATGTGAGATTTGTGTTATAACTCAAGAACATGACTGGAGCATAGTACTAAAATAATCAGCGTCGAAACATAAATACTTTTGTTTGTGACGATTGTTATCTTTGCTGCATCTCAGTAAGGGCTTGGTAACACCAAAATGTATGGATTAGTGTGCCTTGCATCACAGGTTGATATGGAAATCATGCTGACATGGAGATGGAGATGGTTGACATGAAGATGGTTGACCTTAAGATGAGACTGGTTTACAAAATAAAGTGTGAATATTCACTTTAATTATCCAGTCATGTAAAAAGCAAATTACTGTGCAAATGAAATAAGTACATTGGAATTTGCTTTTAACATGACTGGATAATTAAAGTATTCACACAATTTGTGTGAAAATTCTCAGCCCTCTTGTGTTTTTTAAGGACCCTGTATCCGTTCACTTGAATGGCAGTGTTCCAAAAATTCAACTAGAAGGCCTTTTTTCAATACACAGGGCTTTTAGTGGGGCATGGCTCTAGTGAAAGCAATGGCTTTTCTATTGCCTGTAGTAGAATGTGCAAAATATTTGCTATAAATGAACCATTATATTTAAAACATTGTTTTTCTTTACAAAATTTGTATGCACATGAATAATTTTGTTAGACAATTGGACAGTTGAAGTATAAACAGCAAATCATCCAAAAATAAAGTGAGTTGAATGAGACTGATTTCAGTTATGGTCAATAGCTGTAAATGCCTTGAGGAAGACATTCATGCAATTCCATGGCTGGATGAACTGAAATGTTTCTAATTTGCTTTGCATAATGTATTTGATCTGCATTTTAATAAGTAATGATCTAATTTAGGGTTGCACAGATACCAAGTACAGTACTCGGTACAAGTACGAGTACATGTACCGATACTTTTGAGCTCCAAGACTGCACTAGAGAAAAATTCAAAAATTAGGAGGCAGCTGTCATTTGTAA
This sequence comes from Nanorana parkeri, assembly GCF_000935625.1. Classification (NCBI taxonomy): domain Eukaryota; kingdom Metazoa; phylum Chordata; class Amphibia; order Anura; family Dicroglossidae; genus Nanorana; species Nanorana parkeri. The sequence goes on from NW_017306578.1 coordinate 764,907, forward strand.
GGATTACACGGAGCTCCTGGGATTTGTACATCTCTGTTTTAATGTACGATTTTGTTTTTATAAATATAAATAAAGGGATGCACAGATACCAGTTTTGCGAGTACGAGTACTGGTACTTGCCGAGTACTTACAAGTACGAGTACTGATACATTTTTGTTTATTGTCATGTGACAGTTTTTCTAAAACAATACAGACTAATGATTTCAGGACAGTGGTGGAGTGCCAGAGCCAGGTCCCAGCTGCAACCACTGCAACCCTGGTAGTTCTCATGAAAATGCCAAGTATCTGCACTGGTACTCAAAAAGTATCTGTGCAGCCCTAATCTAATTGATAGGAGGACTAAAAGAATCAGATTTCTCTTGTTTGTTGTAGTTACAGCAAACATAATCTCAGGCATTTTATTAGAGTATTCTGTGATGCTGAACTCTTTGTGACAGTCAAATAACCAGATTTCTCTTGATTGCAGTAGTTACAGTGAAATGTAATCGCAATCACCTCATTAATGTCTCCTATGGTGTAGACATATTGATAACGTTGAATTAAACAGAATTCTCCTGTTTGTAGTAATTGAAATAAAATATAATTTCAATCAAAGTATTTGGTGGTGTACAACTCTTGGTGACACTGTGTATGGATTTGCTTCTTTTACATAATCATTGTTTATTGAAAGACAGAACAAAGTAGTGTTTTACAGTGTACAAATACTTCCAATCGCCATTCAAGCGTATCATAAGACATTGGTGGATGATTAACACAAGTTAACTGGAAACATAAACAGGCATTAAAGGTCCCAGAGGGACATCAAGGTATTGAGTTCCTTATAGCCTTTGTAGAATTGATCAATCTAAAGATTTATAGGTGCACTTAGGGTCTCTAACTCTGACTGTATAACACATTATTATTATTATACAGGATTTATATAGCGCCATCAGTTTGCGCAGCGCTTATATAGCGCCACATGTACTCGGGCCACAGAATCTACAATTTAGGATACTGATTTGTTTCATATGCTGTTGGCACAACACTGAAGCTACAACTGGGAGGCAGTTGAGTTTTAAGTGTTGTGCCTAGCTGTGGGGCTTAGGTTGGCTGTGTGGGTTAGTGAGTAAAAATCAACACAGATACTAAAATCTCATATAAACTTTAATATGTTAATAATTACAAAAGTAATTTTGAGTAGTATTTTTAAATCTTCAGCTTTCATTACCATTATACCTGGTAATCCTGCTATGAAGGGCCTGCCTTGCCCAGACCCTGGATATTCCTGTAATTTGGCATGGCACTGCTCTGTCCTTTTCTTCCAGTTGTGCTCCTTTGTTCCCAGCTGGTCACATACAGTGGGTTTCTTACGGAAACTGCAAGTGGTTGTTTCAAAACACATTACACAGGTATGGTCCATTGTTGTCACTGTGACAGTAATGAGGTCTGGGCACCTCAAAACTAATTAGGCAACACCATCGTCCCCTCAGTTTGTTGAAATTCACCACTAATAGACATGATCAAAATAGAATACCCGTTAAATATAACTACTTGTGTTAGAGGGTCTTCAAACATGATTAAATTCCACCAAATGACCAGAGCACCAAAGGATCTGATTTTCTATAATTTGTTATCTTATCAGTCCTGTATGATGGCCTCCACCTTTTAATGAGGGATTGTAAAGGAATGACAGCCAGAACACTTTACAGATACCAGTTGAATACACAAAAGATAACAAAACTAGTTTCCGAAATATACATATATACAAGTGAAACTCGAATAATTATAATATCATCCCTGCTGCTTGTGCACCTTTTTCTTCCACACTTTTCCCTTCCACATAACTTTCTATTAATGTGCTTTGATACAGCACTTTGGGAACATCCAACTTCTTTTGCAATTACCTTTTGAGGCTTTCTCTCCTTATGGAGGGTGTCAATCATGGTTTTCTGCACAACTGTCAGGTCAGCAGTCTTTCCCATGATTGTGATTCCTACTGAACCAGACTGACAGACCATTTAAAAGCTCAGGAACCCTTTGCAGGTGTTATGGCTTAATTAGCTGATTAGAGTGGGACACTTTGAGCCTAGAATATTGCACCTTTTCACAATATTCTAATTTTCTGAGATTGTGGATTTGGGGTTTTTATGAGCTGTAAGCCATAATCATCACAATTATGACAAATTACGGCTTGAACTATCTTGCTTTGCATGTAATGAGTCTATCTCACATATTAGTTTCACCTTTTAAGTTGCATTAGTGAAATAAATGAACTTTTGCAGGATATTCTAATTATATTCTTAAGTTTCACCTGTATATATATCTCATGAAACACTGGTCGCAGACATACCAAGCACCCACAATAATCTATGGTCTATGAGATGGTAACATGTAATCAATAAAAATATGCCTGCATTTAGGAAACTGACATTATGGGAGGTTCAGGTGGAAGAACAAAAAGCACTTCAGCCCTCCTGTCTCACACCCTTGGGCTTTTCTGATTGGGTGGGAGCTGGCTCGATGACCATCTCTAGAAAGCCAATAAAAAGCTGCATCTGGAGCTTTCCTTTACCATCAAGAAAGGAACATCTGCCAAGAGACTTGTTTCTAGAGAGCCAATATCAGATCAATTTTCTGCTTTATTGACTGGACTCTGCTGAAACCCAAAAAAAAAACAGTCTTATTCCCCTATTTGTTTTGCTGCTGCCATATTTGTCTCTTTTGAGTAACATCTTTTTTTTCTGTAAAAAAAAACAAAAAACGATCCTTTAAAATCGTTTAACTCTACGCTCTAAATCACTTAAGAATCCATATCTCTGTGAAAAGCACTACTATATTGTAAAACCTGTTATATATCCTGTCTGTGGCAGCATGGTGGGCTCTGACATGCACATGCATTTAGACATGACGTGGCTGGAGTAAAGGAAGTAGTCACAAAGAGGCAACAGGAGAATTTTTTAAAATAAAATTGAATTTTTTCATAATACACAGAGATTGATTCAGTTAGTGTGTACATCTAATTTCCAACTGTCTCTGATGTCTAGGCAAAGTGACGTTTTTGACAATTTGTCTCCAGGAGTTTTTAAGATAGCAAATTTGACAAGAGTAATTAAAATCTCTTTCTTTCTGCATGTTTTGTTTAATTCTTTTCAATTCTTCATCTTATGAATGTTTTTAATGTAAGTGCTTCCTAATGTTTAAAATTAATGGCTGCCTAGAAAGAGCAAGGTTTTATGGTAGCATACGCATTATCTCTCTAACCTACTGGAAAAGCTTTGGAAAGATTCAGTTGTATCTACAAGTTGTACCTTTCTGTTTCTATTTATTTCCATCACAACTGCCCTCTCTTTATTCGCTGGCCTGATAGGTTGATGTTGTGATTATTATTTAATGCACACAAATACAACCCTACTGAAGTCTATGGGGGGGGGGGGGGG
>NW_017306578.1:768466-877450 GCF_000935625.1 Nanorana parkeri
TCCTGTCTGGCCATTTTCAAGGCTATTAGGCAAGGGATTTTCAAAAAGGGCATGGGAAGCTGGACAATGCCTTTGGAGATATGTACCTTTAATTATGATTTCAAATGCATCACTGGAGAAAAACACATATCTCTTGATCATTTTGAATCTTATTCAAAGAAAGGCCTTTAAGGCAGTTTTGGCTGCAAGACCTGTCTAGAGCCCTCAACGTCATACAAATTGGCTGATAAACAACAGTTTAATAGTATAAATATACTGTAGATAGTATCGTTTTGGGGCTTCTTTTTTGCAGTACCACACTGCATTGACTTAAAAATAGAGTGAACACAAAAACTCCACCCCTTCATTCGCTGGACTCCTTCCCATCCCTCTATCCACAACATGAGCCAGACCACGGTGTCACGGGACAGGCAGATTTGCCTCTGAGTAACAAAACCTCCTGCTGTACTGAAGGCCCCCTGAGACAGCACACGGGCTGCAACGCAATCCAGAACCTCCAGCGCATAGCGTGCAAGCTCTGGTATCCAGCCTGGACACCTAATAGTCCACAGAGGGAGTGTCTGCATCAGCCCTGGACCCCAAGTAGTTGGCAATCATGCAGTTGAGGTGCTGCCTGTAAGCACTGCCTGTCTGCTGTCATTGAAAAGATGTCCTAAATGTGTCTTTCAGGCAGCTACTTCCACTGCTACTTCTCCTTTCAGGTATCTAAAGATCAGAGGCATGTTAGTTACAGTATGAGAGTAGATCCTGCCACAATCAGGAAATTAAGTCAACAGGTTCTCCTGCAGCACCTCTTTAAAGTCGCACATTATGTGCTCACTTTGGGATGATGGCAGTAGATTTGCCCTCTTCCCCTTGTATCAGGAGTGCAAAAAGGTGGCCACCCAATAATGGTCACCCTCTTTCATGGTCTGAGGTGTCTTTGAGCAGGCATTTTAACATGAAAGAGCCATAAAATGCCTGTAGCATAGGACCCTGAGTCCACTGAGTCACTGAAGTTTTCCCCCTACCCATATACAACTCCTGGGGTTTGGGTGGGGTGAAACATCCCACTGGAATCCTGCCCTTTTTCCTTCTCCTGCTTATGGCCAGCACCCCTAACTCTGACACTGGCCCAAAGCCCAAACTTGGAATTCCAATAGGGGCCTATTTGTAATTTTCTAATGCAGTATGAGAATAACAGGGACACTTGTTTGTTGTTGGTAAAAATATTAGCTCTTCCTAAGACATGTAATAAATGATTCCACACCTTCTGGATATGCTACTTCAAGATTCAATAAAGCAACTCTGGGCAAACTGTGACTGGTGGAATGGTGTTGACTCTGGTCTTTATCAGGATGTTCAAGCTTTGGATTGGTTTGAGAATTCCTTCTTTCTACCCACTTAAAATGATCAACAATTATGGCACTAAAGAGGGTCTACCACTTAATGGTGGTGGTACATTAATGTAAATAATGTATAGCATGTACTGTAACTTGTTATCAACATTTAAGAATGTATAACTGTCTAAAGAAATCTTATCCACAAGAGCAAGGGTTAATTCACCATGCATTCGTGAACTTGCTTCCTTCCAATTTTCTATAATAACCTTTACATTTTGCACCTCGCATTCTTTTCTCTGCAAATAATTAGAGCATATGAAATAGTATATTAGATATACAGCTTTTTGGAAGTTGGCATTTAGGTCAGAACATACTTTGTTCATCTGTTCATTAGATTCTATTTTTCCCTTGCGAAATAAGAGGATAAAGCTTTTCATGCCCTAGAATGTAAAAGCCTTGGGGGTTGGACGGAGCAGCTATCTGTAAACGACTGTCTAAAATCCAAGTGATGTCTTCTCTCTGTCACCTAGTACCGAGCTGGAAATTTGGCAATATAAACATTGATGAAAATTAGGAATAGGTGGAAGTAATATTGTGAAACCGAAGGGATAAACTATACCATGACAATTGTTTCAAAATTCTCCTCCATAATTACCATAAAAATGTCAGAGCTGATAAAGGATGCACGAGACAATATAATTATGTGTATGTTTTAAAGAAAAACTTGCCAATCATTAATAAGCCATTAAGTGCTTTACAATGTAGCATGAATTTAAAGCCGTGACATATTCCTAATTTGGATTCTTTCATTTCTGTTTGGGTTTAATAGTTAACATTTGATCTTTAAAAAAACTTATCGAAATCCTCCTCCTCTGTTCTAGATTCATCTACAGCACATAAATACATATTTTGCAAGTTACATAGTTACAGTACATAGGTTAAAAAAAATATAACAATAATATGCCTTGCATCTTCAGAACACTAAAATCACAGGGACCCAGGGAAAGTAGAACTATGACTTCTCAATAAAATAAACTCTGGAGCACCTAATTATAATTGCATATGCACTTTCACTTTTCTCTTAGTCCTCCTGTCCCAAAAATACCTGTTGTTCTTGCCAGTAAAGTGCACTTCATTCTGCTTCCTGTGATGGGGGACAACACTGGTGCACTGCTACTGAAATCAAAGCAGTGTTGACCATCATGTAGGGTGTGGCAGCTTGCACTACAGTGGGATCAGATGTTGCAGGAAGCTTGGCTAATCAACATTGCCACTCTTAATTCATAAGCCTAGAGTCTTGTACGATGTTAGCCATTAATTATTGCAGAAAGTTTTGCGTGTGATGGCTTTACTGGGTAACTTAACCAGTTCACAGCCAAATGAAAGAGAGGTGGACTAATGCAGTAGAACGATGGCTGGATAAAAAAAAACTTAAAAAGAAATGAAAAAATAAAAAATAAATTACTGAAGAGGTATCTTTGTATGCACATCAGGGTTTAACTTTCAAATTTGATTGGACTATACCTTTAACTGAGCTCCTTCATGAAATAAATATACCATGCAAGGTCCACAAGTAGAGAAGTTATTAAAACATGCAAGCTTTCAGGACTGTTAGGTTCCTTCTTAAGGCATACATTTGTCTTTTACCAAAAGTGCATTCATTCAGCAGACATTCATCTAAGATGCTGCTATGTGTTTAACTACTTGAAGACCAGGGTGTTTATACCCCCTTCCTGGCCAGGACACTTTTCAGTATTTAGCGGTGCAGTACTTTGACTGAAATGTATTCAGGCATGAAACGCTGTATAGAAATAAATATTATATAATTTTTTGGGGACACACAGAGTTTTATTTTAATTTTTTTAAATATAACGAAAAAAGTAACAAAAAATAACGAATCTACTCAGAGGATCATTGGGTAATAATACTATGTTAAAGGGGGATTTAGAAAAACAAAATCTGCTGTGTTAATGCTAGTGACATACTGTATCATATCTGTCATTTTTTAAGGGCCTTTTACATTTTGCCATTCTTGTACAATGTGTTAACACATGCACCCTATTGCGCATTGTGCCACACAGTAACTGACATTATGGCAGCCCATGAATGAATACAATGAATGCACAGAAAGAGATGCAAAATGGACATGCAGCATTTTTTTATGACACACTGTACTAGGGATGTCCTGATACCGATACTGGTATCGCTATTGGGGCCAGTACGAGGCATTTTCACAAGTACGAGTACTCGTGAAAATTCCCCAATTCATAAGGACGATGCCGGCCCTTTAAATTTCCGTCGGGTCCTCGGCAGCCTGGTGGGGACCTAGCAGTAGCTGTCCCTGGCAGTGCCTGTCTGGGTCTATACCTCCTGCTCCTCCTTCCCGGCACAGGCACAGCCATGGACAGCCCTATACACAGCAAAGTACAGCCCCAGACACCGGCACCCATCCGATTAACTCACAGCCCTGCAGAGATCCACATGCTGCCCAGGTGAGATTGCAGCCTTCTGCTCTGTTTGGATGTATTGTGCTGCTGTAAGGGGGAACATGTATTGTGCTGCTGTGGGGGGATCATGTATTGTGCTGCTATGTGGGGATCATGTATTGTGCTGCTGTCGGGGGGATCATGTATTGTGCTGCTGTCGGGGGGATCATGTATTGTGCTGCTGTCGGGGGGGATCATGTATTGTGCTGCTGTGGGGGGATCATGTATTGTGCTGCTGTGTGGACATGTATTGTGGTCTGCAGACATCTGTATTTAGCCCTGGTGAGAAACTGCCCTAAACTCATCAGTTTGTGTGGTTTAAAAAAAAAAGTCACATGTCCATTTAAGAAAAAGTATCGGTAATTGGTATCGGCAAGTATAGGAGGGCTTGTACTTTGTCTTAACATAGTGGTATTGGGACATCCCTACAATGTACTATAAGATGGTGGTCACAGCTGCATTGTCTGTGCATTGGGGTTCTAAGTAGTTTGACCAACTTATAGCTGCCATGTGGAATTTAAGAGCAGAAACACACTCTTGCTATGTAGTATGTTACCTATGTTGCAGCACCAATTCTAAGGCAGATAACGTATTGCATCCAAAAAGTGTGTTTCGGCCCTAATGTCCATGTGGTCCAGGTTGATCAAACTACTTAGCAATTAAAAGGTTAAGTTGCTAGTCATAAATTCAGCGACGAGGAGAGATTGTTTTGAGGATTTGGGGATTGCAACCCATTTCAGTGAAGATTAACATAGCATATGTTTACTGAAATATTTTGTCCATGTCCACATTGGGGTGGTAATCATGTAAAGTTGTTAAAGTGCAGAACATCATGGTGGAATTACAAGGATTGAATAAGGATTATGATGTGAGGTTTTTATACTATGAGATATTTTTATGAGAGAACTTTTATAAATCTATATTTATTGATTATAAAGATTACCTTTTACTCCATGTGTTTTTATGTATTGAATATTTGTTCATATTTACACATTGTCATCTCTTTTTCCAGCTTTACCATTGTTTTTCATTTCTTTGATTGGTGGAAGAGACATTATTTAATCATAATGATTTCTTTATGTTTTACTATTGCATCATTAATGTTACATTATTTAATTTTTCAAAAATGGAATCAGGTTTAGATAATGTAAATGTGCCATCAGCTGTTGATACCTACAAATTAATTTTTTAAATTACAGAAAAATATTGTTACAATTCATATAGATATCGACAGTGTTGCATTTCCATCACTGAAGCCTGTGGGCATATAACCTTTTGGCTCAAATCAACACCCCACTGCTAGGATCACCTCTTTAACAAAGAACATTTTTTTGTTTTACTGCTGTTAACATGGCAAAGAATATTATGACAATATGTAAAAAAGCTAGTAAATGCATAGAATTTGTTTTCCTCTTTTCCAATTCAGTCTATAGGCACAGGTCTAGAGGTATTTCTACATCGCTCATGGCTGAATCCTGATTTGTATTCTCCTTACCATCATGGTATGACATGATTATGTAGTGTTTGAAAAGTAGTATATCAAAGACACAAGACTATTGTCCATCAAAATAATATTATATTCTAATATTCTAAATTCTAATTTAATATTACATTATAATGCTAATAAATTCTAAAACTATAAGTAAAGAATAATAACTAGCGCAGCAGCTGCCAAGTTTTGTTCACAGTGGTAGAAAATACATTTGGCTACTCATTAGACATCACAAAATGTGCTGGGCTATATATCAAATATATTTTAACCCTCTCATTGCTGTGCATTGCTTTCCATTTTGCACTGAAGAAGTTCTGAGCCGAAGTGACAGCCGAAGTAGGGTTGTTACTGCTAGCTCTACCCAATTGTTTTTTTTTTCTTTTTAAAAAATGTTTATTGATTTTTTAAAATGTATTATTTATTTACATTTTTAATAATTTTTTCACTATTTGCTATTCAGCTCGGTACCATGAAGGTACCAAGCAGTATAGCCGAGCCGAATGCTGCTCGGCGGCATTTGGCTATTCACTCACTGCCGTTCTGCCCCTATGTGAATTTATCATTATCACCAGTGCATCATTGTTACCAATACCATCAGTGCCACCAGTGCTTTCAGTGCACCTTTCTCCTGGTAACTACCACAGACTTTGCTGCATCCCTGCTTACCTGGGGGTGGCTTGCAGCTATGCCCAAACTCCTTTTAGAGGGTCCCTGGTGGAACATTAATTAAGGATGGAACACCCACTCTCAGGGAAAGCAGCTGCATTTAGCAACAGGGTCCATACCTTGGACTGTGACAGTTGTACTCTATGTTTCATTAAAGCCATATAGCTTCAATTAATTTCTAAAAGCTGCTGCTAACAAATTCATTAGTGAGAATATTCAGTGATTAATATGCTTCATGTCTCTTCATTAAACATTTTTTGCTTTTGATTATTTTAGCTAGACATAAGTCATTAGGCAGAAGTATGCACGCTGCAGGCATATTTAAATAGTTTTGGTTCTAGCAAGTGGACCATTCCAAAATTAATACATTTATGTTGACATTGCTGTATTTTAAAGAAACCATTTATAGTTTAGTAAGTCTTCACAGTACTTCAGTATTTTCTGTTGTCTGTAGAAGTGATTCTGTATGGTTAAAGTGCACTTTTCAGTAACTTTACAATTCTGCATGAATAAATTCATGGCATATTAGAATCTACTTGTAACAATACAATACAATACAATACAGTAACAAAATAACAGTATTGTTTTTCAAAAAAGCTATACCTATTATCATTAACAAGAAGTCCATGAGCTTTTAGTCAAGTCCTAGAATATGGTGATGTCATCAGTCTGCTGCCAGCAGGAGGAAGAATTCTCCTTTTACCCATAGGACATTCGCTGGGCAAATCTTGTTAGATTGAATCTTGCCAGGAAGAATTTTGAAAGTACAGTATCAGCTACAATAGTGAATATTTGTGGGAATGTTGTGGGCAAATCTTGTTAAATAACAGGAATTCATACTTTCACTTACTGACATTTGCTATCCTTGGTGCTGAAAGTATAAATGTGGTTTCAGTACCATGCATGGCTAACGCTAGCAACATGCCATGTTTAGTTTTTATTTTTTTACTGTAAGAAAAAATATATAGATGAAAACAGAGGGGTCTATTCACTAAGCTGGCTTTCAGCGCGGCTCAGCCGAGCCGTGGCATATGCCTTCGGCTCGACTGAGCCGCTCGGCTAAGTTCGGGAGCTGTACGGGCTATTGTGGGCCGAAGCTAGCAGAAGGATCAGCCGAAGCTACGGCTAGATCCTTCGGCTACTTCGTGAATAGACCCCAGAGTGTGCGCCCCCCCATCCCATAGCTAACCAGTTGAGCAAGCAAGGCTGGTATCCCCATAGCAATGGAGTAGTGAGCATTCCGCATGCTATAATAATACTATCCCACTATCCCCCTTCAGCATTGGGAGGCTGCTACAGATGTGTTTGAGATAGGTCACCACCATTTGTCCAGCAGAGACATAGTTAAACAGAGAAGGGAAGGGAGAAGCGCTGCAAGCCGAGTAGGGAACAGGGCGATTTTTTGCTGAACCTTGTAAGGGGGGAGAGGGGGGGCTGGAAAACTGGGACCTAATATAAGTTCCCAAACTTCCGTGGTTAGTCCAATTAGTTCGAGTGTGGTCCCAAAAAATAAAAAACATCAAATTGTGGAGGTAAATGAAATGGCGTGTACAAAAAAGAGAAAAAACAGAAAAAATCTAGGGACTTACCCTTAGGTAAAAAATATTACGTGGTGATCGACGGAGGGTGGAGTTTGATGATGCTGGTGTCGCACGGGTTCCAGTTTGCCAGGGGTGATGTCTGTTCTCTAAAATCTTGTAAACGGAAGTTGGCGAGGAGGTGTAGGTGAGGTATTCTTTGCTTTGCTTGCCTAGGGTGAGGGGTGTTTGCGGGATCAGTAGCGAGGGCTAGAGGTGGATGGTTGCGGTGTCTGCAGTGTCTTGACTGTGACCTTGCGTTGGAGGGATGTCTATTTTCCCATTGATATCAATATAACCACTTCATCGGTGATGAGACGCTGTGGCTGGGTGGTTGCTGACAGGGAGGGGGACACAGGTGGCTCGTGTTTCCACAATCCTGAGGCTGAAAGACCTGGTGCTGTGGTGGTGGGCAGTGGCTAAGCACTTGAGGTGGGGTGCCCCGGTTCGTATCCAGAACAGATGGAACTCACGGGCATCAAACTGGCTGAGGGGGAAGGGGGGGGAAAAGCCGGCGGCTGTTGATAATGCGATGCTGCGGCCGTGGTTAGGGTGCCAGCGTGATGGTAATAGGCTGACCTGGAACAATCAATGTGTGTCCAGTGCTGGCAGAACTAAAAGGCATGAGGCTAGCGGAGGCTGGGTCTGTGTGGAACGAGGAAAAACAAGGCTACGCGTTTCGAAGTAACTCACTTCTTTTTCAAGCCAGGGAGGGAGTCCCTGGCTTGAAAAAGAAGTGAGTTACTTCAAGCCAGGGACTACTCTTCGGTTGGACACCCCGGTCCATACGCTTTTGAAGCTGCTCAAACCGTACAAGGAAACTCAACATATCTCCAATTTAACCCCTCAAGTGTAGCGCTGTATCCTGGCATGCTGTCCTTTTAACTTTCCATACGTCCAGCAGAGACATGTATGGGGAACTAGATGGGAGGGTGAAGGGAAGTACAGGAAAAGATCTAATCTCTGCTGTAGAGGACCTCCAGGAGGCAGATACCAAGGTAAATTTAGGTGTTTATACTGCTTACGTTACATATAAATATAGATGTATTATTATTAGAAAGGTTCTTTTATTTATGTATTTATTTATTATCTGCCTTGAGTTCCACTATAGCCACTTGAGGACCAGCATGTTAAACCCCCTAACTGTCCAGGCCATTTTTTTCGGTTTTCAGTGCTGTGATAACTTGCCTGACAATTACTTGGTCATGCAGGACCGTGCCCAAATCAATTATATATATTTCTTTTTTTAGCCAGAGAAAGCTTTCTTTTGGTGGCATTTAATAACGACAGGGATTTTTTGTTTTTCCCTATATGAAGAAAATAAGACCCCAAAAAAAACTTTCCTTACTTTCTGTTACAAAACACTGCAAATAAAAATGCAAGGAAAGTACCAAAACCTCCAAAATTACCCCTTTTGGGGAAATAGACATACCAATTTAATTTGATTTTTTTGGCACAATTTTTTGGAAATGAAGAAACAATAAATGTACAGGTCATGCACAGAGGGAAAAGGAGGCAAAGAGATTAATGTACAGCTCTCATACAGTGGGAGGATGGGGATGAAGGGATTAATGTATAGTTGTGCAAGATAAGAGAGCTGAGGAACTAATGTACAAATTAGATCCGAGATGGGATTGAGTTTACATATACTGTAGAGGAGTGAATGGGCACTGGTACAGGATAACACTGGTTTTTATGTGCTGGTATCAACCAGTACCATATAGATGCAGTCAGAAATCTTTCTTTTATCTCACACACCGATCATAACTGCATCCACTATTTACAATGTATGATCCTACGATTGGCCACAGCAATCACATGGTACAGAACTACTGTCATTGGCTCTGTACTTTCATTTTGTGTTCTGTATTGTCTAATCAACAGTGTGATCATTGTGCTGTGCATGTGCACATCCTCGTGGGCATGCACAAGCACAGAGAAATAAAATGTCATGGTGTTAAACCCCCTTCCCATCCAGGCCATTTTTCAGAATTCAGCGCTGCAGTACTTTGACTGACATTTATTCCGTCATGCAATGCTGTACTGAGATGAATTTAACCACTTGAAGTCCGCGGTGTGAAACCCCCTTCCTGTCCAGGCCATTTTTCAGTATTCAGCGCTGCGGTACTTTGACTGATATTTATTGAGTCATGCAACGTCGTACTGAAATTAATTGTATGTAATTTTTGAGGGACACATAGAGCTTTCTTATGGTGGAATTAAAGTAGAATTAAAGTCTACATTTTTTTCATATATCTACTGCTAGTAAGCAGTAAATATATGCCACAACATTAAAAAAAGTTATCAAACAGGTAAATACTTACCTCTGTCTCCACCGCTCGCTAACGGCTGTGCAGCAGTATGATGTGGGCAGGCGCATGCGCAGCCCATGCCACTGGCGGTGAGATGAGGAGGGACACTATGTCAGTGAATGCACACAACTGGAAGCATGCCCGCTGGACAGACTCTGTGAGACACAGAAGTCTGCGCTGGATCAGAGACCGGCACCAGCACTGGAGGGACTGCTTGAAACGGGTGGAAGGGAGAAGATAAACACAGCAAGAGGCAACACATAGGGGTCTATTCACAAAGCTGCCGAAGGATCTGGCCGTAGCTTCGGCCGATCCTTCGGCTAGCTTCGGCCCCTGGATGGCCGGCCGACAGCCTGCTTCTGAAATTGTTTACATGATATAATCCACATTTTAGGCCTGAAACTTACTTAAAATCCTCAAACATTATATATTTGCTCAATAGACAGTGAGAGGTAAATGATCGTGGGGGAACGAGCACGGAACTGAACAGCATGGGTGGTGAGGGGTGTCAGTCGGCAGTCGGCTCCAGTCGGCATAGTGCCGCAGCACTGATCTACGGGCACAGCGAGGTACTGCCTCTCATCCCGCTGTGCTGAAAAAAAGTACAACATGCCATACTTTTTTTTTCAACGCTCACCCCACCATTCCCATTGCAAAGTGGTGGTGTGAGCTGAGCCCGTCCGTGACAAGGCAAATTGCCTGGTCTTGCAGTGGGGCTGCACTGGAAACACCATGGTGTTCTGGACCCTAAAGGAGTAAAGACTTAATTCCACTTGAATCATCCAATCATGTGCAAGAAATAATACTTTTTTTTTAAATTTCCCTTGCACATGATTGAGTATGCTCCACATTATTTACTAAGCTCAGTGAACATTCACTTTGGCAACAGAACCTTGCTTTATCATTTATGTTTGCTCACCCAGTGCATGTATTTATGGGTGTAAATGCAGTCCTATGTCTTAGGCCCCATTCACACCGAGCGACACTCACCTCGAGCGGATTTCCTCGTGGCAGGGGAAGCGCGACTGTTCGGGCGATGTTCCAGCGACGATCGCGAAACCTTCCCCGTCGGGCTGCATTCAAAAATAGAAAAATCGCTCGACATGCGCGGGAAAAAGGGTCCTGCTCAAGTGACAGCGACGGGCGACATGGAGCTCTACATTAGAACAGCTCCATTGAATATCATTGGCCGGCGACTTCTCGCGATATCGAGCTGCAAAAATGCACGATATCGCGGCGGAAATCGCGGGATTTATCGCTTAGTGTGAATAGGGCCTAATATTGGTGGCTAAACCACAGTACCAGTTTTCTCATCACCATAGTATATGTTTAAACCAGCAAAATGCATCCGAAATAACTTTTCTGAAATTAGACTAGGTATAGAAATATAGCAGATTAGATTAATTCTGGAAGGCAATTAAGAATTAATTTCCAAGTGAGATATATGTTGAGGTATGTTGATTATGAGGTAGAAAATGTGCAATTTAGGGTGAAATAATGAGATTATAATTTGGCCTTTTCATAGCACCTATTTGCAAAGAATCTCACCATGAAAGAAATGTTATCTATGCAGATTTCCATTTGTGAGAATCAAATGTGGTAATAAATTTATAGCACATCTGCAGTGCATATTAGTGGACATTAAAATGTAAAATTACTAATTAAACCAAAAAATTAATAAGATTTAAACTTCTATCATTAATGAAGATCATTTTATCTCATTGCTTTCCTTCACTCATTGTAATTGGAGAAAGTGTTAGGCAAGGAAAACCTTTACAGAGAACAATTTAACTCTCCAAATTTATCTTTTTAAAACTTGGTTACAATAAGAGTCTCATTAAACTAAACTACCTATTCTTTCAGAACTATTTATACACAGGTAATGGGGTTGATTTACTAAAGGAATCAGGACTGCTTTAGAAAATCATTTTAGCAATTAATTTAGCAACGTAATTGTTCACTAAACTTAGTAAATTGTACTTACTTTGAATACCCAATTCTGTGTAAGGAAACAATATTTTTTACTAGGATAATTGAAGTGAACACTCTATACTCCCTTAGTAAATCAACTTCCCATCTAAAAGTACCCAAATAGGGATGAGCAAATCTGCCCATATTTGATTCACAAACTTGTAGAGGATTCATACATTTAATTATCACCTCCCCCTAACAAGTTCAACACACACACTGACAATATGGCTGTTGTAAGCCCACCCTTTTATAGAAAGCAGCTTGGTTATCCAGTCATTCAAATGAATGGCTCATGTGCCTCAGCCATGAACATTAGATCAGGAGTATTGTTGTCTCTTGGATTGGAACAGTAGCTCAATGAGTTGTAATAGGTAAATAGGGGTTCCTTCTCTGCTGCCTTGCAGGTGTCACAAGATGGCATTTAGGGACCCTTCTCCCCAATGAGTTGCGGTACAAACAGATCTTTACCCACCCATTACAACAATATACAACAAAGTGTGGTGCATTGAAATGTATGTGTAGTGAATGCCGCATGTATACCATGCACATGTATACCATGCATGCATTACCACAACACACCAGTGTGAATGGCACTTATATGCCTTTTACAAGTCCATCACAAAATGACTGAATCCATTTAAAGCACGATTTTCCACTTTCTATCCACCTCAGTCTTCCTTCTGTCTCATTCCATTTTTCCACGTATTTCTCTCTTCTTCATTGTGAACACCAGCCACTATATTATACAAGTTTAGATGAAGGTCTAGAGGACAACACAATTTCACTTTTTTGACTAATGTCTTCTTTGACCGGTTTGGATGACATTTCAGTGAAGTACCTTTAACATTACCAGCTATCATTTGCAGGCCTTTGTTGGAGTGAAAGGGGATGCGATGGGTTGGGATGATTTAAAGTTTTCCATTAAAAGAATGCCATAGTGGGTTACATATAGACTGTGAGAGTTCATGTGTTTCCAAATTAAGGGGAATTCATGAAACAAAAGACCATTTCATGTTTATAAGTTAAAGTGACATTAAAAGATCCGAAGATCTTCTTCCTTCCAGTTGTTTTCAGCAGTCTCTTTGGCGCTGGTGCCAGTCTCTGATCCAGCGCAGACTGCTGCCTGTCCCACGGAGTCTGTCCAGCACACATGCGTCCGCACACATCCTCATGGACGGCTGCTCAAGAAGCTGGATTCTGCAGCCGGGAGCATGCGGCCAGAGACACAGGTAAGTTTTTACCTATTTGGTAACTTTTTTTAATGTTTTTGCATACATCTACTGCTTGCTAGCAGGAGATATGTGTAAATAAATTAGACTTTAATGTCACTTTAAGGCATAGTTTATGAATGTTAGGTTGTCTAAGCTTTGTCTAAGCTCTTTAAAATATATATAATACCACCACTTTTTCATTTTGAAAGGAGTAGGGCAGAAATAAAACCCTGGCTTTTTTTAAATCTGTGTACCATCGGTTAATTACCATTCACTTCCTGTCCTGGGGACACATCAGAAAGTGAGAGGAAATCTTTCCAAAACACCAGAACAAACAGCCATGTTGGAGGATTTCTCCTCTATTTCTGTTCTGGTGACATATCAAAACTTTTGATTTTTGATCATGGTCTCCAGGACAAAAAGAGAGATTGAATCTCAGGGGTGCTTACAACAACAACAAAAACGAATTATATTTCTAACCACCTCCACACCAAGCCAAAAAATCCAAAATAGAAAAAATGTGTTTGACTTTAGATAAAATGTAATGTGTATACACATAGCAATATCATTCTGACAAAGGTTCTAACAACAGTATCAAAACAGTATCAACAATAAAACAAAAAATATTGGTTGAAGTCCCACCTTGAATTTTGTAGACTTTCACTTCAAAACAAAATGTATCCGCAGTATTTGCTTGTGGTATTTG
Source organism: Nanorana parkeri (assembly GCF_000935625.1). Classification (NCBI taxonomy): domain Eukaryota; kingdom Metazoa; phylum Chordata; class Amphibia; order Anura; family Dicroglossidae; genus Nanorana; species Nanorana parkeri. The sequence goes on from NW_017306578.1 coordinate 782,210, forward strand.
TTATTCAAACAGATTTATCAGACAATCTGCTTTTATCAAATAGCCATTGTTCACAACTTCAACCATGCATGATATTCAACATAGAAATTCTCCAACACAAATGGTTATGCTTCAAAGACATAAACCTCAGCTTATACATCCGTTCACAAAGGGAGCCTGAAATTGCTAGAAGAATCAGAGCAGATAACACAGCTGTATAGCATTGTTGAAATATTGAACTATCTGTAATCATTATTACAATGTAATTCACAAAGACTGAAATCTTTACTTCCATGCAATGACACATTCCTCATTTTGCAGCAGATTTGAAAGATTACATCTGCTTAAACTAAGCCATATGAAATTCAGAAAATTGAATGTTTTTATACTTTTCTTGTAATTGCTTTTCTGTTGTGTAGTCCTATTCTGGGGGTGGGGATTATATGAAATGACCATCGCTACACACACTATGACACTGATCTTGTTGGCTATCAGGATGATTGAATCATTTTCAAATGAAACATTGGACAGTGCCTCTACGCAAAAAGGGGATCTCATGAATATGGGAATAGCGCTCCGCCAGAGGAACTATTTAGCAAACTATATGCTGAAACCCTTTCGCTGCCACCAACGTAAGGCTTACGGCAGAATACAACGGTTTTCAGCTGGCCACGTCAGTAAACCTTACATCAGTTGCTTTCTCCCTTCTCCTATAAGCTCATGGTCGCTTTAGCTGATGAGTGCTATTAACCAGAAATCTGGGTGACAAACTGCCGGCCTCTCCTGCCCTCCCCATGCTTTTCTTCCTCGGATCCTGTATCGGATGAGGCAGCGTGGATCCGAAGAGAAACGACAGACAGCCGTGGGGGGGGGGGGGGTGGATGGGGGTGTCTGTCGTTTCTCTGTCGTTTAGTCAGAAAAGTATTTTTATGTGCACTGATACTGATTTTAGTGTTCTTTATCAATTCAATTGTGTATTTTTATAGGTTTAATATTGATTTGACAAACATTTGGGCAATTATCGCACGACCTACAAAATTGTTAGCGCCTTTTTTTTATTCTACTGGGCCTGCGCTTTCATAAAATATGTGGTTTAGGGGGTATTTTACAAACGCTAGCAACGCAGCAGTAGAACATCAAAACAATGGGAAAAATTGTGAAAATGGTCTGGCCAGCTGAGGTTAAACGCATTCCTGAGGGCTTAGGTTAAAGCCCATCTGAACTTTCAGTTTTTGTCAGCTAAATGCATCCCAGGTGCATCAAAACACATTCTATAGAAAGCAGCCACATCCTGAGTAAAATAGCCTGTTGCCTGCTAGCATCCTGCAAAGAATGTACCCAATACTCTGTGTAGAAGAGATAGATGAAGGCAATAAGGAGAGGTCATTCTTCTGCTGATTGGTGAGCTCTAGCTCTTACTGTGTGTGTGTTGTGCGGCCACTGCTTCTACACAGAGAGCAAGGGTCCTTCTCTACAGCATGCTGACAGGGGGCAGCAGGGGACAGGCTTTTCTATTTAAGCTGTAGCTGTTTTCTAAAGAAAATTTACTGTTAGACTTTGCACAGCTTTTGTTTCAATGCACCTGGAATGTATTTAGATGATTTCAACTGAAAGTTCATTTGGGCTTTAAAGTGACCATTACATATAAAAGCCACAACCCACATGCTGAGTAGTTCAGGTTTTTTTTCTTTTTTGCAGATATTGACTACACCCTACTCCCATTTGAGGGTAAAATGGTGATCCTGGAATGGAACATCATCCCTGCTGCTCCCAATATAAGGAAAGCTCAATAGAATGAAAGGAGAACTATGAGGTCAGGGCTTTTCCCCATAGTTCTCCTAAGGGTAACGGGAGGACACAAACTAGCGTCCTCTGGTCACCCAAAGCTCAGTATACAACGTGCTACAGCTCGCGGTATACTAAGACGCCGCAGCCGGGACGGATCCTGACAATGCTGTCTGGATCCACCCAGCTGCGTGAGTGACAGCTGGCTCTGCCTATCTAGCCAGCTGTACCCGCCCTCTCCCCCGTCAGTTCCGCCAGTCAGCGCTGGAGGATCAGAGCGGGGAGGGGGGGAATCCCTGCAGGGAGCCGTGAGTGACAGTCACGGCTCTCTGCAGGGACAGGATTGAGAATAGAGCGAGCGATGGTATATGTTCACTCACTTCCCGTTCTATTGAGCCGACGTGTGACAGTTTCATTGTCACATGTCGGCTCGAACTAGGAGGCTGAGTGATTTTCACTTGCCTCATAGTTCTCCTTTAGCCCCAACAATAAGCATGTTCCCAGGCCCACGAGTCAGACTTAAACATGCTTTGAAAGTGAGTGTGATTGGTAATGCATAACAGAGATAGAGGAATAAACACATGCTTCAGGAAGTACACTTATACAGGACATTATACAGAGCTCAGTAAATTGAATGAAATGTCCGATTTTAGTGCAGTTGTTTTTGTTACAGGATGTATAGCTGAGGTACAGTGCCACTCAGGTCACTTATCTCTGCCCTTATACTTACTGTACCTCACTGAGATGGGCCTTGATGATACAAATTGTAAGAATGGGTTGTAAATTTGAATTTTCATAATACGGTACTGCCCTGTTTTTCACAATTTCTAGATACTTATCAAAAGCTTGTTACACCCTTCTGTAGGAATTTAGTTTATTGTGAAAAAAAGAGTTGCTATTATGATGGATCATTTATTTTACAAGAAACCTTCGAACCAGAACAAATGCCACTGTAGAAAATTAAATGATTTTCTAGGCAGCATCTGTTATGCTAACTTCTACGGAAAGGATGAGCATATTCGTAGACACAAAATTAAAGGCTTATTAATATCTAGGGGGTGAAAAGTTCAGCATCTGTTAATAGAGCTTATGGCTTGCTTCAGAAAATTATGTATTCTTAGAGACAATTTATTGAATGCTGATACGTGTTAATTATTATTTTCTAATTTTTATCACTCATTATTAAGGTAGACATTTCCTATTAACAGCATGAACAAAAGAGGTCACATAACTTTAAAGGGACTTTTTGGTCATTTAGCTGCCAAGACATATTAAAAGGGCAACTTAAATAATAAATACATATCATTCATACCATAATACTTGAATTGTAACTAGCAGAATAATCACATTCACCACAACAGTGGTCACAGCTAAATATACAGATGAAATAAATATATGAAAGATGTTTACCTTCCTAAGAATTTTTATTTCTGTATATCCAGTCCAGTCCAGAGATTTACACAGCTCTGCCACACAGCACAGCCCTCAAAGTTCACTATCAAAGGGCACCAAACCAAAAAGGTGAAAGAGTCCACTGTTCAACTAAAAAAAACATTTCATGCATTTTGGGGGCAACAACACTCTCCCTCTATCATGGCTTAGAACAGTGTTTCTTAACCTTTTTTCAGTCATGACACCTTTTAAAAGTACGCAAATTCTCAAGGCACCCCATTCTAAAATGTAAAAACCGTGAATGTAAAAAATGGCATGTGGTCCCTCCAATATCCATGCCAAACCCTTATACGAGATACAAGCCTGGTATGGATTATAAGGAAGGGGGACCCGCAAGCAAAAACACACAAAAAAAGTGGGATTCCCCTCTTTACAGGGGTCCTATTAACAATACACATCAGAAGCCCCCACCTTCACATCAGAGTCCCCCTGTATAACATCTAGATCCTTCTTTACATCAGAGGTATGACTTAGTGTACAAATTTCGAGGCACCCCTGGGAAAGCCAGAAGGCACACCAGGGTGTCAGAAGTCAGAAGTTCCACCCGGGTAGTCCAAAGAGAGAGAGAGAGTGGGATGGGTGATCTGCTGATCGCATTGGAGAGGCACTAGCAGAAAATTGATAAACTGGCAGTAGTATCCCATCCAGAACATGCTGGAGAGGCAATAGTAGAGCAGTAATAAGCTAGAGCTCCAGCAAATTCCTGTCTATGGCAAAGAAAAGCAGGTAGACTTGCAGAGAGGAGAAACCTGGAGAAATTTCCTCCCTGCTGTATGGCCATACTCTGTTTACCATAGGTGAAAAGTCTGCACATTTTTCAAAAATGCATATTTCTCTATCATAGGCTTAATTGGGTTGTAATGGGTTTCTATTTTCTTATTTATAGCAAATGGATGTGTTGTTGATACACCTTTGATGTGATCTAATTGGAGAAATCACTGAGAATTGGTGAACAATGCCCATTGGTTCTGGGACAAAATTCCTTCCCTTTTTCTTTCCTATGTACATTTTTGTACATTTCTTTCCTATGTACATTTTTGTACATTTCCTATTGCTGCTGTTGAAAAAAAAAAAAGTCAATGAAACAGTTAATCTAAAGAAGATTTTTCACAGTCCTATAGAGATTATAAATATCAAGAACAGCTTGTGTCAGACACTTTCTTTTACAGAAACAGTGAGGAGTAATTGCCAACCAGTTTTGTGTCTAAAAACCCTAGGCAGGATATGTACCTAACGGATTTCTGTAGTGATAGGAGATAGCAATCTGAAATAACATTCCTTTGAAGGTGATGACCCTAATTCAACCCAGCCAAGCAAAATAATATAGCCTAGTGTGTACAGGTGCCCCATATAGTTACCTATCATTTCTAGCAATGATCAGGGATAAGCAAGCATTTGTTGATGGAGTCTATTGCCATTTTGTGCCTTGGGTTACGTTTGTGTCAAAGAATCGAGTTCTGACTCAAAAGTACCTCGGAACGTGTTTTTTTTAATATGATATTAAAGTCAAAATAATTTTTAATGATTTCAAATGCTGATTAAATCACTTACAATTAATGCTCCTTGATGTTTCAAATATTTAGTTTCCTGTTGAATGAGCTGGTTTTCTGAGCACTGCTATTGATATCCTGTTTGTGGGTGGTTCCTGCAATCCCTTGAAGGGTTTTTTGGAGCCACCCTTGTGTTGGCTGGTATGCTATGTGACCCTACAGACACAACAAGGCAGGCCCCTCCTCTCCCTCTTGCTCCCCTGTCATCCGTCCTCCCTCCTCCCTTCTCCAGATGTACATCTGCTGGAGACTTTGCTCTGTCCCTCGTGGTCTTGCACTGGACAGGAAGTTCAGGGATATAGAGGTGAAACAGTTGAAGCTAGCAGTTTGGAAACATGATGACTGTAAGTGTTTGGCAAAAATGTAAAGAAAGACTTTGCTGGGCAATGTATATTTGTTTTATCTGAATTAGTTATTAGAATAAATTATTGAACGTTTTTACTACTTTAATATATTACATTATACCTAGCTGATCAGTAGTAGTTGACATCCAGAGAAGACTGAAAATTGCTGCTGTGCAGTTGTTATAATTTTTTTCCCTGCACCAGAGCATTTTTTACTTCTAATGGAGGAATTCTAGTTTAACTGTGTGATTGTTCTGCAAGTCTGGATTTGCAGGTGTGCCCTTCCACTGTTCTTGGTGTACAGATGTAGCCAAGACATCATGGAACATTTAACTGCCAGTTCTTATTACTTCTAATATGAGGAGATCCCGAGAACATTGCAGTTCACATTGCTGATTGCTGCTTATTTTAATAAATGTTTTCAATCTATTTTTGTTAACAACATTTCTCCACTATTTCTATCAGAGTTCATTGCTCTGTTTGGTCTGTTGCTGTGTTCTGTAATATTTGATGTATTGTTTCAGTATTCCCAGCGAATGTTATGGCTGTGTATACTACCATATACGATGTTATCTTGGGGTTAGGGGACAGATTTTCTTTCATCTGGTCTGTTTTATTAGGCTTCAGTGTAATTGATATATTTTGCAACATTTCCCACATAGTTTCCAGATATATTTCATTTTATTTTATTTTCCCTTCTGTCCTGTTATTGCACTGAATTGTATTAGTAGGCATCTGGCTCAGTGAATGGGATTTCATTTTATTTATCAAATTTTTTTAAATTGCTTTGTTTTAATTGTCTCTGCAGGAATCAGTACAGACATTATTAATGCAGTGCACAGAAAGGAACAAACTATGTCACATAAAAGCTAAAGCTAAACTGCGGTGACTCAAATTAAGAATTAAAGTGTCAGTAAACTAAACATTTATTTTTTCATCCTAACTACATTTGTCTAGATATGTGTTCTTTTTTTGTAAAAACTGAATTTTAGCTCATTTGCCTTGGCTCCAGTGAAATCACTTAACCTGAGGATCCAAAATGTTGTTAGAATGCACTACTGGAGTTTGAAGGAAGGATGACTGAAGTCATCAGCTGCATTATGTGTTAGGGTCAGTCAAGAGAGCAAGTTAGTTTAGAGGAAGGTTAGTTAAGAGGAAATAATCGAGAGATTGTTCCAAATGTTTGGGCGTTAATGAAGGTAATTTTATAGAGTTAAAAAAAATCCCTTAGTCTTAGTTTAAGTAGGTTGGAGAGTGTAAAAGTAAGATTATAAGTTATAAAGTGAACTTTAAAAGTTCTAAATTAGTTAGCTATACTTTGATGATTTAATAGTTTCTTATAGAGTCTTAGGGGTTGATTTACAAAAGCAGTACAGCACATTCAAATTGCAAGTGAATTTTCACTTTAAATGTAAAATTTCCCTTACCTTAATGAATATTCACTTTGCAAAGAATACCTAGTCACGTGCAAGGAAAATGAAGGGGGTTATTCACAAAGCTAGCCGAAGGATCAGCGGGAACCGAATCAGTCAAACCGAAGGGCTGCTGTAGTGGCCTGTACAGCTCCTGAAGGCGGCCGAGCGGCTAAGCCGAGCCGAAGGCATATGCTTCAGCTGGACTGAGCCGAAGTGAGAGCCAAAGCAGGGCGAACAGCCGACTGAAGGGCGGCCGAACGCCTTGCAAATGACAGCTGGGCGGAGCCAGCCATGAGCTGACCGAAGTGCAGCCTAAGGCAGCCAAAGTACGGCTGATTTCAGCCGGTGAAGCGGCCGTACTGAGCCGTAGTGAATAGCCGAACGTTGTTCGGCTCACTTCACTACGGCTCAGTTATTCACTCGGCTGCATTCAGCAGCTTTGTGAATAACCCTGTAAAAAAAAAACGTGTATTTTTGATTGCATAAGATTGGATGATGGAAGTCTGCACAGATTCCCCACATTCACTTAGCTAAGTGAAACTTCCCTTCCAAAGTGAAAATTCCCCTGCAAAGTAAATATGCTCTACTTCTTTAGTAAATCAACTGTGTAGAGTCTACGAGACAGGTTGTTTTTAATCTATTTTTTTGTGATTTTATACGTTTGGCAAGATATGCTCCAGGTTTATTACTTCTAATTGTCAAGTTTTAAATGCTTCAAACGGTGCTCATGGTCATACAATAATACTGTCTGTCTCAAGATAGCACTCCTGTAAGTATAGGGGATGGATTATTTTTGTTAAAACCTTATTTTGTTGGATTTTCTGTAATAATTGGTTAAATAGGAATTGTCTCATTTTCTTAGCATATGCAAACATTTTCAAACCCACACTTCTAATGTACATCCTATGCATTAGCCATAGAGTAAAATGATCAGCATCTTCCAGATCATTAAACTAAAACTATTGATTAAGATGATTTACTTTAGAGTCATGTAGATTGGAGCGAAAATAAGTATTCACACACACACAAAGTTTACGGAGTGTATGTCTGACCTTCAGAGACACTGATCGTCACTGGGGCATGATCTGACCATGTGATAGTTTCAATTTTAGTTCCAGTAATAAAGTGTAAAGAGTATTTACCAGTAAGAAAGAAATCAATTCTTGAGCAGGACTTATAAACCTAAATAGGACTAAAAACATGAATAGTCCATCTTAGAAGTACACTGCCAACTATCAAAAAGGTATTTAAAAAGTTGATTAGCAAAGGTTAAAAAGGTTGTGGTCTTTGGGATTTTGGAGTTGCGTCTACTTGTGGATTGGGGTAGTAATAAAGTCACTTCCAATTAGAAATATAAATGTTTGATACTTACAAACTTTCTGCAAAAATTTGATTAGAAAGCAGAACTGTTTCACATTGGTGGTCTAAATATTCACTAGGGTGCTCACTGTGTTATTAAGTTCAGGAAACAATGTTAAGTATCTACCATGTGGGTCTTGTACACATTCTAAAGATTTAAGAGTTAAAGGGGGTGATTTACTAACCTAAACACACGCACGCACCAGGTGCGTGTGATTTTCACACAGCAAAACATATTTATCAACCAAAAAGTCTCTAAAAGCATATTTTCACTAATGCCATATATGGAAAAATCATGCACATGATGCATATATAATGCTGCTTCACAGTTTAGACAAAAATGGTTAGCTCATGCATTTACATTTCTGCATTCATCAACGCAAGCAACACAATGTAGAGCTAATTTAAACAATATCACCTTGCAAGTCATGCTTGGCTTTGCACAACACACCTGCTGGGTGTGTACACACTACAAAGGTGTTTAGATTCCACCCATAGATCATGATGGGAGGGAACACACTACAGAGGTGTATACATGTTCGTGGTGTGTTTATAAGGTTAGTAAATCAACCCCAAAGAGTCTTTAATAGTGATGAGTATACCACGTATCCACAACAATTTAAAAACAAAAGGGGTTTGATGTCCCATATCGAGCAAGAAGAGGTATCCATCAATTATTGCATGTCATTGAGCAGAATTTGGTAATTCTGAGGTTTTGATGACAGGAAACATAAGGACCTGGTAACTGGTTGTTTAACAAAGGAAAAAAATATCTAAGGAGAATCCTAGAAGATATGCATAGCATAGGCTGCATTTATTCTGGGAAGGAACTTTAACAGGCTTTTGGGCACAGGGTAATGTTTAGTGACTTCTAGTGTACTATCTATCTATCTAGCTATAGTTAATGTACAGTCTTATAGTTGACTGAGATAATGCAAATTATGTCCAATCAGAATGGACATTGTTTGGTGTTCTTTCTTAGGAGAGGGGTCTGCTGGTATAATATCCCATGATTTAAGCAATTTTAGGCCTGCTTCCAGTGAGGAGAGTAAACATTTTCTCTTGTTTGGTGAGTAGAAGCTTTGTGGGATATCCCCATCTATAGGAAATGTGGTGAATTCCTAATGCTTTATTCACAGAAAGGAACTTATTTTCTGTATTAAATAGTGTGCTATGAATGATCAGCTTTTACGGTGTGTTTTTCCTAGAGGACATAATAGCGCATTCTTTAATATGCTAAAAATGTATTCTTGTCATAACATTTCTAGATATGTGCTCAGAGAGAAATTGTGGCTTAGGAGACATTGTGCCCTGTTAATTATTTCATGATCTTTCGCATCAGGTATAAGGCATTGCAATAACTGAGATAAGTAATCCATTAGCTATGCTGGTGAAACCTCTGATGTTGTGTCTGCTGGAGCAATCCTCAATGTCTGATAGTTTAATCTTTAACTGCTGAACGTCAGTGTTGTGTTCATGGTTATGTGCGTCCACTAGTTCATTTGTGAGCTGTAGAAAATACACCATTTTTGTATCTAGGGGACTGATCCTTTCTCCATGGTTTTGGATGGTTAGATCTATTTTAGTGAACATAGTGGGCATATCCTGACATAGAGAGCTATGCAATGATAGCAGCATCTCTTTCAGAGTTAGGTCGGGTAAGGTTTGATTGGGAAGCTTTCTGATATGGCCTGCACCCCCCGCCTTCTCCCCCACCACTACAACCTTAAGCCTCTATTTGGCAAGACTGCAGACTGATGAAGAGTCAAGAAGAGAGAACTCATCCAAATGCGTGTTGCTCTGCTAGTTCCACTGTATGAGCTGCTCTGATCTACCTGACCTTGTGCTGCCTAGCGAGGTAGAGCAGTCTGAGGAACTGCTAACAGGAGAACTGGTGCAGTCTTGAGAGTCCCTTGATGGAGCAGCCACAAATAAATCTGTTAGCTTTTGGAACCCATGCTTCCTTTATCTCTTCTTGAACCTCTCTGCCAAATACTGGAAGTTTTCACAGGGTGAAGGGGTTGATGTAGGGCTGTTGCTGCTGTGTAGTTGCTAGTTGGGGCACACTAGGTTAGAGCCATTTTCTATTTGGCCATATCAAAAGCCAGCCAGCCATGCCCCTCTATTTTTGGGGATTTTAATATGACCCTCTTTTCTCAGTATGAAAAATTAAGCCTTGCACGAACCCTCTAAAATGCCTGAGACTTACTGACTTACCAACGTCCAGAGGTGGACAAATCAAGAGGGAAGATACATTACTGCTATTCTGCTACACATAGAACTATGTCAAGTATAAATCTCGCTTATACCTCCGATGCTTTACTTCTGGACATGCACTCAGTTAGAAATCTTATTATGAGGGATATCCAACCAAGCCCCCCTCCAGCATCAAATAACCACCACCTCCAGACCATTGGATTGGTTATGGAGACTATCCAGATATTGAGTCTCTGATGTTAGGGTTTAACCCCTTATTTGATCTGCATTAACTGAACACTGTTTGATGATGATAATACTGCCCCTCCTGGGGTAGTGTAGGGTGGCTCTAAAGCATTTATCAGAGGTCAATATGAAACCATAATAGGTAAAGTGAGACAGGATGAAGGCATTCAGGTTGCACAGTTAGAAGACCCAACATCTGGAGGCTCTTTTTATTTAATCCTAGGATGATTTGGTACATATAGTGAGCTACAATTAGCTTCTCAAAAACGTATCTTGCTTCTCACTGATATGACTAAGAAAAAGCTTCTAAATAACCCCCAGGTTTATTTAGAATACAACAGAATCTACCAGCATTACTTGGAACCCTTATTACTAAAAACTTCTCAAGAGCATTGGCATAAGTGACCCTTCTGCAGACCATGTTGGACCGAGTAGCAATGTGAAGGAATGTTCCTCATACCATCCTATTTAACTTTAAAATATAGACACCAAGATCCTGACAAAGGTATTGGCGACTCACCTGAACTGGATTATTGGACATTTGATTCATAAACAGGGACGAGTCTCAGGTTATGGTCGACCATTAACTCAAACTGAACCTAAGTAGTTCACAGTTTGATAAACGGGTGATAGATTTGGCCAGGTTGTCCGTCGTACCTCTGTCTGTGTCCCTGCAGAGCGTCATTGGTTGCTAAGACACTGGCAATCCCACAGCATCATTGGTTGCTATGGTGCGCCAAACCCAGCCATAAGTAATAATAATAAAATAAATGTGCCTTTCCAAGCAGATTCAATGCTCTGGCACTCTGATGGACGGCACCACAGTATTTTTTTCGAGATGCCACATGGGATGGCTCATGGGACAGTTATAGTAATAGTGTTTAGTGGTGGGTTAGGGTTTTAACCATATGTTTTGTGTTACAGTAGATACCTGGGTATCAACTAAGTTATAATTGGTCAGTCATCTGGCCATTTAGGTAACTGTCCATTGCCAAGCACCCACCTGGGTCTGGTTTATGGAGGCAGAGTATCAGCCTTCTCATTGGGCAGCCCTTGTTGGACCATTCAGTGTGCGAGGACCTGTACCTTTTAAAAGGTCTAACTGCCATCACTAGCTCTCCAGTGAAATCCAACTGCAGCAGAGCTCCCCCTCCTGTCCCTCTTGCTACATGTTTGTTGTGGTGTAGACAGCGGGGATGGTCGTTTTGCTTAACAGAAAAAGCACCCAGGCTAAGGCACTTATTTATTTATTTGTAGCCATGCCTCTGTAGCTGGGCTTGTTATCTAGGTCATTTTAGTATAGTGTGTTGGTTCAAATACCCTCTTAATAAATGATTCAGCCTTTTTCTATCCAGCCTCAGCCTTTATTTAAGTACGATTTCTGGTCTATCATTCTAATGTTTATGTGTTTATGGGTTCCTGTGTGACATCTCATGCTCGGGAAAAGTTAAAAATCTGTGTGTGATCTTTCTGAGATGCCATTGGTCAGTAATTTTTTTACCTAATCATTCATTTCTGTATTGCTAACCTGCTCCCTGTGCTGCCTTGAATTGAGTAGTTGGTTAAGCAAAAGTAAGAATAACTAAGAAATGTAAGTAAGATTAAGTGAAAGTAAGAATATTTGTCACACTGCACAAAGAATGAACCGCATTTTGACTCTCAAAGAGATGTTTTCCATCCATATTCTTGTAAAGGTAACCCCCACTGATCCTTTTTCTGCAGTTGCTCCAACAGCTCCTTAATGATGATGGCAATGTTCTACCTTATGAGAAGAGAGCGCTAGCAAGACACTATAGTATCTTCTCATAAGCATTTCACCACGCTTTATCTTTTATTTGTTTTCAAATGCCAGCTGTAAAGTTTACATATCTTTTATTTTGCAGCTCAATATTTTGCAAGCATCATGGTCATCGTGGGTCTTTCTGTGGTTGTGACAGTGCTAGTTCTACAGTTTCACCATCATGATCCACAAGCAGGAAAAATGCCAAGATGGGTGAGTTTCTAAGTGGAGCCATAACCTAGTTTGTCAATATTTATTAGCTCCATCAAGGTTGAGACCACAACACCAGTTGTAATCTCTTGCTATTGGAAGATTTAACCACTTGTTGACAATACTCTTATTAGCAACACATTGACTTCAGTGTAATGCAAAAACATGACTGCTATCAATTGTTTACAGTTCTCAGTAGCGAGAGAAATACAATGACTCGTTTAGCCCCTGCATTAGTGTCAAACTTTTGCTCATGGGATATATTAAAATACCAGAAATCAGTGTTACAATGCTACCCCTATGCAGTTTTTTTGTGAAAACTCACTAACTTGGTGTAAAGAAAAAAGGAGTAGGACAAAGCTCAATTTTGTACAGGATAATTTGAAATCTGCACATATTTACAGCTGTCTATATTTCTGAATTCCGTGAACTGCCACTGATTGTGGCTTTTACTTAAACCAATTTAAGTTTAATTTGAATTGCCCAAGTAACAGGTTTACTTTAACCTGTTCATAGTTAGAAGTCTTTGAAACTTAGATGCCAAGATATAATTAAGCTGCATCAGTGTGTATCACTTAATTTGACCAAAGACTAATTAGGCTTCCTAAATATTTTTTATGTTGTTCTTTAAAGACATATAAGGCTTTTATTTATACACTGTTAATAAATACACCGACTTATATGTTTGATAATAGGCTGAGAAAAAGACAAGTTTTTTATTAGGCTTATATTATTGCAGCCTGCCAGCTTCAGTTGTCACAAAGAGGCACTGTGACAACTTTAGTCATACAAACCTATGTGATCACCATGTCTTAGCTGTCATGGTCAGGAACCAAACAGATCGTATACCAAGCTTTAGTAGACACCCCAAGCTGTCATTTGACAGTAGGGTCTGAGAACTAAAAATATGCATTCCTAGTTTTTTCTATTTTTCTCACTGGGAAGCTGTCTTTATTGCACATCTTTGTTTTTTTGTTGTTTTTGTTAAATTTCTCATTTTCTAGTAGGTTCCCACATCCTCCTCCCTGCCCCTTGCAGGGTGCCTTCATTAGCTAAGCAGCTGCTGTGGAGGCACCCGTGCCTGCATGTTCCCAGCCGTGCCCCCAGTAGCTTTGTGCGTCCATAGACACACACAGCCCTGCGGCAGTCCACGCCCCTCCTGTCCTATGGCTCCTCTGCTCTCAGTATCCTCTCCCGCAACCAGAAAGTAAGTTTGGGTCGGAGGATCGCTTTGAGTACCGGCGGCGGTGACAATCGGCATTGAAAGGTAAGTGTGGGGGGGACGGGGTGTCAAAAAGGTACTGCGTGTGTTTTTTACCTGAATGCGGAGAATGCATTAGGGTAAAAAACGCCCAGCCTTTAATACTACTTTACCATTAGAGCACTTATGGCAAATCATACTTGTAAATGTTACTAGCCAGATTGCAGATGCCATCAAATTAAAGTGCCAGTAGACTTTGGATTCATTACTTCTTTGATTTGTTTGTTTCCAGACAAATAAGGGGACCATTATATGTCTATAGTAGCCTATAGTCACTCTCGTTTACCTATTTTGTAGTATATACAATCAACTGCCTGGGACTTTAATAAAAGTTTATAAATGTACAAATGGAAAAAAAAATGTTTTAAAACAATATTTTTTCCCTTAAATGGTTTAATAACCATGTCCTCTGCTTTTTGTCAGTCTTGGTCTAAACTGTACTGGACCAAAGTGGTTTACATTAAACACAACTCTGATCAATCAACATAAAAGTAGCATGCCCTCAACAAACAGGACTACTAGAGCTAGGTAATAATACCAAATTTCAATACCATAGATTGTATTCCTATAGAGGCCATAAGACATGGAAAGTTGGTCAATAACCATAGAACATTGCTCTTTTTGTCACTCATTTGAATGTCTATATGGCAAGACAATTGCAAGTCCCTCAGGCTCACTTGTAAAAAGTTTATTTGCAGTGTTCTCCTTATAACAACAAACAATTGTGCTGTGAACCCTACACTCCATTCCCATTGTGGGAGCTCCATTTCTGCTGAGTAAACTAGATGATGCACTGGGTGTAATCCTGCCAACGGGGTGAGAGTGAGGAACGCAATGAGAGGTATCATTATTTTTCTAATGCTTTACTGAGCAAGAAAGCTAAATACATAAGGCCTGCCTGTGGATGGCTAAGACATTGTGTTCGATGGAACATAAAGCAAGTAAAAAGCCAATGCTGCAATTTTTAGACTGACATTACATCTCATAAATTCCTTCATGAGGCTTAACGAAAAAGAAAACATGAGTGAACAGCTAATGATCCCAATATGATATATGAGGCTGCCTTTTGTTTGAAAACCACATTTTGCTAAATTTCCATGCCAGCCACTGTTCTAAGTTACTTTCATATGTCAGTGGTAAAGGGATTTTACAAGTGCCTATACCATTTTAAAAATGATTGTTGAGAATGCACCATACTAATAAGATGCCTCATTTTAAAAGGGCTACAGGATGGCCCACATGCTTTAATTTTGAACCACTTCCATAGAACAAGTATCCAGTTGTGGACTTCTGACTGTTCTCTGCCTTCGCTGATTAGCATACTTGTTCTAGGTCAGTAACTTGGAAAGAACTAAAGCAAAATAAGCAGCATGTCAGTCAAGAAGGGAATCAGCAGTGCATTTAACCCCTGACAGGTATACTTTAAAAGGGGTTTGCACGGGGAATTAAAGTATAAACCTTTTTGGAATGAAGGGTAATGTAATAACATCAAGGGGTTTCTGAAAATTTACATAACAATAAGCCCATTCGGATATAATGACACCTTACCAGTTTAATTTCTTGAGGCAAAACATGTCAAGTACCAAAAATAAATGTAAACGTCCTCCATAGGTGATTTGACTTCAATAAGTTAAAAGTGGTGTGTTTTTTGTGGGCTTAAGGCCAAAAAAAAACTGTTACACAGTAGGCATAGATGGCAACGTCAAAGAAGTGACTTTTCTCTTTATAATTTTAAACCACTTTTCCCCCCCTATCATAAGGAGAAATATAGTCATCTCATATAAGCCTTCCTAGATAGCAAGAAATTGTGCTGCAAGTTTGAAAATGACTTGCTAAACTCTTGCAGACTTGCCAAGCTTCACAATTTTGTTGCACAATTACAGCAAGTCTGCATTGCAAGTCTCCAGACCAGCGAGCTTGCAGAGCTCTTGCTAAGACCTGCAGGACTCTTGCCGTAGACTTGCCAAGCAAATTTGCTACAAATTCAAAAAGTGTCAACTAGAACTTGTGCTGCGAGTGTTCCGCAAGTCTACAACTTGCCAGGAATATGTGCAGCACGTTAACAAAAATACAATTTAACCCTGCCACAAGTTTGTGGCAAGTTATCCTTGCTATCTGGGTTTTTAATTTATCTTGATATTCTAAGAATATAAATGCAAGAAAATGTGCAAAGAAAGTACTTGTACCAGAGGAGGCTGCTTTGGGCCATAAAGGTTGGGTACAAGTTCCAGTGATGAAAATCCAGCCCTGAAAGTGTTATTGTATTTTGCACACCATCTTAATTCTTATTTGACGTGCCAGTATGAGTTCTTACATATCTATAAGTTGACATATAGAATAACTTTCAGCAGAATGATAATGGCTTTAAAGGAGAACTATGGGGTCAGGGCTTTTCCCCATAATTCTTCCAAGGGTCACGGGAGAACACAAACTAGCGTTCTCCCGTGACCCAAAGCTCAGTATAAGGCGAGCTACAGTTCGCCGTATACTGAGACGCTGCAGCCGGGACGGATCCTGACAATACTGTCTGGATCCACCCGGGATTCGGGATTGACAGCTGGCTCTGCCTATCCAGAGGCAGAGCAAGCTGTGCCCTCCCGTGCGTTTCGCCAGTCAGTGCTGGAGGACCGGACAGGGGAGGGGGGGATCCCTGCAGGGAGCAGTGAGTGACAGTCACGGCTCTCTGCGGGGATAGATCGAGAAGTGAGCGAGCGACGGTATGTGTTCGCTCACTTCCCGTTCTACTGAGCCGACCTGTGACAGTTTCATTGTCACAGGTCGGCTCAGATTATGAGGCTGAGTGAAAATCACTCGCCTCATAATTCTCCTTTAAGGTTTGAGTCCTATAAGGGACCCTAAGTCAGTAAAGTACGTTAACATAATTCTTACCCCTTGGGCCCTCATGTTTGTTATGCATTCTCCAAAACAACTCATACTTGTCAAAGAACACATTTAAGTAGTATTAATAGCTAGTATTCATGAAGGGAAACTAAATTATATGCTATACAAAAAAACTCCAACATTATGTTTTAGTTATGGGTAGAAACAAATTGAAGAGATTTCTTCACACCTGGTCCTGCTGACCACACAGAAAGTGAGAGGAATTCTAACCTTTCAACACCCTATACAAAACTTGAAAAAACAATGTTTTGTCTAGTGTTACATCTTAGGACAAGTACTGCATTCAGCTAAGGGTTAATCTGATGTATTTGTAAAGTGCTTTCATGGGCCTGAGAGCACTCATGCCCTCAGTAGTGTTTCATATGGCTCATCCAGCAATATAGGATAGGTTCATAAAGACAGCTGAAGAGTGATTTAACTGCTATAAAAGCAAAACAGAAAAGCATTTATCAAAAGGATTATATCCCCCAACAAACACCTTATTTGGAAATCAGGTTATATTATAACTGTCTGTTTTTCTGTTGGAAGCTCCCTGAAGAAGTTCCCAGCTTCAATTGTGCATTGTACATTATTATCTTGATCAAGGACATAGTAAGTCAGCTCATCTGCCATTTTGAATATGTCTAACAATTACATTTCATGCTGAATATGAGTACGGGAACACTAAAGTATTAACACAAGCTGTGAGCTGCATTTTGCAAACACAGCTTACTTCTCTGCCCTTCATCTGCCATTACGTAGGATTGTGATAGACTAACATAATAGACTTAATTCTCTGCAGGTGAATGGTGTTGTCAAATAGACACATCCAATGTCAGCTCAGGACAGATATGTCTATACTTGCTCTTTTCTGTGCTCTGTCTCAATGATAACTGCATTCATTTAGAGAAATTGAAGGAGCCTATTAAAAGCACATTAATAGCCCGCAGCTGCACACTTATCTAAATGAGCCCATAAAGGAGCATAGCAAGTATATTCTAAACTTTAATGGAAGGTTTGTGGGGTTTTTTCTTTGTCTCCATTCTTAGTGTAATTAGATAGACATTCGGATTAAACAAAACTTTCAGCAATGAAAATGACATTCAAATGCAAAAATCATCTATGACAGCCAGGTTGAGAAACCAGTGAGACTTTCAAGTAAAACATGAAAACAATTTGTTGTGTATTGCAGGCTTCTTGATGTTTTTAATAAAGGTTCACTAGTTTATGAACTTGGATGTCCCAGATAATATTTGCATTTGAAAGTAACTTTGCAGTTGGGTAAGGACAGAGATCTGGGGCCAGTCCAGAGAGGTAGAGTGACTCCCATGCACCCATTGAGCTGTACTGAATACTACATACTGTTTGGACTTCAAAACTGAGGGGGTTATTCACTTAGCTGTCAAAGGCAGCCTGAGTGAATAACCGAGCAGAAGTGAAGTGAGTCGAACGCTGTTCAGCTATTCACTTCAGCCTTGTACGGCTGATTTCAGCCGTACATCGGCTAAAATCAGCCGTACATCGGGTGCCTTCAGTCAGTCGAACATGCTCTGCAAGTTCGGCTGAGCTGAAGGCAGAAGGGGTTCGACTCAGCTGATCCAACATTTGGATTGGCTGAGTCGAAGCTCTGGCAGCTCACTCGCTGCCGTTCGCCCCTATTCTCATAGGGGGCCGAACGGCAGTAAGTGAATAGCCGAATGTCGCCGAGTGGCATTCGGCTCAACTATCTTGCTTGGTTCTTCCGAGGTAGCGAGCAGAATAGAAAATAAGTGAAAAGAATGAAGAAAAAAATGAAGCATCTGACAGATGCCGGCAAAAGAAAAACAATTAGCGGTGACAGCTTGCTCCACCCAACTGTATCCTATTGGCCTGCAACTACCAGAGTCTTCTAGCAGGTCCCGGCCAATGAATAACAACTGGGTGGTGCCGGCTTTGACGTCACGACCGACTCCGCCCAGTTGTTATTGTTTAATGACAGATCAGCATCCCCAGGTCATTTGGGGACGCTGATCTGTCATTACAACTGGGCGTTGCTGTCACAAGCAACCACACATTTTGCCTTCATTCCAATAGAGAATTTCAGTGTGTGTGTCTTTTAAATTGAAGGAATTTGATATATACATTTTTATATTATTAATTTAACAAAATTAAATATGACTAATTTAGATTTGTATGTCACTTTTGTCACTTCAGGTACGGGTTATCCTGCTCAACTGGTGTGCATGGTTTTTAAGGATGAGAAAACCTGGAGAGAACAAGAGGCCTATCCCCTGCCGATATACATACCCCAATCCCCACCATTCCAGCATTAGCAGCATTGAAATGAATATTACACCTGGACACCAATCCACCAATGGCAACCTGTACTGTGGTTACCACACCCTGGAAAGCCCTTGCTGCCCACCAAACAGTGACTCCGGTGTTATGTGTGGAAGAGTGACATGTCCTTCTCTGGAGGACAGTGACCTTGTTCAAAAGAAATGCTTACGAGAATGTATTCCAGAGATAGTTAAGATATTGGAAGAAGTGCAGTATATCGCCAGGCGTTTCAGAGACCAGGATGAGGGAGAAGAAATCTGCAGCGAGTGGAAGTTTGCTGCCGCAGTCATTGACCGCTTATGTCTTGTTGCTTTCTCGCTTTTCGCCATTATCTGTACAATTACCATCTTGATGTCAGCGCCGAACTTTGTAGAAGCAGTTTCCAAGGACTTCACATGAGAAAGCCTCAGGAAACTAAGGTTGCAAGCGTAAACATTTATTATAAAGAAGTTAATTGTTGTTGCTTTCGTCAAGTCTATAAACGTATTTTAACTAATTAAGGAATAACTGTGTTGGTGAAGAATAAACTCCAAAAATATATTACCATCTAGATAAAATATTAACATCAAATATTAGTAGTCTAACTCCATAGTAGTGTAACTATATGCTTCTGTGTCCTATAGCAGGAACATCAACTCCAAAAATACGACAGTGGAACATCATTTTACCCAACCCTTGACCCAAAAATTGCCCTGACTTGTCCACATGCCCCAATGCTTACAAAGATCCATTGCATTTTTAGTATAGATACTTCTGGGTCGATTTATTAAGCTGTATGAGTTATTTAATTGCATTAAATATTCAAGTAACTGCATTCAATAAAAAGTGTAACTCTTAAACCTATAGCTATTGCCTATATCACATACTCATAATATTAAAAATAATCAATAAGAAACTAAATCAACAATATCAAATTACAGAGTATTAAAGAAAATCAGTTAATCAGTTAAGTAACCAACAAATTCTGTGCAAAATCAAACAAAACAGTGTCCATATTGTGCTAAACATCCCTTTTTAATTAGTGCAAAAGTGTTTCTCAAATCCACCCTTGCAACAGTGTTTCTGCATACATATCATGTCTGTGCAATATTCCTCTCCACCTTTGGTGGAACAATGCTCACATTTTTAGATGGACCTTAAAGGTTAGGTAGGGCCATGAAGGATTTTTTCCCATATAGGGAATAATTACGAGCAAATTCTGGTCCTATTCTAGTAACATGCATAAGAATTAGGTTAAAGAAACAAAATATATACAACCTTAGTGTACCAACATGCGCACAAAATACACGTGTAGCAAACCTGTATTTTGTGCATGTGTTGTGTACACTGAAAACTGTGAGTGGATTTTATTACTTGGTTTTAAAAAAGGAAATCTTTTTATATAGAAAGCACTATCATTGTATATGTTTTATCCTATTGAACTGCTGCTTATGTGTGCACTTGATCTGCATGCATTTACCTGATCAAGTGCATGCATGCACCATTGCACCTTAGCAAGTGTATACATGCACCGTATCTGCATGCATATAAGGTGATAAGGTGCATGTGTGCACTTGATATGCATGCATGCACCTGCATTACCCTGTCTGACCTATAAGGCCCACCTATAAAAGGAGGAGCATTGTTCCCCTGAGCATGGAAATGTATGCAGAAACACTGTTGTAAGGGTGGAAACACTATTGCACCGATTAAGGGCTTGGACAATAAGGACACTGTTTTCTTTGATTTTCCGCATAGTTTGTTGACGGACACACAATTATTACTTAATCAATGAACTGATGTTTTTATGATCTGTGATATAATATTGCTGATTTTTGATTATTTTCATTATTGTATTTGATATAGGCAATAGATTTGGGTTTAAACGCTGCTCTTAATCGTATTGATTTCAGGCATTTTTGTTGGCTTATAACACTAAAGTGCTGGTGATCAAAGTCATTTATATTAATAGGCTTGTACATTTAATATTCATTTTAACTGCATCTTTTATTTTTTCAGACAATTCATTTCTCATCAAAATTCACAAACAACAGTATGCTATAGGTATGGAATCAGTTTTTCATATGAAATAGTTATTGTACTGCTGAAAGTATTTTTCCTTTCTCCCAGTTGTGCTGCTGCATTGTCACCCTGTAACATGTTTTTAAAAATTCAAAAATCACTTTTAAACTTTTTAAATCTGCAGCCCTCATTAAAATAATACCTAGTGATCCGATCCTGTCATGTAGATCCTTGTTCAGGTATTTCCTGCTGTTAGAAGGTGACTACTGTCTCCCAAATGTGTTTTTGCATTTTCAACCTGTTGCATTCACCCCTGGTGGAGACTATAAGTGTCCCTGCTGACACATATTGAGCAGGTATGGTCCATTGTTATCACCATCAAGAAACCTGTCCACATCAATGATGTACAGTCAATGCACATCTTGCCACATCTATAAGCGGCAGTCCGTATTTAATCATATGTGATAGGATTACATAAGATTTTGGAATAGATCACTGTCCTTGGACGTAAGATAAATGAGCCCAGGGACAGTGATCTGTTCCCAACTGCATGTAATCATATCATATACGATTACATGTGGACTGCTGCTTACAGATGCTGCCACTGTCACCTGGTCATTAACTTGAACAGGAACAGCATCTAAGTAAGATATCTAGGATTTCTGTGGCGGGAACCTACAGATTCCTGCTGCAGGTATCCCAAATCATCCAGTGTACATGAGGCCTATAAGTCCTCAGTTGCTCGATTTTGATCCATACCCAATCTGTTAAATACATAAAATAGTAACTAAATAAAATGTTTTCATTTAATATAGTTGTGGGGTCTGGCCTGGGGCTGACACATGGGAGGAAGGGAGTGAGTCATCTGCTCCCCTCATAAGTACCAGGTATATCCCTTCGATCTTGGCAGCCAAACATGGTAGTGGAATTGAAATATAGGCTGCTGGTAAAGTCACCATTAAAGTGAACCTGTTGCTTTGCTTGGTATTGTCAATGCACAGGTTTACTTTACCCTTCAGCGAATCAACCCTTTTATGGTGGTTCCAAGAATCAGTTTGCTTTAGAAACAAAGCATAAAAGAGCAATTTTACCTTTCAGCATGCTGCATATGCTGTAACTTTTATGCCTCAAGCTGGCTAAGAAATCACAGATCACTTTTGACAAGACTGTCTGTTACCATTAGAAAGAGCCAAAATATTTTACTGCATTATGGGGGTTGGAATGGTGGCAGGTGCAGTGGTGACAACAGAGGGGTTAAGACAGTGGCAGGTACAATGGTGAGAATGAAGGTAATTGTGATCTGGTGCAGAGGTAACAGCAGAGGAGCATGCAGGTGTTGTCACAGGAAAGTCAGCGTGCAGGAGCAGTTGAGGTAAGATGGGGGTTTGGTGTGGTGGCAAGAGGGGGTAAGTTGTGAGTGCATGGGTGGAGTTAAGGCACAATGGAGAGAGCATGGTAGTGTTGTGCACAGGCCCTGTGGTGAGAGCAGTGGAGGAGGATCGGGATGAGGCGCCATGGTACAGTGATGAGATCAGGGTGAAAGATAGAGGTGAGGTGCTAAAAACAGTGGTAAAGGGGGAGGTTTTGAGAGTGGAGGAGTGGTCATGTCCTGGAATCAGAGTGCTGTGTAGGTGTGGTGTTAAGATTGGCACGGTAATGGGGGTCAGACACCAAGGTGCGATGGGGACAGGTGCAGACTTGGTAGTTATGGTGGTAAGAAGGAAGAGGGGGCATTGTGACCGGCATATGGTTGGAGAGTGTGGGAGTGGTAGGCTAGGAGGAGGAAGGGGCTACTGGCAGGGTGCATGGGTCTAGTAGAAGTGAAGATATGGGCACACTTTTAATGACAGACCACCTTGGATACTGTGCATGCGTGGGGACAACTTTCTTCTTTTACAATTATGGGATGGTATATATATATATATATGTATATATATAATTATATTACCAGATTACAAAAGTTTTTGGTTTGAATTAACAGTAAATAAAATAGTAAAATATCACAATTTCACTGCTTTCATAATAAATGGTTCACGTTGCAACACTTGCCATTTTTCTATTTTACTACAGACATCCGATGGGAGTTCATTGTTGTCAAATAAAGTGAAGCTTATTGTTACGAATATGGACCTAAATGAATAAAAACAAATTGCATACATCTTCCTGTTCCTTCTTTGTCTTACTAGAGCACAACTAATTTCTCATTCAATCTGAGCATTCTGTTATTATTTCTAGGCCTCATTTATCAAAGTGACTTGAGGAAAGTTATTGTAGACTGAGTTGTGTGCACCAGCAACTGTAGTCAGAAGCATAAACATTTCCTGGGGGTGATCAATTATGGTGATTAGCAGAGAGCTGCACAGTGTGCTAACTATGACCAGTTATGCTTTCTGACATACTGGGCCTAATTCATGAAAGCATGGTTTACTTTCACATTGTCTTTCTATCTCGGTCCACTAATGAGAAGGTGAAGAAAGTATAATTAGTGCAGGAGCACACAGGTATGTGTCTATAATGCTTTTGACTGCAAACATGGAAATACACTTCAAAACTTGTAATTTGCATCTTGAGCTATAGAGCCTGTAGACATCAAGTTGCAATTACAGCTTAAAGTAGTTGATAGAATCCACATATTGTTCAATAATGAATCCAGATAAAACAAATATGCATTGCCCAGCAAAGAATTTCTTAAAATGTTTGCCCAAGCGCTAACAAATATTATGTTTCCGAACAGCTGGCTCCACCACTCTTAGCTCAGCTTCACTGATCTTTCTGTCAAGTACAAGATCACAAGAGCAGAGCAGTCTCCAGCAGCTGTCCATCTACCAGCTGGGAGAAGGGGGGGGGAGGAGGGGGAGCAGAGGAGTGGTTTGCCTTGCTGTACTTGTGTATTTCTTGAAGACACACACAGCTTACTAGCACACACAAAGGTGGCTCCACAGGACCCTGCGAGGGAAAGGAGCCAGCCTAAAACAGGATATTAGGGGACCAGCTAATTCTACTGGAAACTAAACATCAAGGGGCAGCATCCAATGTAACTGATATAATCACCATTTGAAATAGATTAAAAACCTTTTTTCTTACACATTACTTTAAAAAAAACCTTTATTGGCTTTAGGGTTTTATAACCCTAAAATTAATACAGTAGAACCGTGTACCTATTGGGTTGAACATACTGGTCTAATAATATCAGGTATTTTTCTGCCTTTATGAACTCTAAACTCTAAATGTACTGTTCTGTCACACAAATTTTATTAGGTTTTTGTTCAATAAAGCAATTAAAGTAAGCAGGATCAGAATAAGGAAAAATAGCTGACGCAGCTGCCACACATGATCCAGTAATATAAAGTCATCAACCAGCTTCTACTAAAACAGCCATGACAGCCAAATCATCCCATAAACGAATAATACAGAAGGTAGCAAGTTGACCCCGCAACCATGCCAGGTTCTTCTTGCAATCTATACCTGCTAAGGTAGCGAGAGACCATGACAGTGGCTCCGAGGGGCCAGTATCCTCATTCTGTGAGTAAAGCTGGCCATACACCTTACAACCATCGCACAACTTTCGTTGTGCGATGGTTGTAAGGTGATTAAAATTTCGTACAACCTGCCCATCTTGGCAAGCTATTTAACCACTATAACCCAGTCAAAAAAATACAGTGGGGGGAATTTATCAAAGCAATTGCGTCTGTTTTAGCCTCTAAGATCATTTTTTTTAAAGTGCAAATCTGTTTAGCCTCTTCTTTTAACACGTGCACCTGTTTTGACCGGAGTGTGCACTATTTTTCCAGTTGTGCCTGTTTTGCAAAAGTTCGCAACTGTTTACATCTGCACTTGTCCTGTGGCTGTCTGCAACTGGAGCATCATCTAACAAAACAATCTCAACTTAAGAATTCCTCATGACCACTTCTTCAAGAGGCAACAGTTAAGTTTTTTGTCTGGAGTTGCGAAGCTTCTTTCCTGGAGTCTATTTAATCTCATTCATAAACAACATGAATCTGGTGTAAATATATCCCATGTGACCATATGCGAGTTCAAACACTCGCAATTGCTATAATAAATTCCCCCCAGCTGCTCGAGAGATGGGGTTTTGGCCCCCTCTTTCTGAATACGTTGCGGGCCTTATACACCACTCCGTCAACACAAATTACGCTACAGGGCCACATCTCTGATTCCATAGCTATCTCTAAAGGCACACGTCAAGGTTGTCCACTTTCCCCACTGCTTTTTGCATTAGCGATAGAACCCCTAGCGATTGCGATCCGTGCTAATGTTAATATTAAGGGAGTGGGTTGTGGTAGGCAGGAGCATAAGTGTGCTTTATTTGCGGATGACTTGCTCCTGTTTGTCACTTCACCCTTGACTACACTTCCTAATCTCCTGTCATTGTTGACTCAATTTGCTGGGGTATCTGGATTGCGGGTGAATGCATCCAAATCATTGCAGGAACATTTTGATTTTACCTAGTCCACGGAGGTTTTGCAATATCTAGGGATTAAACTTACACCTGTCTTTCTACAACTATATAAGAAAAACTATATACCCCTGTTTCACCAACTCCAGGAGGATATGTCTCGATGGGACTCCTGTAATTTGTCATGGCTGGGTCGCATTCATGCACTTAAAATGACGCTGCTTCCCAAGATCCTATATTACTTTCGGGCTCTACCCATAGCTATACATAAGCCAGATCTTTTGAAATTCCAATCTTTAATTATTAAATTTGTTTGGCATGGAAAACATCCTAGACTCTCGAAAAACGTACTGCACCATTCTAAACGGACAGGGGGTTTGGGTGTTCCCAATCTCTTGCAATACTACAAGGCAGCGCGGGTGGCTCAGCTTTCCTCTGTGTATGACCAGGGATACACACCAGATTGGATCCTAATGGAATCTCTCTCTGCCTCGGGTACACCAAATGATGCCTTGAAGTGGATGTCCCTGAGGCAGAGGCCGGTCATTATGGCCCCGACCTTGTCTTGTTCTATGATGGTATGGGACTCATTTCGAAGGGGAGGTGGGCTGGTGTCGCCTCACCCCCCTCTGGCTCCCGTCTTCCATAATCCTAATTCCCCCCCAGGGGGATCTCCTGGAGTATTCCATTGGTGGCAAGACAAAGGTCTGTACCGCATAGCACAATTCTTTAAAGGTCGTAAGTCACTTACTTTGACCTACTGTCGGCGGTTTTGCACATGCCATCCTCGGAATACTTTCACAATAGACAATTGTTACACTTTTTAGGTTCTTTGAAAACACCTAACGTGATGTCTCCCTTTAAAACAACCTACGAACAATGGTGTCTTGGAGCCGGGGGCCAGAGGGGGGGAGTTTCGCTGCTCTATTCCCTCCTGGTAGACTCTGAAAGTAAATTACCCTATATGTTAGCTTGGGAACAAGACCTGGAAACGGTTATTCCTCTGGATGTTTGTCATCAATGTTGTTCCAGTGTGTCACCTGGTTTACTTAATATTTCACTAATAGAAGCTAATTATAAGGTTTTATCTAGGTGGTATATGGTTCCTGCCAGACTAGCGAGAATATACCCAGAGGTTTCTCCTCATGTTTTAGGGGATGTGCTCACTGGGGCATGATATATCACATATGGTGGGAATGCCCCAAATTGAGACCTTTTTTGGACCGGCTTTATGCTCTAATATTTGGGGTTACTGGGGTGAGAGTCCCACGAGATCCCCAATATGTGTTGCTGAATTGCCAGATTCCAGGACTGTCTAAAGCTTTGGATAAATGAATTACTTCTTTTTGTTGGCAGCCAAAATAACCATAGCTAGGGCTTGGAAAACGCCAACAATTCCATTCCACTTGGTCAAACAAAAAATGTTGTGGATTATGGTCCATGAGAAACTTCACAGCATCCTCCAAGATACTAAAAAATGCTTTGAATTGACCTGGACCCCCTGGAAAACGGGTAATTTCCATTGTACAATTTTTCTGGCATTTTTTCTCTGGGGACTATGTTTAATGTTTAAGTAGATGTTGGGCTATTTGGTCGGGGATGGAGCTACTCTTTTCGGACTCTTAAGCTGTTCTGCTTCCTTTAGTATCTATTTCCTTTTCCTCTTTTTGTCTGTTTTTCCTTTCTTTAAAAAAATAAATAAATACATTCCCCCCAGTATATATTGTCTTCACTTGCCTGAGTAAGGACCTAGGCAAGGATAACAGACTCCTGTCTGCAGGGACCTCAAGGAATACACAAGTAGGAAATGGCTGAAGCTTGGGTCCCAGGGCTCTTAGGCCAAATATGGAGAACAGCAGCATAAGGGAAGAGAAGCCCCTGAATTGTGACTAAACTACACAGAGGGTGATATAAACTATGTTCTTTGGCCAATGCAGGGATTGCACAGGTTGCAGCTTTAATTGAGCTTAATCACCCACAACCTTTACAACCCGCCGCAGTCGGGATGGATCCCGAGATTACTGTCCAGATCCACCCAGCTGCGTGATTGACAGCTGGCTCTACCTATCTAGAGGCAGAGCCAGCTGTACCCGCCCCCTCCCCCGTTCGTTCCTCCAGTCAGCATTGAGGATCGGAGCGGGGAGGCGGGGGAATCCGAGCAGGGAGCCGTGAGTGACAGTCACGGCTCTCTGCAGGGACAGGAGCGAGCGACGGTATGTGTTCGCTCACTTCCCGATCTACTGAGCCGACATGTGACAGGCTCATTGTCACACGTCGGCTCGAACTATGAGGTTGAGTGAAAATCACTCACCTCATAGTTCCTCTTTAAACCAGGGTAGTATACGCCCAATTCCAAGCCAGCCACTACTCTGTAGCATACCTGTGAACTTTCTGAGAAGATGAACTATGAAGTTGCTATATTGGCATCAACCCATATTTATTTAAGGTGTATTTAGGGACATTTAATAGAGAAAAAGGCTAGAAAAGTATCTTTGTGTCTTGTAACAACTAATGGAGTATCTTTTTTCACTCTGACTTTGCCAGCAAATTATGGGAGGAATATAACCTCCATTTTTGTAGTAGAAGTTATTTGATAAGTTTTTACTTTAGAAAGCATTACATCAACACAGTCCTGTCATAAAACATCCCTCCATGCAGCACGGTTTCTGCCAGAATAACAGCCAGCACATTTATGTTTTTTTTCTAATTAACACCAGAACTAATTATGCTGGCAGTATAAGCCTGGCCTGTCATAAGTATTTAAAGAAACTTGTGCCGTTCCACTTCCTGGTTCACTTCACATTATCATCATTAATGTGTACAGTACTTGTTGAGGAAACAAAAGCGCTGAGGCAGACCACATGCAAGGCATAAAAGTTCTTACTAATGGGCCTGTACCTGGAAATTAGACCAGAAACAAAGCTACACTGGTTTATTTATCACCAAATATGTTGTTGCACATATTCCAGTCATCTCAAAAGGTTTTAATCTTTTTCTTTATATTCTCAGGCCATGTACCACCATCCACAGGTAATTTGTTTCCTAGGGTGACAACTCTTGCACAGTTCAGCTGCAAGCATTGTCACCAGGGCCGGATTTACTCTCTCTGCTGCCCCAATGCCAGGTTCTTAATGCTCCCCCCTGTATGCAGGCTGCATACAAGTGATCTCGAAGACACCACCGAGATTACTCGTACAAAACAAAGGCAGGTCCCCGCTGTACATTTAGCAGTGCTTGCCCAAAGCAGGGCTAAATGTAGAAAACAACTACCCGCCTGGCACCCGGAACTGCATGTCCCGGGCGTCAAGAGATAGGAATTCTAAACCCCTGCTGCCCCTCTACTGCCTGCTGCCCCGAGGCCAGGCCTCGGTTGGCCTTGTGGGAAATCCGGCCCTGATTGTCACCCTCTTCTGCATACTCCTGAGTTGAACTACAAGCAGCTGTGTCAAAGTGCAGTGCAGTGGCACATTCCACCCTAGTCACCACAGTAAAACTGGGTTACTCAACAGTGCAACTGGAGTTAGCACATATGCACAAACATGCATACAAAAACCGTTATCGTTTTCTTTTAAAGTGGACCTTTACCCATATCTTTAAAATAACAACAAACACAACTTTAGAAATATAAAAAAATTACAATCTACAAACACATACTTTTAGATAATTGCCGACTTTGTATTCTTTGCATACCTTATTTCTCTTTTCTTCCCCAGTCTTCTAACAGTGGCCATGTTTACTAAGGGCAGATTACTAGCTCTCAATTTACTTCCTGGATTTCTGGCACATGTGACCAGGACATGTGACCATGCACATCATCTCAGGGGAGGACAATGTCTTTCCCTGAGATCTCCTGAGATTGCAGATGAGATTTTCCAGCAATGCTCTGCTGATGACAAGGCAATCCCAGTGTGCATTGCTTTGGCAAACTGAAGTCATTTTGCCCTTTTAGAGCATGAAGTGAATGCTCTGCAAGTGTAAGTATTTCAAAACCACAGCATTTTGCACTGGACATGTCTATGTTATTATTAATCATCATACATAGAGGGATGCATTGGTAGAATTCGATTTTTAGGTGTAAAGGTCTGCTTTAAGTGCAACTCAAGACCTCATTGCAATAATGCTCTGTCATTTATACATTGTTTTATGTTCTTCTGGGCACAGTTTTCCTTTACTTTAACCCTTTTATTTCACTATAGTAAAGAATGGACTCGTGGTCATAGACTAGTGGAAGAGAGGAACAGAGGTGAGCGATAGCACCTCCAAAAGAGTGCTTGATCATAGTATTTGGCTGAAACTAAGTGTGACTGCTATGTCTGGTTTTATGAATTAAAGTGACACTAAACTCAGGAGTTAAATCTTAAAAATGCATTTAAGTTTAAGTTATCTTATTTGTGTATCGCTCGTCTGACAATCTCAATACAAATTAGTAAACTAAACATGAGACTGTAGTCCATCACAGGAGTGAGCTTGGAACGGTGGCTACTTTACAACACACACAGGGACCAATAAATGTATTTTTAAAATGTAACTCCTAAGTTTAGTGTCAGTTTAAGTAAATAAGGAAGATTTTACCTGGATGTAGAACCATGTGCAAACACTTTTTCTACTGTTTATGACAAAGGGCAGGTGGAAGTCCTAGTTGGGCACTGGTGTTTCATGGAACTGCATTGGAGGAAGGAGGTAGAGCACTTTCTGTTTGTCCTGAGCTTATCTTCAATTTCTCAAACCCATTAACTAGACTTTGCATAAGGCTAAACTCCAGCTGTGGGGGGGGGGGGGGGGCACACAGCACCAGTCACATAAGTTACCACTAATAAAGCATACCATGTTCTGCTGACTGGAAGGAGGAATGGTTGGCGAAATCCTCCTTCCATTGATACTGGATATACCCCACATCGGTAATCTTCCGGTGCTTTGGGGGCTAAGAACTGTAGCTGTGACTGTGAAGGATCATGCCATTGGCCCTCCCCTTCATCTCCCCTCATCTATTCACAAACCTTCAGTATTACTTTTACAGAATGCAAGGTGTTATGTGAATAAACAAGGGTCGGCCCTGTCATTGATCTGCCATCCCCCATTCACATAGAGCCTTGCATTCTAAGAAAAAAATGCAGACTTTTGTGAATAGATGAGGGGACAGGAAGGGGTGCGAGAAGAAGGCAATCATTGCGCCAATTACATATATAATAAAGATGGAGTATCAGTTTTCCTTAAAAATATCTCCAATGTAAATAGAAAACTAACATTGAGTCATTTATGTGAAGAATAGTTTTCACAGAGCACAGACAGATGCCAAAAAATAATCTCCTTAGCAAACATACAATTGACAACAAGTGCCTTTCAAGTCACACAACAAATATCTAACACAAGCAGATAGAACAGCAGATGCTTAATGATTTTCTACTTGTGCTTAAATGGAATTTATCTTCAGCTGTCGACTGGGCATATGTTTCCTAAAGAAGTAAACATTGTTTCATGTTGAAGTTTGGGATCTTTGATTATTGGTTTCTTGAAGCTGTCATTAGGAAATTATGATATTGAACACAGTAATATGCAGTTAATTCCAACTTTGAAGCCATCTG
Source organism: Nanorana parkeri (assembly GCF_000935625.1). Taxonomy (NCBI): domain Eukaryota; kingdom Metazoa; phylum Chordata; class Amphibia; order Anura; family Dicroglossidae; genus Nanorana; species Nanorana parkeri. The sequence goes on from NW_017306578.1 coordinate 812,983, forward strand.
TCAGAATCCTCCATATACTGATTTACCTGTTGGCCAGACTGGCTGCAGTGTTATATATTTTACTTATTGATACCCTGACACAGCTGTCTCCAATATACACTATATTGTCAAAAGTATTGGGACACCCCTCCAACTCATTGGATTCAGATGTTCCATCACCTCCATGGCCACAGGTGTATAAAATCAAGCACCTAGGCATGCAGACTGCTTCTACAAACATTTGTGAAAGAATGGGTCGCACTCAGGAGCTCAGTGAATTCAAGCGTGGTACCGTGATAGGTTGCCACCTGTCCATCCGTGAAATTTCCTTGCTACTAAATATTCAACGGTCAACTGTTAGTGGTATTGTAACAAAGTGGAAGCAACTGGGAACAACAGCAACTCAGCCACAAAGTGGTAGGCCATGTAAAATGAGAGATCGGGATCAGCGCATGCTGAAGCGCACAGTGCGCAGAAGTCGCCAACTGTCTGCAGAGCCAATAGCTACAGACCTCCAAAATTTGTGTGGCCTTCAGATTGGCACAACAAAAGTGCATAGAGAGCTTCACGGAATGGGTTTCCATGGCCGAGCAGCTGCATCCAAACCTAACATCACCAAGTGCAATGCAAAGCGTCGGATGCAGTGGTGGAAAGCATGCCGCCACTGGACTCTAGAGGAGTGGAGACGTGTTCCCTGGAGTGACGAATCACGCTTCTCTGTCTGGCAATCTGATGGACGTGTCTGGGTTTGGTGGTTGCCAGGAGAACGGTACTTGCCTGACTGCATTGTGCCAAGTGTACAGTTTGGTGGAGGTGGGATTATGGTGTGGGGTTGTTTTTCAAGGGTTGGGCTTGGCCCCTTAGTTCCAGTGAAGGGAAATCTTAAGGCATCAGCATACCAAAACATTTTGGACAATTTCATGCTCCGAACTTTGTGGGAACAGTTTGGGTCGCTCTCAGGAGCTCAGTGAATTCAAGCGTGGTATCGTGATAGGTTGCCACCTGTGCAATAAGTCCAGCCGGAAATTTCCTTGCTACTAAATATTCCACGGTCAAGTGGAAGCAAAGTGGAAGCAACTGGGAACAACAGCAACTCAGCCACAAAGTGGTAGGCCACATAAAATGACAGAGCGGGGTCAGCCCCTTCCTGTTCCAACATGACTGCGCACCAGTGCACAAAGCAAGGTCCGTAAAGACATGGATGAGTGGGTTTGGGGTGGAGGAATTTCACTGGCATGTACCGAGTCCTGACCTCAACCCAACAGAACACCTTTGGGATGAATTAGAGCGGAGACTGCGAGCCAGGCCTTCTTGTCCAACAACAGTACCTGACCTCACAAATGCGATTCTGGAAGAATGGTCAAACACATAGACACACTCCTAAACCTTGTGGACAGCCTTCCCAGAAGAGTTGAAGCTGTTATAGCTGCAAAGGGTGGGCCAACTCAATATTGAACCCTACGGACTGGGATACCATTAAAGTTCAAGGCAGGCGTTCCAATACTTTTGGCAATATAGTGCATATTGTGTAGCCTGGCTCATATATTGCATAGAGGTTACAATTTTTAATAAAGGGGCAAAAGACCATTTGTTTTAGTAGTAGAGGAGCCTGAGGAGAGGAGTAGTACTAGTAGAGGAGCCTGCCAAGACACATGCATGTGGCAAAAGCTGGGGAAATTGGTGATGAGCTTCTATCCTGGGTCTCAACAATATATCTTGCTAAGTCATAGTAATCTCTGCTTTAGAGTTAACCAGTGCTTTGTACATGCAGGCCAAAGTAACAGTTTCATAGCCTGGTCACAAATAGGAGTTCCGATAATAATTGTTATTAAGTATTATCCTTTTGAACCTACATAATTAGGCGCATAAAAAATTATACTATACACACACCATATCAAATTAAATTTTAATTGCAATTAACAATATAAATATATGTTCTCTTTTTAAACCAGTTAATAATAACAGTAAATATAACAGTAAATATTTGTAAAATAATTGGCATTTCATAGTATCTTGTCTTGTATTTATTCATTTAATTGGCACAGTAGTGCTGATCCCTTTGATATCCAGTAGTCACTTGGTCTCTTTGATGGTAAAAGCACAGTCACCACAAAATTAGTGGAATGACCTGGCAAAAGAAAGCAAAAAATTATAAGAAATCAATTGTATTTATTGGAAACCCTATATAAATGTTTAAAAGGGCAATGTCACTATAATAGTACATTCTTTTGGTGTGGAAAGGCTTGGGCTTTGACACAGAGAGGAAAGTATGCAAACAAGGTTACATTAGTGTTAGGGTTACAGCTAGGGTCACAAGAAGGGTTAATGTTATGGCAAAGTTTACACAAAAAGTTAGTGTTATGGCAAGGGTTACAGGTTGGACTAGTGTTAAGGCAAGGGTTACAAAGTTAGGATGAAGGTGAGAGTTACAAGGAAAACTAGTGTGAGAGGGCTAGGGCATCACTCTTGTGTGCTGGAAGTAAACATCTGTAAATTGTCTAAAAAAAAATTACTTGTCCATCAGACATTCCATATTATCTGTTCACATACAGCCAAAATGGTCAAACCAGTCACATTAAAATGGTTTAAAGGTAATTTACCACGGCAAAAATATAGAGGAAAATGATACAAATTATGGAAATTATCTTAGTATCATAGCAATGTGAGTGAATATCTCAAGGTCAATCTGACTGGTTATTATGGACACACTTTCACAAGCTCATTAACTTAAAATGTAGTCAGTCTTAACTTTATGCCCATATCACAGTGTTCAGAAAATCATAGATTACGAAAATGGGCTGAAAAAAGATTATATAAATGGATGTAATATAAAAATGAGCATTTTTCTAAATATGTAGCCCTCTATTGCTTGCAGCCTTGATTTTAAGGAAGAGACCACAGCCTTGGGGCTTTCAGCATAATTCAGTATTATGATCTGCTTTAAATACTCTCAAAAATACATTTATATTAGATAACTGGGCACTGAGACTCTTGGTCAGATAGGGCTTTGTGATGATGGAACTTGGGGACAGCAAAAATTGTGTCACGTTAACTTGCAAAATGTCAGACGACATTGACCACCAAAGTATTTTGTAGACACATGAGCATTCCTCTAGCAAGGCTAAAGAAAAAAACATGTAGTAAAACTGAATATACTGATAACCCTTCTAGCCAATGTTTTGTTGTTTTACCTGTGGTGGATAGTGTCCCAGCTCGGGCTCCAGTCTTATAAAGTGGTGCTTGGTACAAACTGGAATTAGGCTGATAGTTTTGGCGTGGTTCAAAGTGTATTACAGGTAGCACTGGATTCATCTGTCTTGGCAATGCATCTTCAATTACCATGTCTTCATCATCCCAGCAACTAGCATCCATATACATCCCATGAACCAATATACCATCCTCAGGAGTGGGTAGCTGAAAAAGTGATAGTATGTGCATTTAATGTACACATATTAAAAGTGTTTTTACATACAGCACGGCTTGAAATGATCAGGCAAGGACTGAACCATTTAGGTTTTTCCCTATTTATAATGGTCAAGAGCCCATCTTATTGCCAAGGAATGAAACATCCTGTATTATACCTGTACATATTAATCAAGAGTGGTTTAATTCAATGAATGAAAGACTGATGCATTCCCTGGGACAGAGGCAATTCAGCAACTGATGTTTTCAGCCTTACTATCAGAGACATGATATACAGTAAAGAACCTATTCACACTTGTCTGTTTTCCTGCAGTAAAACACATGAAGAGAAATGTATTTTGAGACTGCTGTGCATTGCAACCTATCAGCTTCTAGCTTTCATTTTCAAAGCTTAACTGAAGAAGCTGAAGACAAAAGCTGATTGGTTACTATGCACAGCTGTTCCAGATTTTGTCTGATCCTGTTTTAGTGAACTCCCCACCGTAATCTCTATTGAATAAGAAAATGTAATTCAAGTAGAAATCCCATTCATTCCTACGTGCCAGGTTCAAGCCTAAGTGGTACAGTTTGGTTTGTCTTTAAAGGGAAGCTATTAGGGCCCATTAAACATACGTGTGCACTGCAATGTGCTTGTATAGGGGTGAATAGGCTGTAAAGGTTTGTGGATGTACATCTCTGTGAGAAAGGTTTCCAGTTGGTAACACAAGTATTCATAGTCAGAGCTGAAGTAACCAGCAACAAAAGGCAGTATGATATGCTTCTTTTACCTTCTATTCATCAGTTATAGTATATGCCTTCCTTTGAATCCTCCTGGATTCAAATAATTAATGCATGGCACCAGTCAACCATCATGCAGTCTGCAGTAAACGGTAACCAGATCAAACCGAACATTGATGCAGGGACAGTACCAGTCATACATTTGGTCTACCCTATATGTACAATACATACTCATTTGGAGACATTATTATGTAAAATCTAAAGATCGTTCTGCTTTGTGTCATCTTAACATATAATCTCTTCAATTATGCCCCAGCTCCAGCCACCTTCTGCTATAGCTCTAAATGCTTGGACCCTAGAATACAACTGTTTTTTGGCAGGAATTAATTTAGTATTATTGTCACAAGTGGTAATTATAATACAAACTGTTTCAATTTTCTACAGTTATACATTTAAGTTAATATCTTATTACACAATTATTTAAACATGTATAAGCCTGGACATATCAGGTATGCTAAACTACTATAAAAGCATTTAAAATGACCCAGGGTACTCAAGGACATGTCAATTGGAAGAGGGATTGATAGGCTGAAGTGGTTTTCATGTAATGGTCGTATAAGTCTTATCTCTGCTGTATTTTAGCTGCAACTCTTACAAGGTGGCTATTATATTTGTAAAACAACAAAATATTTTGAAACGTAGCTGCCAAGTGTTTGGATTCTGAGTATCACACCCATAAATATATGAATAAAAGAAGCAGAAGACCACCTGGGCACAAATAATCTGGGGCTATGTTATTATGGGGCTTTAAATTGATACTCATAAAAAAGATATACTGACAATGAAATACATAAAAATTATTAATTTTATTGATTTCCATGGTATTCCATTATCAGTATATCTTTTTTGTATACTTCCATGATAATGGAAATCAATACAATTACTTGGATTTCTTTCCATGGTAATGGAAATCAGTAAAATTAATATGTTTTATGTATTTCATTGTCAGTATGTCTTTTTTATGAGTATAAATTGAAAGCTCCATAATAACATAGAACTTGGATATTTGTACCCAGGTGGTCTTCTGCTTGTTTTATTGAAAAATAACAAGTCAACAATATTTCAGGTAAAATAGTTTACAATAATATCATAACCAACTCCTCTGTGGTGATCAAATATTTACCATGTGTAGATTTAACATGCTATGAAGCCATGGAATAAGGGTATGACATTTGAACCAGGGGTGACAGGAATGGGAAAGAAATTTGGAATTAGGGAATAAGGCAGGCAAATAAATCTACACAAATGGGGAATGTTGTATCTCAATTGGTTCATAATAACTCATCTTTCAAGCATCGGTTGTTTTATGTTAACATAAAAAACAGTTGATATAAATTTTCTGCTCCAACCAGTACATATTCTTGTTAATTTTAACATATTTTGGACTTTGAAACCTTAAAGACCAACTCCAGCTTTTTTTTAGGTTTGGAAAGGTTAAAACCTCTGGCACATTTGTATTGCTGTCTTTATTACTGTTGGGACATAAAGCCAATGCAACAGGAACAAAGGCAGAATTCTGCCAATGCAACAGGAACAAAGGCAGAATTAGCAGAGGAGTTAGAACATGTGAAGTAAACTGAAATCTCCCCAATTGGAAAACAATTAGCAACACAAAAAACTAACTAAAGATTCTAAGCTTTCTCTACCCCATAAAGTTGGACTTTAAATATTTTATTAAAATCTGTTCACAAAAAGAAATTTGGTGTTTCAATTATATGTTTTAATTACACAGCCAAAAGGTACTGGCTACAGTCTGATGGTGCCACTAAAAGGTCAACAACCTCATACAAAAATTTTCTTAAAGAAGAGCAATTCCTTCTGTTCACAGCAATCTAATCGCACCCCGGAACGCAGACGGGCCGTCTGACGGCGGGTGCGTTCCACCGTGGCACGCGGAAGTGCTTCGTCTCGTTGGGCGGCTCCTCCCCCCGCCTCTTAGCCCTATATAAACGCCCCAGTGAGACAGTATGGCGTTCCAATATTGAAGACTGAACGCCTGCTGTCTCCTGGGACCCCCCATACCATCCAATACTGCTACCTTCTACAGAGGACCTATAACGGACTCCACTTGGACACCCAGATCCTTCTGCTACTACATTGAAATCGCAAGTACCCTGGCATATTGCTCACCATTGAGTTAGACTAACTGTGTGTACAGAGAAGCTGGATTAACTTGCATGCTCTATCTAGTGGTCTTTTTGGAGAATACACCTTTACCTCTAAACCATAGCTGTTATCTATCCTACCCTTATTGACAACCTGAACCTTTACAATTTTTTGTTACTGTTACATGTGATTGGGGTTATGCAGTAATAATCCCATCCATCCTTTTACTTCTGTTTATTTTGGCTGTGATGCTTGAACCCTAACTCCCCGTTAAGATTGGGAGTGAAACCAGGGTTCCGTCTGATTGGCCTCCGCAGTTGTGATCCACAAAACCCCAACCTCACACCAGGTGTTACACAGCTTGACACCAGTGATCATTGGGGTTTGTTGCATCTACAACACCAAAGTTCCACATATTTTATTGCATTGTGAGGTCCACTGCACTGTTATGAGGGACAAGTGTAAGAAACCAACATTATACAAAGTATACATTATGGCCTATAAAAGGGGTGCCCACAATTTTTTGTTTTAAGATCTACTTTTCAAATGACGAGCTACATGAGATCTACCAACGAAAAAAAACCTCCCTCGCGCTCTCTCTCTATCCTGGCTGTCTCTCCTCGCTCTACTGGCTGTCTCTCCTTGCTCTCTCTCCTTGCTCATCCTCCTGGCTGTCTCTCCTCTCTCTCCTATCTGTCTTTCCTCGCTCTCTCTCCTGGCTGTCATTCCTTGTTTTCTCTCCAGGCTGTCTCTCATCACCCTCTTGGCTGTCTCTCATCAGCCTCTTGGCTGTCTCTCCTTGCTCTCTCCCTGGCTGTCTCTCCTCTCTCTCTCTTTTCTGTCTGTCTCTTCCCGCACTCTCTCCTGGCTCACCTTGCTATATTTTGCAAACAGTGCAGTGCAACAGGCTGTGTAAACTAATATTCCTAGATGTAATACATAGCACTTCAACCACCAGTATCCACCAGAAAGGTGTCAGGGAGCTTGGCTCAGCAGACTCAGGCTGATAGGTAATCATGTGTGCACAGCGAAATAAATATACCAAAATGGAATAAAGGGGCCACCATTCACACCCTTCCTGATCTACCAGCATCAGCTTTGAGAGCTACTGGTAGATCACGATCTACCTAATGGGTACCCCTGGTCTATAAGATCACAATGAATGAATTAAGTTTACAAATGTAACCAAAGCTTTCTTACATAAAGTAAGGTTTAGAACTTCTGTCAAGTTTTTGTTGCTGTCTGTGTGCCCCCTTGCGGAACTTCTGACTTAATTTCTGTTGGAAATGTAAAGACAACTGGAATGGGAACTCTTCACCTAGGTTCATAGACAGCTTAACAAAACCTTACAGAAGTTCTTACTCTTCCCCTTTAAATATAATACTAGATTTCCACTTTAAAAATGGAAGTCTAGTATTATGGTGCCCTCAGAGCATATAAATGAGCCAATGCATAACAAATACATTAGATGCATAATTTCATAATTATTACAAATGACCATAGTTTATATTGGGTTAATTTCTCTACTAAAGAGTCTTGTTAGTTCATTTAAATAAACAATAATTATTTATACCTGTTTATCCATTGGGAGCTCTTCTCCAAACTTGACGGTTTTTGTGGCCTCAATGACAGCTGCCTGGTCTCGATAATATGGGAGAACATTGTAATGGAAACTAAGTTCATCTATAGGCAAGTTATATTTTCGAGCATGGTTTTGAAGTGTTCCTAAAACACAGGAATGTCATTTAACATACACAGTTTTATATAACAAACAGAAAATGTAAATGTAATACAGTCAAACATTTTTAAAGTAAACCTGTATATTGCCCTTGCAGGGAAAACAAGTAGGTTCATTTAAGTTCCCCCCTCCACAGCAATACATGCCCACCTTATCTTTACTCCATGCCACTGGAAGCAAAACAAATACCCTGTACTTCCAGGTATGAGGGAGTAGATAACTCTCTCCTTCCTGCCATGTGACTGTGCTTGGGCTTGGTGATTGCCCAGTGCTGTCACATGGGGGCAGGGAGAGAGTCCTCAGCCAATAGTAAGCTCCCACTCAGGACATTTACACATGTAAGTATTAAGAGGACCAACCCTTAAATGTGATGGTTGTTGATTAAAAGCGGGCTGGGCAAGGTAGGGGTCCTTTCATGTGTAATCCTATGTGAACATTGCCACTAACATCTAAATCAAAACACCAAATGCCATCTGAATTAGTGAATAATACCGTGTTTCCCCGAAAATAAGACACTGTCTTATATTTTTTTGGGCTCAAAAAAACACACTAGGTCTTATTTTCGGGGTAGGTGTTATTTTTATTTTTTTTATGTACAACAATCCGCACTTATTCATGTACAAAATATAGGGATCAGGGCAATCAGGGGTGCCGTACCTTTCCAAGAGCAATTTGCTAACCAATCGCTGGCCAGAATGAGCGAAGCGCACTTTCACTATGGATTCCTCACAGGCGGAGTGCATTTGGTATCACTTCGCCTGTGACAGGAGCCGGCGCTATAGAGAAGGCATCGGCCTATGCGGCTCTGCTCCCTACGCTGCCACTTTGCTTCCTCTAGCGCTGGCTTCGTTGGCACCGCTGATCCTCTCCTGCCTCTCCCGCGGCTCTTCAAGTCCCCCCTTATGCCACCACTGGCCCTGGGAATGGACACAACTAGGTCTTATTTTCGGGGTAGGTTTTATATTTTAGCAATTCCCAAAAATAGTACTAGGTCTTATTTTTGGGGTAGGTCTTATTTTCGGGGAAACAGGGTAGTTGAGTCACATTACCTTACCTGTAAGAAAACCCTGAGGGAAAAAGAAACCTGAAATCCAGAAAGACTTAGGCTGACCCATGCGAATCCATGACTAGAAAAACAACATAATGTAGGTTATTATGTTTTGTACTTTCAAAGAGACTATTTTCCACGTGTAAATATACCATTTGATTTTGTATCAGTGAATATTTTAAGCCTACTTACATCTATAAATGCGGTCCTCAGTAGAAGGTCTTTGACCCAAGATCCCAGGGGTTTTAGTGAGGGATATGCAGCATCAGCCCACAATGTGGGAACATGATTGTTCAGGAAGCTCTTGTATATTCCCTCCATTTCCTCAGACATGACCACAAAGCCAGCAATAGCTTTATTGAGGGTCTCTAGAGAATTCTGTGGGAGAAATGAAACAAATTATACGTGGAATACCTGCATTATGCTTAGCAGAACATGAGTTTTGCTAATGTTAAAGTATGCAACAACGAAATGCAATATCCATTGGTGTATATATTGACAACAAAGTCTTATAGAAAATGTATAAGTCCCCGGTGGCCCCAGTCTCCATCTTAAAATTAGGCGCACTACTGTCATTATAAAATCATAACTAGCAATGCAGGATACAATATGCTTTTTCAGCAATCTTATATAGCTGCTTATACTAGTAATACAATAATGTCATCCCAAAGTAGTTTCCAAATGCAAACTGCTTTATGAAAATAGATGTTACCATGTCCTAAGCAGCTGGTAGGGACATAGAATGCTATGGCTGTACAGTAATTATGTCCTTGACACATCTGATTTTACAGGAAAGGAAGACAGAACTTGAGAGAACATTTAACATTAGGGTCAGTTCACCAAAATCAAAAGTTGTGATTTAGAAGTTAACTCCCTAACAACAATTCTTAACATATCTTGAGAAGATTATTGGTAAGATATCCGTATTTTCTGGGACTTCTTTAAGATTCTTTAAGATGTAAAATTCTTTAAAAATGTTTTCCTGCCACTTTAAGGAAATGGTGGCAATAATATTGTAAAACGAAGACTAGAACACAGAACAGTATGTTGAGCAATTGGAAAGTCTTATTTGCTATCCTGAATGAAAAACATTTTGAATCCGATTTACTGATAAATGTAATATGTATAGTATGTATTGCTATCTACTCCACTCTTCATTTCCTCCTCCCCAAGCTGAATACAGAGGTTGTCAAATATTCTTCAGGCAAAAACTGTGATTATTTTATGATTACAATTACATTGGACATGATCACTTAAAACCTAAAGTTTATTTTTTTCAATGTATATTTAAGTAAAGTGTCCAGGGACTTACTTACTCTAGTGTTCTGTCTAATTCAGCTCCAGTGATAGCACAAAGCTCTAAGCCCAGGCAGCATGCTGCAGAGAAGGACTGTACACTCAGTGAGGGTAGTGTTCTCTCTGTACCGGGCCATCATATCTCCTTGCTAAGACAGACTAACAGCTCTGCAACCATCATATCACATGTGTTCTGATGATTGCACAGCTCTCACTGAGAGAGAGGCATGTTGAACCACTGCAGAGAGACCACTGCTTCAGCACAGAGCACACAGTCCTTCTCTGCAGCATGCTGCCTGGGCTGAGAGTTTTGTGGTGCCACTGGAGCTGAATTAAACAAACAATAAAAGTGAGACCTGTACAGAACACTGTTTTCTTGCACACTTTACTTAATTATACACTAAAACATAAAACTTCAAGTAGACGTTAACACCTGAAAAAAAAAAATTTTTTCTGAACTGCAAGCAAACTTACTCTGAGTACTTTGAGAAGATTATTGAATCGATCTACTTCTTGCCCAAGTACGGTTGTCAATGAACTAACACGTCCTTTGGAGTCCTTAGTAAAGAGTGTTTCTGATGCAGCTTCCATGTCCAATTTTTCTGCAACACAAATTAAAGTTTATATCTTAATCCTACAAATGGCATTGTTCAGTAAATGTAAAAAAAATATAGCTGAGTGCTGCACACTAGATGAAGATTGTCGGAAAATGATGATACATTTACACAGAAAAATAATATACTGTCAAAACATCATTACTACTAAATGTCCAAAGCAGTGAGCCGTGTGCTGTCTAAAACATCTTACAAGGAGGCTGGCCTTTACTGTGACATTTTCAAAATTTCTATTATTGTCATTAGCACAATCAAGGGCTTATTTTTTGCAAATGTGCAATCTCTGCCTAGGTTTGGCAAATTGTTATAATTTCCTAGTTTCAGAACTGCAACCTTAAAACACATAAACATACATATCTGGCTGTACTGACTACCATTTTTTTTATATCGGATTCCCTGTAATCCTCAGATTATGGGTTCTTAGTAATACAAATTGATAATTGATGTGCTGCGCTTCAAATGAATAAGCAAAAGTGTCAATAAACATATAAATCAATAAATACTATGTAATGTACCAATATGTGTTATAAAACAACAGGACTAACAACCTTCAAATATGACATTAACACCATATTATTGCCACTGGTGATATGATACTAGACAATGTCCGCATGTTGGGGGTGATTTACTAACCTAAACACACGCACGCACCAGGTGCGTGTGATTTTCACACAGCAAAACGTATTTATCAACCAAAAAGTCTCTAAAAGCATATTTCCACTAATGTCATATATGGAAACATCATGCAAATGAGCATGATGCATATATAATGCTGCTTCACAGTTTAGACAAAAATGGTTAGCTCATGCATTTACATTTCTGCATTCATCAACGCAAGCAACACAACATAGAGCTAATTTACACAACATCATCTTGCAATTCATGCAAGGCTTTGCACAACACACCTGCTGGGTGTGTACACACTACAAAGGTGTTTAGATTCCACCCATAGATCAGGCTGGGAGGGAACACACTACAGAGGTGTATACATGTTCGTGGTGTGTTTATAAGGTTAGTAAATCAACCCCATAGTGTCCAACAGTATATTCCTGTGCTCCAATCGATTAAAACAATGTGCAAATAGCTAATCCACAGGTGCTTAGAATGTCCTAAGTGCACCACACTCTTATTTATCCACAGTTATGGTTCTTATAAAAAGTATGTGCGCACTTCCAGCTTCCACCCCAGTGTTCACCGCTTTTAGTGGGCATCACACCTTAATGTTAGACCTACAAATAGGTCTAACTTTGCATTGAGGATCTCCAACTACTCCAATCTCAAGGCAATCTTTTACCCAGAAGTATGCATCAGCATGTCATCACTTTAATTTTAATGAAAGCGTATAAACAGCCCATAGCGTAAAACTATTGAAGATTTTTTTTAAAACGTTCCTTTATTCAAATACTACTCGCACTTTAAAAGATGTAAATGAGCATCAGCACTCACGATGAGTCTGCAGGATGGCTACCTCTCCGTGTCTCGGCATCCTTTGACCCGGCTTCACATAGAGGGTACAGAGAGGTAGCTGTCCTGAGTATTTTAATAAAGGAATGTTTTTATCTTAAATGGCTTTACGCCATGGACTATATATATTGTTTTCCTTAAAATGGCTGATAACTTTATATTTTTCAAGCACTCTTAGTAGATAAATGTTGATGTGAACAATCTTAAAGGGGATTTATAGAAAATACTTCCATTGACCTCTTTCTGTAATAACAAGAAGGACTTCACTTAAACCACTGTTCACAAGGAACAACTCTTATCATTCTGATATATAGTAGTAGTATAGCGTAGTACATTTGATGATCCTGTCACATAAATGATGACATGCCTAATGTTGGTCACATACAGGCAGTTTGGAGAACTCCTTGTTTTCAGCTGTTGGAAAAATCGTATGGTCTGTTCAATTCTGACAAATTTAGAGATTTAGCACCCACACAGAATATCCTTGTTGCGAGGTGCACAATAGAATCAGAAATATAGAAACCACATACATGCATCAGTAATGCCTTATTACAAACCATATCCGCTTTTATATTAGAAGACATCTCAGCCATTCAGTATACAAGTGGATAAGCTAGGAACTGATATATATAGCGAGGCTGTAAGAAGGTTGCTTATAACAATGGCCCATTTGTGGACATGTTTGGGTTACACAGGCCTCAGAAGATACTCTTTCCCACTCTGAGAAAAAGTTATTGACTTGACTGGATATCTGGTGTCTAAAGTAGTTTCCATGGCAAATGCAATGTAACACTTGTGGGAGTCCATATGTGTTACATTATATGATTTTAATGCACATCATTTTGTGGGCTGTAACATTTGGAACACTTAAAAACACAGCTTAATTCAATCTTAACCAGATTTGTTTAAGACTTCTTTCTGTATTTATTACAAGTTTTTGAAGGGAATCTGTCAGATAGATGACCACCAGGCCTGCAGTGTTTGATAGATAGATAGATAGATAGATAGATAGATAGATAGATAGATAGATAGATAGATAGATAGATAGATAGATAGGTTTATATGCACACACACACAGTATGTTATGTGTTTATTGGCTGCTTGTAGAAGAAATTTTACCTGGTAGTTTCGAGAGGATGGAGGCAGCCAGTTCACTCACAATTTCATCATTGCTCTTTCCTGTCCCCCTTGCTGTAGACCTTGGCTGTACCTCCAGTATAGTTTTAATTAAGGTACTTGTCTCTTTGCGCTGCATAAAAATGTATAGTTAGTTATTTTAAATGATATTGCTTTAAACAAAAAAAAGTACTCCAAAGGGTGGGCCATAATAATAAGATATTTTGGTGAAACAACTCTCTTACTGCGAGCAATCCAGTGGGACAATGACCACTTGAATTAGCTAGAACTTTCCACAGTGTATGTCATAAAAGTTTTAGAGCACCTATGGCCCCTAATGGATGGCATGTATCTACTATTGCTACTATTGCAGCCAATCATAGCAATTTGTTCTATACTGGTCAATGATCTCTGCTGTAGTTCAGATCTATACATGTACAAAGGCCAAAAAAGGCAGGAGTTGAACAAATAACTGGTGAGTCATGACTTGACATTCAGGAGGACTATCTGGAAGGTTGACAAACCCAGGATTCAATTCTGCTTGCACAGCATTTTATAATGCAGTGACTGTGTCACAGCAATCTGTACTCATCTGCAACTGGTCAATGATCTCTGCAGTAGTTACAATCCATACATGAACAAAGTCAGCAGGTGTTGAACAAAAAAAAAATTTCACTCATGTGGTGATTTACCATTTAATGAGGAGAGATAATCCCTGACATTGACTAGGCCTATTTGAGAGGTTTGACAAACTTGAGTCTTAATTCTGGTAGCACAGCTTTTTATAATGTAGTAGATGTTGGAATTGAAGTGCCACGCCATTTAAAATAGTCCAGATACAACTTTATTCAATTACAGTCAGGAGACATTTATGTACAGTAGCCAATGGGTTTTTGGATTCCAAAACAGAGAGAAATCATGTATGTTGACTGCAGCATGAAAGTTGTATTATGTCAGCAGCTGGTATGGTAGCAATAATTATAATACAGTGACTGTGTTATTTGTTGAACACCTGTCTTGTTTGCCTTTTGTATACATATGAGTCTGAACTACTGCAGAGATCAATGATCAGATGAGTAGAAATTGCTATGATTGACTCTGTATATACACTCTGCATTAAGAGATAAATGACATCCATTAATGGCCATACGTGCTCTAGAACGTAATTGTGAGATACTGTGGGAAGGTATAGTGGATTCAAGTGATAATTGTTATCCTTATATACAGTTGGTTGATATATGAATGTCCAGCAAATATCCCACAGAACAGATTAATTATCTGTGATCATTTTAACAAATTGCCTGGCTGTTGCCACTCGCATAATTCTACTTTTGATTAATTCTCGATCATATCTATCAGTATCTCACGTATTGAGAGTAGTATACTGATGTCCGATCAGCTGACTGAAATTTATACTTGTGTATATAAATTCAGAGTTTAAATCTGTACATGTCTGCTGCACTGGAATTTTGCTGGGCATAATGACAGTTGATCATTGTGCTTCATTGATTTTTATATAGCAGAACTCTAATGGATTGAGTATATTTTATAAAACACAACAAAAAAAGAAATATGTACCCAAGCATTGATTTTTGATCTAAGAATTATAAATTGCATTTTCTCCATCTGGGAAGAACAGCTTTGAGGAAAGCAGCGATTCAAGATTCGTATTCCATCAGGTCTTCTGTTTATCCTAAGCAGTGGAAGACTACAATAGATGTAGACTTAAAGAAGAAGTATGAGGAGGATGAAAAACACTCATCCTCATAATTCAAGCCAGCCTGTGACACTATAGCGGTCACAGGTTGGTTCTATTGATCGGGAAGTCAGCGAACACATACCGCTGATCACTGACTTCCCGATCCTCTCCACGAGAACGGTTACTGACAGCAGGGATTGCCCCCCTCCTCTCTATTTTCCTCAGTGTTGACTGGAGGAACGGACAGAGGAGGGGGCGGGCACAGGTGGCTCTGCCTTTAGAGAGGCAGAGCCACCTGTAAATCAGCCACTGGAGTGGATCTCAACAGAATTGTCGGGATCCATCCTGGCTTCAGCGTGGCTCTGCGTTCTCAGCATATAGTGGGCATAGCCCGCTATATACTGAGTTTTGGGTCACCGGAGGACATTAGTATATGTCCTCCGGTGACCCTAAAGAGAACTATGGCCAGAAAATGTTGGCTCCTAATTCTCTTTTAATGTCATATCAGGAATAGGGAAATACAACAAAGTCAAGTTATTTGTTAACCAATGTCAGGGTTAGTTTATCATCTCGATAGTGGTATAGTTAAATGGGTGACGGGTGTTTTTATTATTAATTTTATTATTTGTCCAAAATTGAGTTTTTTTCTTTCTTTTGTTGTTTTCATAGGTTATATATGCACAGACTAAGACTATTACTTTGGGTCTAAAAGTCACAGTTTATATAATTGTTTTTGACCTAACAATAACTTAACCACTGAATTAGCATGCCAGGCAATTAGCAGTCTCAGAAGGAGCAGTTTTAGTCTACAGCAGCCATCACTAAATGAAGGACCGAGCCATAACCCAGTGTAGGCCCTCCCTCCCCTTTAGTCATTGGTTGCCAGGACTGCTAGCTTCCTAGCAATCAATGATGTCAGGCAGGGCCGGTGCTACAACGTAAAGTGATCTGGGCAGCTGTACAGTCACTCAGATCACTTGTACAAGTTTGCAAATGTGAAATATTGTCAAAATATTATTTTGTAAATAAAGAAAAAGTACAGAGCTTGTTACTGCTTCTGCTATAAGTTTGTGTTCCCACTGCAGGATGCACCTGATGAGACTGCACTAGAGTAAGGGTTAAAATTAGGGTTAGGATTTAGGGAGCTTAGTTTTAGGGTTGATGCTTTTTGTTAAGGGTTCATTTTAAGTCTGGGAAAGGTAGGAAATAACTGTAAAGGGTTCATTTTAAAGTAACGTTAAGATTTTAGTTGAGGGCGGGGTTAAGTGTTAGCGGAAGCTTAAGGGTCAGATTAAGGTTAGGGGACAGAGCATTTGTGAGAATAGCCAAACATTAGTGCTCAGTTCTCAGCACCTAAAACCAGCATATTGTATTGAGAGAATATCTGAAAGGGACCTTCACAGATGTATTGAGAGAACTACTTTCACCCAGGTAGTGTCTATGTTAATTGACTGTGAAGGTTTTTTTCTAATGTAACCTTTATAAATATAGGATTAACTGATAAACTTTAAAGATCAGTTAAAATTACATGTGCAGCCAAGTATAACTAAAGGCAATTTCTTTTTTTTTTTTTTAACATTTAGTGGTGAGAGGTTAGAACCACTGTTAGGTGTTTATTACTGTGTGTCCTCTTTAGAGAGATCCATCCTCTCTAATTGTCCTGATCACCAATGTCACCAGAAATGAAAGTGAGGGTAAATTCAATATTTTGAGTTGCCACCAGAACAGAAATAGGCAGGAAATATTCCAGCTGGGACACTTGCTCCTAGTTCCCGTCACATTCGTGGAAGAGTGTTTTTCATTCACATTGGACAGATATTCTGACACTCCCTGTTACATTTACAGGACATTTCCCTAATGTGACACCGATCACAAAAAAAAGTCATAGTGCTTTAAACTCTTCACTACTTTATCAAAAATGAAAAAGGTTTTGGCTTTAGATATAATTTAAAGTGATATTTAAAAATGACAGCTTTTTGAAATGCTGAGTAAATCAATTGCAATAGCTGCTGCTCCTTGATGTGTAAAGGTTTTATCTTTCTGCAGAATCAGCTGGTCCCCTGAGCACTGGCCCTGATATCCTGTTTGAGGGTGGCTCCTTTCCCTTGCAGTGCCTCCTTGTGTGTACTAGTAAGCTGTGCCTCCACAAACACACAGACACAGCAAAGCAATCCCGACCCCTGCTCCTGGCTCCCTTCTTCAAGCTAGCAGATGGACTCCTGAGCACTGGTGTGTTCCTAGTGATCTTGTACAAAACAGGAAGTTCAGGTAAGCTGAGCTGTGAGATTTGGAACCAACTGTTTAGATCATGATTACTGAAAGTGCTTGGGCAAAAATAAAAAATAAATGCTTTGTTGGGCAATGTATATCTGTTTGCTCTGGATTTATTATTGGAAAACGTATTCAATATGTTAATGGTAATTGAAGTCTATTATATCCTACATGCTATCTTGAGAAAATGTGCCCTTTCAAAAAAGAATATACCTAGTTCTTTATTAAAGGAACCCAAATTCTACACAGGCCTTTGTTTAAATGTTATTCATTGCCATGGCTGGGATTGCTGCGAAAAGCCTATGTACAGCTTGCCATTTGATGGTTTAAAAAGAAGTCTTATTATTGGAAGATTGACATACAAAGGCAACTACTGCCTATTATCTTTGCTTAACAGACTATTATGATTAAATCATCATTTTCCTTTCAGCTTTAGTGCAATCCATGCTTCACACAATTAAATTAGACCAAATACCCATAAGCACACAAACCTGGAAAGCTAAATTGGCATTTTCATGCATTCCAAATATTTCTGGATCATCGGTCAAGGGCAGATTTTCTATGTACTCCTTATACAACTGCAGACTGTCAGCATCTGGGCTGAAATATATACCTAAAGTGTGTTTAAAAATACAGCTCATTAGTTTTTTGCTCGTTTCATTCTAAATAGGAAAAAACATGTAAAGAAAATGAGTTTGTATTAAAGCACCCTTGCTTATTGAAATGAACACAGCCCGAGAAAAGGGAGATTTCTAGACAGAGACAATTAAGAATAATACTGTCCATCACACGATTATCACTGAAATATTTTTGAACTAAAAGCATGTAGCTGTTGTTAAACTCTCAACATTTTTATTTAATCCATAATTCATGGGGCGAAGAATTAAAATATTGTTATTATTCTGGACCTCAATCAAGGACTACTTTGCATTATCAAATGTCATCCTGTACTACTCTGCTGTAAATCTACAAATTTAATGCATTTACTTGACCAGTATGAATAATGCATTTTCGGGAACTAGTTATTTCATTGTGCGGAAGAAGGCATTTACTTATGTGCACTATTCAAGTCGCTTGAAGTTTGTAACTCTTCAGGTGTTAAATAATTTATTGTACTATGTAACGCGTGTTATTACCATTTGTGAAAAAGAAAACTTGGTTTTATATAGTCATTTAAGAAAAAAAGTGTTATCAAGTCTTCCTTTGCCAGCTTTCTCACTCAGAACATGAACCAGGACCTCCTCATTATTAAATATACCTACCGTGTTTCCCCGAAAGTAAGACCTACCCCGAAAGTAAGACCTAGTGCTATTTTCAGGGATTTCTGTAATATAAGACCTCCCCCGCAAATAAGACCTAGTTCGGTGGTAGGTCTTGTATTACAAAAATCCCTGAAGATAGCGCTAGGTCTTACTTTCGGGGTAGCTGCACATAATAGAATTTTACATGTGAAGACCGGCCACAGCTGCCTCCGGGGAAACACGATATTGCGCAATATAATGATCCTGTGACCTAGGGCAACATATAACATAGCAAAAGATTTTGCTCTTCTGCCCAAATACTGACAGGAACAATGGAAATTAGACTAGAGCTGCAGCTAGCGATTATTTTCAAAATCGATTAGTTAGCCGATTATTAAGTTCGATTAATCGGATAAACAATAAAATAAAGTTTAAAAAATGGCTCCAGTGATAGAACTACTAGTTTGTATTGAGAATAAGAATGTATTCAGGTACATTTCTATCCTAAATGACATAAAAACTAAATTAAGAAATCAGCCAAAACTTTTTTTACGTTTTGGATAGAGTAGGAAAGGTTAAAATCTCTGTTAGATTGTTATTGCTGTCATTAAGGAGATTTCTTGTCTGCTTGTCCCAAAGAAGGGTTGAGTTGCATTCTTCTCAAAATGCTCCCTTTGCCAGTTGTCACCAGAATAGAAATAGCTATAGAAAAGTATCTCTTTTTCTGGTGACAACTGTGTAAAATTCTAGACTCCCTCTAATTTTCTGTCTTTCACACGTGTGTTAAAATCAGGCATTGGAGAAACATTTTTAAAGCCTCTCTGCCAACTATTAACACTCATGTGGGATAATGCAATAGCAACCGCCCAGTGCAGTTCACACATCGGCATCAGCGTTGTGTTGCTGTGTGTTAAAAAATAGAGTGCATGTCGCGATCTGGAGGGACTGCCGCTGGACAAATGCCTCCATTGAAGTATATTGAAACGCCCCTTAAATGCTCGGTCAGTGCTCCTATAACATTTTTCGGGCATTTAGGAAGCATTGCACAGGTGTTTTAGGAGAGGCATAGGAGGTTTTGCAATCCCAGAAACCTCTGGGGAATCATAGAGGGAGTGGACATAGAAGGTGCAGATGCCACTTCCTGTCTGTACACAGCCAGCATTTTGCCAGCAAGAGGACAGCTTCTAGCCAGGTACTTGGAAACCTGTGACAGCCTGACCTGTGCCACCTGTAGTGCCAGCTGTTATCTATATTATATGAATCTATATTAATGCAGCAATGCACAGCATAGAAAACCAACAATCCGCCTGCAAATTTAACCACAGCCTAAGCACACCTCAAAGCTGGTCACTTCTCTTTATTACATTACTTCTCCTTTAACACACATTTCACAAGCGTTTTTGCCTCCTTAATGCCTTGAAAATGCCCGTCCAATGCCTTGTTAACACTATAGGCATGTTAATAAGTGTTGCTCCTTCATTAAATTCTCAACGCACATGTGAAAGAACCCTAAGTGAGTGAATGGTCTAGAGCAGGGGTAGGCGAACTCCGGCCTCCCAGGTGTGGTGCAACTACAAATCCCATGAGGCATTGTAAGACTCTAACAGCCACAGCCCAGAAGCAGATGCACTATGGGATTTGTAGTTTCACCACAGCTGGAGGCCTAGAGTCTGCCCAGCCCTGGTCTAGTGGCTTGATCTACCCAATAGTGAGACATACAGCAATAACAATCTTACTTCTAACCTTTCCCCAATCCAAAAAAACTAAAAAAAAAAGTATTGGCTGGAGTTCCACATGTATTAAAACCAGAGCAAGCCAGTCAATAAGCTTTTATACCGGTGTGGTATTTTCCATTTTTTTTACAGGTTTCCTTTAGTGGTCAAGAGCTTTAAGATGGAATTGCATACTTAAAAAGTTATGGTACAAAGGGCTGTCATTCTTCTGTAATTAAATTAATGCTACATTAGGTTAAGACAAGTTTGGCCAAATAGATCTATAGATAGACAGATGATAGATAGATAGATAGATAGATAGATAGATAGATAGATAGATAGATAGATAGATAGATGTTTTACCTGAACCAGAATAACAGTATTTATCTTCAAGGGTCTCGGGAGAAAAGAATCTCCTTAAGATTGTTCTTAAACATCTTTGGTCCCATGCATCAGTTACTCGTCCTCCATATGTTATCTCCCCTGGAAAATAGTATCATGCTTCAGTTTCACTGCCATATGTTTTTTACAGTAACGTCTTACAGCTCAACAGATTCATGTCACACTTATGCCCAAAGGTCATATGCGGTGCAGAGTAGTGGCAGAGAGAGGCACATAGGCACCAAGAATAATTAGCATCTTTCGTACAAAAAGACAACAGCTCTGCAGGTGGCAAAGATAACATATCTCAGCTGTCTTCCCAAAACTGCCTTACTTGAACTGAATTAAAAATAAAATATCTATTTCTTCATATTCTTAAGTAAATAGTCCAAAAAACAGCAATGTTACTTGGAAAAACTAGTAAATCTACATGGGACTTAAAATTGTGATCCACCTGAATGTGTATTAATTACTAGTGTTACTTATTATTATTTATTGCTTTTGCAGCCACTTTAATCATACTGTATGTCATCTGATTACCTTTAATTTTTGTGAGACTTTAGATATATAGTTACATATATAGTTGTTTGCAGTCTTTGCTACTTTGTATGCCACTGACACTATGGGGCTGATTTACTAAAGGCATAGAGGCTGTTCACTGCAAGAAAATTTTCACTCTGCAAGGACATTTTCCCTTAGCTTTATGGATGAGGTGAAGCTCTGCTACTTCCAACATCCAGTCATGTGCAAGCAAAAATACAAGCAAAGTTTTTTTAACATTTCCTAGCACAAGATTGGGTATTGGGCATTCATTAAGTATTACAAAGTGAATTTTCAACACATTCACTAAGCTAAAGGAAAATGACCCTGCAAAGTGTACAGCCTATTAGCCATTAGTAAATCAACCACCAGGTTGTTATGTTCTATTAGGCAGGAAAATCATAGCCATTGGTCTGAAATGAGAAAAGCCTGGACACCAGTACACATGAATGTGCTGTATGTTGAGGTATGTTGAGGCTTCCCTAGATAAACTTCTTCATACACCTCAACCATGTATAGAGGCCCCTAGCACATGTATGTTAATGATATCTTCAGATGTCCAGCTAGATTAACCTCCTTCTGGCTGGCCGTTCTAAAAAAACGGTCGGCCAGGAGCTTCCTGGATGTAACAGGGCATCAAAAGACTCCTGTTAGCCCTGCCCACTCACACTCCTATAGAGCCCGGGGACCGCTTGTATGGGGTGCCGATCAGAACGCGCCCCCCCCTCCGAGGCCCCCCTCCCGCTGGTCCCGGGCTCCGCTGTGCCCTGGTGCGGGCCCAGGCCCAGCATGGTGGCTCTCTGACAGGGGATCAGAGGGAGATCGGTACACGATCTCCCTCCGGTCCCCTCTCCGCTGTCAGAATGTGGAAGTGATGCAAATTATATCACTTCCGCATTCTTGTGTCACTCTCCAGTTTCAGAAGCTGGAGGGAAGCTGATGAAGCAGATCTCTGCTTCATCAGCTTCTTTGGGTGTCCCTAGGTGACATTAGGAGTCTTGGAGACCCCTGATGTCTCCATAAAGAGGACCTGTCACATCTCTTTGCTATCACATAGGGGGGTTTCTTAGCCCCCTATGTAATAACAATAAAGTTAAGTGAAAAAAAATAGGAAAAAAAATTAAAGTTGCAAAAAAAACCAAAAAGTCATGAAAAAGAATTAAAAAAACAATTTTTTTTTAAAAAGTCCCCACCCATACATACATGCATGCAAACATGTGTCGGGTGTGCATACATGCGAAAACAACGATTGCACCCATTATGCCGCACATGTTGCATATCGCCGCGAACGTCGCAGTGAGAGCAATAATTCTAGGGCCATCAATCACTGATAACAATAAACTGATGAGCGGTAAAAGCTTTTGAAGCGTCGCCTATGGTCAATTTTGGGTATGGTAGTTTATCGCGATTTCGGTGCGTACAATTTTAAAGCTTGACATGTTTGGTGTCTATTTACCCGACGTGACCCCATCTTTTATATTTTACCAAAAAAATGGGTAATAATACATGTTTTATAACATAATGTAAAAATTCAGTAATTTTTCCTTAATATAGTAAAAATAAACCTCCCAGTGGTGAATAAATACCACCAAAAGAAAGCTCTATCTGTCCCCAAAAAATGGTATAAAATGAATTTCAGTACAGCGTTGCAGAATAAATGTCAGTCAAAGAACCGCAGCGCTGAATACTGAAAAATGGCCTGGTCTTCAAGTGGTTAAAGCAGAAATGAAAGTCTCTTAAGCATAGTGTTAAGAAGCAGCCTACAGTAAGGATTTAAGAAGGGTTTCGCAGGATAGTAGTTTGCCTTTATTGCACAATTTCTAGTATACAATTTGCACCTATGAAATTAGGGATGTCCAGATACCAGTTCAGATAACAGTGCAGATACTTGGCATTTTCACGAAAACTACCAGGGTTGCATCGGTTGCAGCTGGGACCTGGCTCTGGCACTCCACCACTGTCCTGAAATCATTAGTCTGTATTGTTTTAGAAAAACTGTCACATGCCAATAAACAAAAATGGATCAGTACTTGTATCTTTTAGTACTTAAACAAGTATCAGAACTTGTACTTGAAAAAATTGTATTAATATTTATAAAAACAAAATCATACAATAAAACAGAGATGCACAAATCCCAGGAGCCCCGTATGCCTCCTAACTTTTGAGGTTTTTCTCTAGTCTAGCCTTGGAGCTCGAAAAGTATCGGTACATGTACTTGTACCGAGTACGGAACTTGGTATCTGAACATCCCTATATGAAATAAATGTGTAAATGTGTTTTTTTTCCTGCAATTGTTAAACATATTTAGAATGATCAACAAAAACCTGCACAAAATTTCCCCCAATGCCTGTTTAAAGTTGGGTAATGTATTTTGACCCCTGATCATGAAGCGAAAGCACTTACCTGTTATATAAGTAAGTGCGTGCCATGGTATTTTTCCTTCCTGACAGTACAGGTTTAAATTAAGCAGTGCACATTCTCTGTCACTGTCAGTAAATTCATAGCAGATGTTCCAGCCAAGTGGTCCAAACTTCTTCCTTTCCTACAACAAAATCATTAGATATTGTTTGTAAAAAAATAATATTCTGCATTAAGAATTTTTTGACGAACTAAACGGATTGTCTTTTTGTTTATCCTCTTTAGTATGTAGTCAACCAATAGCTCCTGAGATAAATATAGGTTCTTAACTACCATAGAGTCTTATAAAGGGCAAGAGATGAACTGCCATACCTTGAAGTTAAAATTTAAGCCAACAGACCAGTGTAGGGTGCAAATTACACTTGCCTCCAAGGTCCTAAATGGTTTATCTGGAGTTTCAAAGTCCCAGTAAAGCAGCGCTTCCAAAAACGGCATCCTGCTCCTCAATATCTTTGTTTTATGTTTTCAGCCAACAGAAATTTATCTGGAAGGGTCTAACATCCTAATATATGAGTAACCTATCAGAACAGAGCCTAAGAGGCCACTGCCACTGTTAAGCTCTCATTAAGGAAATGCTAGCTGTCTGGTTGTTATGCTGACCCTCTTGGTTTAATACTTTGAGATACTGACCCTGATCAGGTATGCAGATAGTATGCAGAAAGGTCTTCTGACTTTCCTGATCTGCATAAGTGTTCCAGGTCAGTGAGTGATAAAATATTGAAGCCAGTGGCGCAGCATAAAGGCCAGGCAACTATTGTTTTGAAAAGGAGATCATCAGTAGCAGTCCCCACATTTCTCTCTTGACAGGTTTACACCGCAGTAGGCAATTGACTGAAACACTCAAACTGTGAAGCTGTGGGTCAGTGCAGGGACAGATGTAATAGAGATGTCATTTAAAGGAAAACTTCAGGTATAGAATATGGAGGCTGTCATTGCTGATCTTTCCTTCTAAAAAAAGGTTAGTTGTCTGGCTGACAGGCTCTTAGTACTTTCTAAGGCACTGACCTGGAACAAGTATGTAGGCCCACTATAACTATTTAATCTGTGTGATTATGTCAGCTCACTACCTTAAAGTGGACCTTTACCCCCTTTGGCAAAAGATCACATCAGCATGCAGCTCAGCATGCTGATATGAAATCATCTTATATTCATTAGTTAAAGAAACATATTTTAATTTTACTTGTTTTCTTTTTCCTCATTCTTTTTGGCATAAATTATGTAATGGAGCCCGAGTGTTGCATCCTGAGAATGTTACATCAGCAGAGCAATGCTGGAAAATCTCATCTGTAATCTCATGAGATCTCAGAGAAAGGCATTTTCCTCCCCTGAGATGATGTGCATGGTCACATATCCTAGTCACACGTGCCAGAGTTCCAGGAAGTGAGGTGGATTAATCTGCCCTTAGTAAAAATGGCGAATGTGAGAAGAATGGGAGGAAAAGAAAAACAAAATATGCAAAGAAAAAAAGGCCTGCAATTATCTAGAAGTATGTGTTTGTAGATTGTCATTACTAAACATTTCCAAAGGTGCGTTTGTTGTTATTTTGAAGATATGGATAAAGTTCCTCTTTAAAGTATTGCTTGTTCCATATCAGTTTGTTCAAGTGTTGAAACCAGGTCAGTCAAAAGCCAGTCTAATAGTATTCCTAGGAGGTAGGTAATAGTAGCCCTCAAGTTCCTTGGTCTAAAGGTTTCCTTTAAGTTTAGGTTGAATGCCAAGAATTTTCTCCGTGCAAGGAACTTAAATGTTAACATTAAGAATTAAGTTATAGGACCACCACAGTGCTTAGCAATAATAATGAACAAGTGATTGCTAACACATCTCCTTAGCTGTAATTATGTGTATATTCAAAGTCATGCCATACTGTCTACTTGACCTTTACTGTAATCATGACTTCAAATTGTTGGTATTCTAAAAGAGTACTGGCTTCATTCATGAAAATTCTACCCAAGCTGTGCTTTCAACGTATCCAGCTGAGCCTTGATGTTGTCATGTCACAAAGATGCCAATTTCAAGGCAAACTTAAACAAATACAGGGAAAATCATTTCCACCTACTGGAATACAGTTGCTCCTACACACTGATATCCCATAAGCACAATGAAATGCCACATGCATCAAAAGAGTAAGATAATAGCCTTAACCCTTTGTAAAATTGTTTATACATTGTTTATAACCGCTCTCCAATGTGAGGTAAAAACCATCTTGAACAGCTGTCACTGAAACTGGTGTACCCACTAGAAGATTTCCACTCATCTTATAAAATAATAATAATAATAATAAAAAATCTTAATAATATACTAACTTTTGGATTACCCAACACTTGTAATGGAGACAATAGTCCCCATGACAGTCCTAGTGTGGTAATCCCTCTAGCTGGGACAGAGTGTCTTATCCTTCCATTCTCCATCCAAAACTAAAAAAAGGTTTTAGGTTTATATACAGTATAAGGCAACTTTTTGATTCAGGCATGCATGATTTAGATAAGAGCATTACATTTTCACATAGCTTACAGATTGCAGTTTCTTCAAGAACTGTAATGAGTTTTTCCTTACATTTACTACTTCAATACACTGAGAGTGTATTGAAGTAGTAAATGTGTATTGAAGCAGTATACACTGTCAAGTGTGAATGAGCCCTTAGGACATAAGTGAGTTGTTACATCTGAAATACATTAAGCTGTACTAAAAATGTTAGATCCTGTTTTTCAGATCATCTAATTAAATTTAGCCACACTCAATGTTTTTTAAAAATCAAATCTAATCTACGACCTCAATCTTTCCAGGAGAGGTGTGCATAAAATATTTTAAAAAAGTGTCATCATGTGGACTGCAGTGCAGGAAATAGGATATATAGCCAAAGATACTGTATGTATGACATGCATTGAAAAACCACATAACAGCAGTGTATCAAAATCAATAAATTCCCCTGCTGTTCACAGTACACATGTCTCTAGTGATTCACTATGCTCCATGGTCTAATAAAAATAATAATAACAGTACTGAGTGTAACAATTCCATTATTGACATTTTGACTTTAAGTAAAATACAGAAACAGCACTGAAGTTATGTGCGGCCATAGTACACTACTTGAAGTCTTTAACCTTTAGCTTAAATTCATGCTAACAATTTCCAATACATGTTCCAGTAGATTAGTCGGTAGAAAAAGAAAGTCACCTGAATGATGGCGTGGAAAAAGCAAATTCCAAAAATAACTTTTCTCCATTTTCTGCCAAGCAGATGCTCCTCGAAGAATGTGGGAGTAATTTCCGTAAAGGCCCGACGGATATTAGCACGGAGACCTTTTGGAGGCTCATTAGTAACCTGCAACAGAAAGCCGTTTGCAGAAAATGTAATGACCTCTTTGTTGAACATTGCATTTTAACATCTCATTGTCTTCTTGTCGGTGTCAATTACCTGGTTTCTATGCTGCCGGGAACAGAGGATGTTGTGCTGGCTGTGACAAACATTTCTAACTGATGTTTCTTAATTTCAAACCAGTAATGTGGGGGTTTTTTTTTTTACAATATTGAGTGCAGAAAAAATCTTTCTTAACTTGGAAATATTGGGCATAACCTAATATACATACAGTATATACAAATATACAATGGCTAGTGGTTAGCACTTCTACCTTGCACTGGGGCCCCCGGTTCAAATCCGGGTCAGGACACTATCAGCATGGAGTTTGCATGGGTCCCCCCCCCCCACACTTTACAGGCATGCTGGTAGGTTAATTGTCTCTTATCTAAATCGTTACTATGAATGTATAAATGTGAGATAGAACCTTACATTGTAAGTTCCTTGAGGGCAGGAACTGATGTGCATGCGCACTGTATGTGAATTATCAGGGCTACACAAATCTATCATAATAATACTGATAAATAGACTAACTGCATACTCCCATAGAGCCCAACCATGTGTCAATACTCATTTTATAAACTGCACTAGAAAAATGACAGCTTAATTTTTTTAATTGGCAACGCTTGTGTTGTTCGTCTACAATTTATGTCTATACATTTGTTTCCTTAAAGCCTCCAGGGGGAAAAAAATCCCCTTGCAGCAGGGGCTACCTCTGCAAGGGTTAACAGCTCGCTAATACCTAGGGAACATGTGTAAAGGATTTTTACTTACCTGATTCCCGCAGGCTCCAAGACTGGCACCTGCAGCCTCTTTTCCCTGCACTACGGTTCTCAGAAGCCTGTTGACGACATCATGCACAATGCAGGGCCCACAGCTGTGCATTAGACAAGAGGATGCTGAGGGATAGTTCACAAGCCAAAATGTAGGGGAGAGAGGTGAGCACCGACTGCCGGGGGAGCAGGAATCAGGTAAGTAAAAGTCCCCAGTATACAAGCCCCCTAGACAATAACGAGCAGTTAACCTTTGCAATGTGGGGGTAGCCTAGGGTTGCCACCTGTCCAGGATTGACCCGGACATTTCGGGTTTTGAATGCTGTGTCCGGGTTTCATGGCAGCAGAAACCCGGAAAAAAGAGGTCATTCAGACATGGGCAACCAAAATTAAGATAGAGGCTACTGTACCCCCACCAAAAATAAAACTTAACTGTGATATTTACATTTGAATGGGTGACGCTATTTACATACAAATAAGCTGCGGCTCATTCACCCAAAAAAATGTCAGTGCGCTGCTATAGTGTTCGGGTTTCACTAGAAGGAAAGGTGGCAACCCTAGGGTAGCCCCACTGTAAGGGGAGTTTTTTTTTTCCGGAGATAAGCTTTGAGCTCTGCCATTATGGACAACTGCAGTTGCATAAACACAAGTGCATTTATGAAAGCTAGACTCTGACTGAACAAATGCGCATCAATTTTCTTGGGGAAGTGTATGTAGTAGGGATATGTGGTGTGCTCTGCAGTGTCTCAGGGGGGCTTTGCATAATCTGTGGTGGGCTCTGTGGAGTCTATGGTGGGCTCCGCAGGGTCTCAGGGGGGTGTGCAGGGTCTCACGGGGGCTTTGCAGGATCTGTGGTGGGCTCTGCTTCACAGCCACCATAGACCCCGCAGAGCCCACCATAGTCCCTGTTGAGCCCACCACATATCCTGCAAAGCTTGCCACAGATCCTGCAGAGCCCACCATAGTCCCCGTTGAGCCCACCACATATCCTGCAAAGCTTGCCACAGATCCTGCAGAGCCCACCATAGGCCCTGCAAAGCCCACCACAGATCCTGCATATCCCACTTGAGACCCTGCGGAGTCAACCTGAGACCCCAGCTTTCCTGCTACGCTAATAGCGGAACATGTGAAAAGCTGGATACAGCGTGTGACAGGTTACGCAAAAGTCTAAAACAGGAAGGGGTGGGGCAAATTTACTGGAGGGGGGGTGCCTGAGCTTTGTCTTGCCTAGGGCAGCCCCAAACCAAAATACACCACTGGGTAGGGATCACTAGATGGAACCACAGTGGCCAGTGTAGGACATGCTCTTCTACATACCCAGAACTGTTGAATAGGGTTGGTGCCAGGAGTTCTGCAAGTGAAGTTTTAGCAAATGAGCCAACAGTTAGGTATGAATAATACCATTTTATTGACACGTTACTGCCTTTTTATTTAATTGACCCCCCTGACAGGGTCACTTTAAAGGAAACTTGTCATGAGGGAAAATGGAAGCTGCGGTTGTTCAGAAATATTGAAGTCAATGGGTCACTAACATTTTTAGAAGTAGGCCAGCAATGGCTACCTCCATATTTCCCTCATGACAATCTCAAAGAACAGTAATGCATGGGTCAAGCACAAACTAATGATTTGTGGTTTGCAATATAAGGAAACAATCCACAGTATTTAGATTCTATGCAAATCCATCACACTAAGGTTTAGAATGAAAATTTTTGTTATGAGCTCTGATAAAATCTTGCCCTGAAAGAATTTTTCCAGGCTGCAGAAATCTGTCTGCATACACAGATGTGACATAAACTGAACATTACAATGCATCTTCTATTTGGTGAAATTACACTACATAAAATAATGCATTAAAACCTTTTTAAAAATAGAGATGCTAAATTTAAAAAAGTCTGATTCCAAAGAAATATATAAGTAAAATATATATTTTCATGTTCATTTAAACAGGAACTGAACTCTGGAAGCTGTGCCCAAAAATGGCAGGTAGAGGGTAAATGACTTGTCACCAGTATTACCCGTGGAGTCCAGAAACGTCACCAGCACACCATTTAAACGTGAAACAAATCCATTTAATGACACACTTGTCATTCAATTACAAACGTTTTCGGGGCCTCATAGGGTCCCCTTCATCAGGCTCAGAATGACGTAATTCTGAGCCTGATGAAGGTGACCATGTGTGTATCATTAAATTTATTTTTTTCACGTTTAAATGGTGTGCTGGTGATGTTTCTGGACTCTATCTGACATTCACGGTGCCACCCGTGGTCATTTCAAGCACCCGCCTGATCTTACAGGTTTATTCTTTGGAATCGGTAAGGAGCACAACAGGACATATCTATACTTGACAGTATTACCCGTGGTCTCCCTGCAACTGACCTTTCTCCATTACTGACTTACCATGCCTTGTTCTGCACTGTATGTCTGTGTGGAGGTGAACATCTTGGTAGAGGCAGGGCTTTACTTCCTCATGTCTGAGCCTCCAGCAAGAACAGTGAATGATACAGTAGTGTCATTACCAAATCTCATGAGACTAACAGTCAGGGGCAGCAGTATTCCACACTGCAGATATACAGTAGTGCCTGGGCATCCTCACATACCAGAAAATGTGCTTCTATTTTTCAGCAGAAATTCAACACAAAAGGGACATTTTGTAGTGTACTGCTTAGGCCCAATGATCCCATCTAAATGGTCCCTATACCATAGCAAATATTAACTACTTGAGTTCAGTTCACAAATGGCAGTTACAAAGATACAACCTGCAGAAACATGATCCAGAACAAGTTTCTTGTATGCACACATAATTTGCTAGACAGCTAAGAACAATTCTGCTAATTCTGAACTGTGGGCTGGTCTGGCAAATGAGACTCACCCATAGCTCGGTAATAACTCAATGTAAGATGATCTGAGCTCACAAGCATACAGTGCTATCAAAAGATATCTAATAGAAATGGCACACCACAGGGACTGTGAAAAGGAGCACAAATGGTCTATAGATATAACACTAATATGTAAACTGCACTTAGACGACAAGTTATTTTATGAAGTAAAAAGTTACACAGTTTTGTCATGTAGCACAGCCAGACAGGTGACTTGACTTTTCTTTACTGCAGTTACGCAATACAGCCTGTCTACCCCAGCCTGTGATTTTGCAGTAAAGGAGTTCCTAGCTTGTGACTGAACAGCGAAAGAGCAGTAACACAGTGATATAATCATGTCTTTCCTCCTATCGACACGTTCCTTGTCTGCATATGTGCATGCAGGACACTTAACTGGTTCGTAATTCTGACCCTTCCTCCTACAGGCCCAGCGTTGCTGTACAGGGGATTACAAGACGCTGAATTCATATCCAATTCAGTTATTCATACTATCTGCATTTAAAATGTATTCAGCATTTTTGTTTTTATAAATACAGAACGGCATTCATTTGTGGGTTTTT
Organism: Nanorana parkeri; assembly: GCF_000935625.1. Lineage (NCBI taxonomy): Eukaryota > Metazoa > Chordata > Amphibia > Anura > Dicroglossidae > Nanorana > Nanorana parkeri. The sequence continues at coordinate 844,369 of NW_017306578.1, forward strand.
TAACATCTGTCTGGGGTTTAGCTTTAAATTTGCTAATGTTATGCAAAGAAATGCTAGGACATTTCAGTGCATGTGATCTTTCAGAATCACTCAGTGGTTTGTATTGAATTGGACAGCAAGGTGTCTATATAGCACTGGAATCGGGTCTTCAATAACCACCAATAAGCACTTACACAGTGCTTTATATTTTATTTAAATGTTCATGAAGTCCTCAAGTTTCCTCCTACCACACAAAAAGTAATAGGATACTTGACTTCCAGGTAAAACTTACCCAAGTCTAAATCCCCTTTGAAAGGGGGTAGGCAGATGTGTCAATAGGCTGCCTACCGCAGCTAAAACACACTTGAAGTGCATGCACCTTTTTTTTAAATTGCATCATACCACATCACATGGAAATAGGTTACCATGCAATGTGATGCGATGCAATGCACATGCAATGGCTAGGTACGTTGGGCTGTCATTAAGAAATAATGGCATCACAGAGCACTTACCATAGCATCATGTGGTACAGGATTGAGATAATGTAGTTACTCCTCTCTGCTCAGCTTTTTTCCTTTTTTATTTTATCATTGATATTCCTAATATTGGTACTTGGCCTTGCATCTGGCTACATGGTCGATCTCTGGATCCGATGTTTTTATTTGGTTCTTTCATACTTTTGCTATATTTTATATGTATATATGTATATATTTAACACACCTTCCTATATTTATATATACTGTTTACTGTATTATATAGTTCTATATAGGCAAAAGTCACCGGGAGTCTGTTTAAACAGCCCCGATGCTGGCGACGTACACTGTACGTCGTCAGTCACGAAGGGGTTAACAGATGGAAGGGAAACAGAAGTGATGACTGCATTATGGTTAATAAATTATTAGATGACAACTATAGTGGAAAAATATAACCTATATATAACGTTGTTGACACCATAGTTAACATATAAGAAATTAAACAGAAACGTGGAAGTATTGGCTATAGCAACCAATTAAACCCTAGCTGCATGTTAGCAATGAAAGCTAGCAGCTGTTTGCTATATGCATTACCTTCACTTTTCTATTTTAATTTTTTTACTCTTGATTACTCTTAATAAGTTTGATTATATCAGTTTTAATACCTGCTATATTCAAAATATAGTTTGCGCATTAGACCGCTGTTCATAATCTCACCTTAACAGAGTTCTGGAGTACTGTAACTGGGAAATTTCTGCTTGGCATAGAGCTTAAAAATAATCTGAAATTCTCGTTGATGGAAACATCTGTAATATAGAGCATTTAGAATATAAAACACAGTAGTACTTCACCAAAGGTAAAATCAGTCACCTTGATCTACACAAACTTGAGATTAAAAGACGGTAATTAAATGGCTTTATGCTGGGCATTTTTCCCATGCTGCTTAACAAAATGATAATGACAGGAAAAGCCACTAATCTTTAATTAGCTGTAGGGTTGTAGGTCAATATCATTTCTCCCCCATGACAAGCAGGAGTTCAAGGGCTGTGTCACATGGCTTTTTCCGGGGAATATAAAATTAGATTGATTTCGTCAAGCGAAGAAGGACCAGGCAAGTGTCACTTCAATATTCTTCAGTGAGTTTATATAGAAACCTGTCAGATCAGTGATCTCATTCCAAGAATGATGGCAGCTAAAAGGCCAGTAAAATATGGCACAGAGCTAGAGGGCTGGGGGTGTGAAAAGGACCAGGAAGCTGCAGCATATAAACAGTACTATAGAACCTTAATACTATCTTGTAAAGATAAAAAAGTGAAAATTCAACCATTTGCAGCCAGCTGTTCATCTGGCGTCATGCTCTGGGATTATTTTTTTAAAGTAATCTGTTGTAGATTAAAGAGCAGAGTAAAATAAATACCGAAATAATGTTATTCTAGTGCTCACAGTCCTTTAAAACATTAGTGAATAAAATCTATTATGTAAGCATGCAGAGCAGAGGCTCAATATATTTTCCAGACGGGAATATTCTGTTTCTCCTTATATTGCTATTCTTGCTGAACAAATAAAAGGGGAAGCAACATAATGTTTAACAATTCTATTTTAAATACATGTATCTGATTCCCTAATGTTTCCTTGTTTGGACCACATACACTATCAAGATTTTTATTTCAATATCATGACTTTTATTTGAATATCTATAGATACACACCTATCAAAGTTTCCAAAGCCAGATTTGTAGTTCCTGACCCCCTAGGCCAACAATCTTGTAACCCCCCCCAAACACCCCCGTAGACTGGTTAGCCTTGGTATCACAATAACATGATTAGACGTCATAGGCATACAGATCACACTAAGGCTGGGGGCACAGAGTCTGAGACAGGACCATGCATCCCAGGAGACGAGTTGAGGCTATTGCCTCAGGCGGCATTCAGGGAGGCATTGTGTGGGATGACACTGGGGTATTCACAGTGCAGCTCAGTAACTCAAGAGTCTGGTAAAACCACAGGCTTACCTCCCTGCTCAGATGCAAAGTCTGCCACACAGGCATGCTCAGTAGCTAAGACTACTCAGTGATAATGTGCCTGATAAAAGTGTAGAAGTGTAGGCTCAGCCTTGCTGAGCAGAGCTCCCTGCCACTTCACCTGCCTATGTGGAAGGCACAGTGGTTGGGAGTTCTGGTCATTGACGCTGGGTCTGCATTTTTATCAGGATCAGTTTCAGTTTTCAGCCTACTCAGGAGGTAATTCATCTAGGCATGCTCTTGAATAGAGACATGTTGCCTACTCTTTCAGTGCACCTAGAACTTGCAACTAAAAAAGTATGGCAAACTATTTTCTTAGTCGGTTAGCAGTTTTTAACAAGGTGTAGTATTCCAACAACCAAAATACACAGAGGGATAACACTGAGGACCCATCTGTATATACTCACAGTTAAGGGAGCAGTCTGGTACTATTTATTCGATATTGGAATGTGTTACTGACAGTCACCAACATGTAAGCTGTGTGCTACCCCAGTCCAGCCATTCTAAGCCATAGCCTATATTGCCTATGCAGATTTCTCTTTGACACCTTTAAATGGTAGTCAAGGACAAAATCAACTGATGTAAAGCTTTACTTTCAGCACCATGGAAAGCTATCACCTTCAGGACGAGTTGACACTTGTGCACTGGCTGTTGTATTTGCCTGGTGCACAGTTATCCTACTGTAGAACTGTAGAATGTAGAATGTAGAACACCAGGTAAATGCTGTAGAATCCCACTAGGGAGAATGTCAGTAATAACTGGGTTAATTTTCCATTGAATCTTTCATAAGTAAACTCCATACTCCACTGCATTTTTCTGAATAGAATTTCATATAATCAGCAATACAAAAAAAAAAAATGTTCACATCACATACTTGGTTCTGTAAAAGTTTTTATTAGTTCTTCCATAGGCAACATCCATGATACTGCTAGGTGGCAGTTCTGTAGGAATATCCAGTTCCCGATTTTCATGCCATCTTTTATCATTCCTTCTGCAATGGGTCCCTGGCCTTGTCCTAGAGATATTGACTGTACCCTGTAAAAGTTAAATTGCGTAAATGACCAGAGCTTGCAACACTATAAATATTGGGTATTCTTTTTTTAGCTATAAAGATAAAAAAGAAAGATTTAAACTCATCTTTGTAAAACAATGTCATGGCAATATAAAAATCCGAAGCTTGTCTGATTAAGTGTATTTTTGTTTCTTATTAAAGTTCATACCAAACATAAACAAGCATGTCAATCTTCAATGTGTTTAAGAGTATGTTGACTCATACTTTATGTTTTTCATTAACCATGGTTTAAAGTTTACAAATTCCTTGGACAAATTCATTTTTTAAAGAATATAAACTGAGAACAGAAATGTAACACAAACCTGGGGAAGAGGTTGGGTAACTCCATGGTAAAGTGATGGGAAAATAAATGGGGAAGGGGAGTTCAAGTCTATTTTTCAAAACAAAATCACTACCAATAATACAATTAATTGTGTTTTTTAAATCATAACACAACCTAAAGGCTTCTAACTAAACCAAGCACTTTTGACCTAGTTGAGCACTATATTTGGTCTACGCAGCCGACATAGAGAGACAGAGAAAGAGAATGTATATAACTAAGACACTTAATGGATTTTCTTACCTTTCCAAATATCCTTTTTCTTTTGCAAATCTTTGAAATGCTCCCATTGGGTCTGATCCAGTACTTAGTATAAAAATTAAAGGTGTAGAGGGTGACATGTCTTGGTAGAGAGTAGCAAGGTCGACTGGTGGATTCTCAATGAATTTCTTTCCGAGATTAAGAATCACGAATTCTGTGATTGCAAAAACAACCTAAAAATAAATATAATTTTAATACTTAAAATGAGAAACATTCATTTAAAAAAGGCATCTAAGGCTATTCAGCAAAATTGTAGACATGTGTGGATACTGTATATCTATCTATCTATCTAGATATATCGATATCTATATATAGATATACTGTATCTATCTATATTTAGATATATATATTTGCAATTTACATTTGCAAAACTATTCAACCCCCATTGCAAATCAGGTTTATTGGTAAAATGTACAGACTTTCAGCTGTTTGTAATGAACAAATCAAACAAAAGCAACTAAAATAGGTCAAACTTAATGTTTCAAATGGATTCCCCAAATTTAACTGAAAGTGCAACTTTTAATTACTTCTGCAGTCTCAAAATTATTCAACCACTTAATGGCAAGCATCTTTAGTACTTCGTAAAGCACCCTTTTGCTGGTATGACCTGCTGCAAACGAGATGCATAGCCAAACACCAGCTTCTGGCAGCGTTTCTGAGGAATCTTAGCCCATTTCCCATGAGCAATGGCCTCTAGTTCACTAATATTCTTGGGTTTGCATGCTGCCCACCGCATTCTTCAAATCCCACCAGAGATTTTCTATGGGGTTCAAGTCAGGTGACTGTGATGGCCACTGTAGAATCTTCCAGGACTTCTTCTGCAACCAAGCCTTGGTGGAATTTGAGTTAAGCTTGGGATCATTGTCCTGTTTGAAGGTCCAATGACGCCCAAACTTCAGCTTCCTTAATGATGGCATGGAGTTTTCTACTAAAATTTCCTGATACATCAATTAATCCATCTTGCCTTCCATACACTGCAGGGTTTTAGTAGAAGAGGATGCAAAGCAGCCCCAGATCATTACCAAGCCAGCACCATGCAATAACTGTAGGCAGAGTGTTCTTTTCAGTGTATGCTTCATTCTTTTTCAGGGCTGTTGCCACCAAATCTTGCTGCAGGTCTTTTTAAGTCACTCAAGGGTTTTTCTCAACCTGCCTTGTGTGAAATTTGTTTGCAGCCGTTAATAGCTTCCTTTTTCGGCCCCGTCTAGGTAACTACCATTGCATTGCAAACTATGCTTCCAACGGTGTCTCTAGGAACATTCAGTGCTTTCGCTATCTTTTGGTATCCTGTTCCTTGCTTGTGAAGAGCGTTGATCTCTTCTTTTAACTTTTTTGACTATTCTTTTGCCGTACTTCTAATGCAGTCAAACATGACACTCAACAAACCTCAAGCCTGTTTAGGTATTTCAAGCTCACCTGATGTAACTAATGATACTCTTGATTAGTTGCATCAGGTGTGCTTGAGACAACACCTGTTTTGCAGATGTTTGCTTTGAGGGGATCTATTCAGGGGGTTGAAAAATGTGGAGACTACAGAAGTTATTAAAAGTTGCATTTTCAGTTGAATTTGGGAAAACCAAATTCCAAACTGTTCTTTGACTTCCTGTTGACTCACCGTCCAACTGAGCCTTATGTGCATATTGTCTGACAATATAAAATAACATAACACCAAGGCATTTTTTGGAACACTACATCCTTTTCTGGGAAAAACATTATTTGATTATTGCACACCTATACCTGTAACAGTCATTGTTTTGAAAACATTGAAACTTTTAGATTTTTCTGTGGCCACCCCTACTCCTTGGGACATCATAGCAGGACACTGAATGCTGTGATACTATGCAATGCGTGAAATATGTGATGCATTGCCTGCTAGTTTCTGAGTGCATCATATCTCCAACCCACAATATAGGGTCATGCAGACTATGTTATGTTCATAACATATGTTTGGTAAATGTTGTGGGTTGGAGATATAATGCACTCAATGCATTTCATTGATTCTTTTAGTAAGACTTAATATTTATTGATCCTTATATGTGTTAGAATTTTATAGTATCAATGCATTCATATATATGTTACAAAGTTCTGTATATGCTTAAAAAACCTTTTACTTCATGTTTACTTGGGATGTTGGTAAGGTCCCTACTTGAAAGGCTTGTTTCTGAATTTTGTGAACTAAAACTGATCTAAGCCCCAGTGGTCCTTAGTTCTTCACAATGCCCTTGTAGTCTAAATTGTAAGGTGTATAATAAATAATTCAATAAATAAAACATATTACAATACTTAGCAAGAGATACAAGCTAAGTGCAACTACTGCTCCTGGCTTAGGCTGCAGCGGAAAGAGTGAATCAAGACACTGCCATGCAGCAAATTAGTGGCTCTGGCCTGAACAGTTTCTGGTTGAAGAGCACCCCAGCTAGACTGAGCTTGGATCAGGTATTAGATAAAGATTATAACCATATATTCAGTTTTTTTATTTAGCACAGCAAGGAAGCTGTGAAGGATTCTGAGTTCTTCTGAGTGGTAAAACCTTTTTAACACCTTAATTATTGGCGCATAACTGAACATTTTGATGTTTCAGATGAAGAATAGTCGCAGGCATTAATAAAGTATAAAATTGTCTGCCCAATGTAAACAATCTAAATCTAAATTACAATTTACATCTAAATTACAATTTCTGCAAAAATTATGCAAAAAAAGCTAGTATGACTTATGCCTCCCACTACTCATGCTATGTTTGAGAAGTTAGGATTTTTTTTTAAATTATTTCTTTTTTTTTAAAATCACATTTTTGTTTACCTTTATAAAGCAACACTTCACAAAAAAATTATTAAAATATTTGGCTTGCTTCTCAAAACATAAGATTAATTAAAAGGTAAAAGTTAAAAATGCTAAAAGGTTTTTTGATTTATTTGTTTAAATAAATGAACACTACCAATTCCTAATCCTAGCAATGCTAATTAACTGTTATTTAAAGAAAGCTTTGTTTAGCATAGAAAAAAAAGGGCAAGAATAGAATTAATTTAAATTTTACTAGAATCTGCAAACAGCATTTTCTTTTCGGTTTAGTAAGAAGATTAGTTTCCTAATAATGAATGGACAGCATTGCATACAATATTTAAAGAAGCAGCCTTACAGAACTGCAATGTAACTTGCAAGAGGCATGCTCAAGGTTGGTTCATTCATAAGTACTGTGCATGCCAATAAGTGAGTGACTGGCAGATAATGCACAACAAACATTTCTCAGGACATTCTTTAGCTAGTCAGCACAAAAAGCCTATTTAAACTTTTTTGACATTTTAGTTTAAAAGCAGAGATTTTTGTTTGATACATATGAAAATAAATGTAAAACCTCACTGCTCCGTCAAGGCACCTCAGTTAGTGTGGTCCATAACGCTTAGGTATCTGAATTCCCAACCATGGGACATATATAGAAATGCATAAATTGCGCGCAGATATGCCTTGGAGGTAGCCCCTTCCACCTTATAGGAGCAGAAACCCACCGGGAGCCCAGACTCACTCAAGGCAGATGGAGACCACTAATGTGTTTCAGCAGCAAATACAAAAAAAAGAGAATATGGCAGCTACTCAGAATTTATATGAAGCATAGAGAAAAGGTGCATGTGGACAGGGTAATCTACAAACCAATGTAAACTTCCATAGCAGACTCTCTAACTAGTTAGTAACCACACTTTACACACTTCTTAAGGGCAATGTGTTTTCACATGTATTTTCAAATGTATACAAAAAAAAATGTTTTTTACCTAAAATGCTGAAGCAGTTTGTAGAGGGTATTTGTGCTGATCAGCTGGAGAATGTGCTGCAATATTTTTGTACTGTTTTGCAGACTGTCCTGTACAAATACACCTTTCTCTTTTTTTGATGCGTATAAATTGTTCTGAGCAGCTGCTATATTTCCTTTGACATATAACTGTGACACTTTAGGCTGTTTGTCAGTTGATATCTGGTCACCACTAATCAACAATTAAATGGCTGGATATGAGGATCCAGCAGTACACTGTGATGATATGACTGCATCTTCTGTTTCCTGTGCAATTAGTTAGTGAAAGGTGTTGCAATTTAGTTTATAGTCAATTCTGCCAAAGATTAATTCAAACAAATGTCAGATGAATGGCAGTATAATATACAAATATAAACCAGTTTAAAGTCAAAAAGTATGCAGTGCTTGGAAAAATAATACTACATGAATCAGTGGTCTTATGCCTGATAAAGCAACTGTGTCTGAAAGGCATAAATGTCTAAGATCATATCTACTGTTGATGACAGTTGACTCATGACATACTCATTGCATAGTTGGTTAGGGTGAAAAAAGACACAAGCCCATAAAGTTCAACCTAAGAAAGAAGGTAAGAAAAAAAAAAGCCTCAATAAACAGAACCCTGTGCCCACAGTTATCCACAGCTGATCCAGGGAAATGCCAAATAATCCCTATAAAGCATGGTTCAATTTGTTCCAACAGAGGAAACATTTCTTACTGATGCCAAAGAGGATATTCCCTGGATCAACAATCTCTGACCCATGAGAGATTTGTTTTCTTTGAGATTTATCTAGACATATTTTGTTCATGGTTTTATATCAGCAATTGTTCAGCAAGCCAACTGCACTTATCTGATTACTAGAATGACAAACCAAGATGTGTATTCAGATTGGGAAACACAAAGTAGTTTTCCTTTAAAGGACCCAGTAAACATCTCCAAGGTGATTCTTGCTGGAGATGTCCTATCCAAGTCCAGCAATAACCAGTCCATATTGTTCAGAATTTACAGTATATTATAACATAGATATATTTTTAAAAATAATTGTTACCTGCTCAGAAAGTTAACCATCTGTTTAACATTTTTACTGTGCAACCCAAGGTTCTATGCTTGCTGCCACTTTAGGCTACACTAGTCTTAGCATGAACAGGCTAAAGGATATTTCATGGGAAGTCAGCCATATGTCTCAAAATATCACTACCAATTACTAGTTTATTTTTAACAAAATGCTTACTGCACATTATTTTCTAAGGAGCTAGCAGCTGACAGTCAAAATGTGTATATTGCCAAAACCTTTTTTAGCTAGTGTAGGGAAGGGCTAAAACTGCTCCCAGTTAATGTTTTGCTGTTTGTGCACCAAAAGAGACATTTTCCTTCACTTTTGTGTGTCAGAGATACAGGAAGTGAAGGGAATTCCTCACTTAGACAGCTGTCCCCACTGGAAGATGTCGCCTTATGTTTTCTAAACCTTCTCTAAAATTTTGGACTTGCCCTCACTTTCTGTTTCAGTGACAATGGTCATCAGGACAAACAAAGTGGTGATTCTGCCTCTTCTGTAGATGCAGACAGCAATATAAACTTGAGAGAAGGTCTAACCCTTCCCCATGCCATCCAAAACTAAAACAAAAGTTTTGCCTAGAGATACATTTTAGATGAAAGAGGGTGGAGCTGAGCACTGGGAGAAGTAGAACTTGCTCTAAATATGGAGATAGCTCAAGGCCTTGTATACAGCATAGACCTAAGATCTAAGGTTCTTCCCAGGCACAAAGGACCTGATTTGGCACTATAAGATGCCTGCTCTTTAGTAGTAATGCTTATTTATACACTGTGGTGGACATGGCAGATTCACATCAAGTGTATACCTTAGTATTCCTGTTTTTCAGTTTCCAGCTGATGGGATAACTCTTTTGTTAAATGTCATATATATTTGACATGCAACAGTTACTTACCTTTTCTTCCATTGCGCTTTTAACAAGAATCAGCTTCTGAAATAAGGTCAGTTTCCCGTCCCATGATTCACGCACAGTTTCACTTTCCTTTCCAGGCTGTACCTTAGACATCTGAGTGTTATACCCATCCCAAGCAGAGGGATTAATTTGAATTTCTAGGGACCCTAAAAATTCAGGACAACAGTTATTATCATTATACTGTATATTTACTTTCCATGAGAAAATCGTTGGTGTGGTAATTCAGGAACATATTGGACGAGAAATACTGACAAAAAGAGACAAGTCATATGAACAAGTTTGGGCATTGTAATAAAATACACCTCAAGTAAGTGCACATAGGAGAATGCTACAGGGCAAACCCAGAACACTGTGTAAGGTCTATAGCTCTCCTTTGAATTAAAGTATATGTAAACCCTAACAATGAACTTATTTGATCCCTTTTGTTCAGTTGAATATACGATTCAGAGTGTATTATATCTGTTCAGAGCTGTGCACACTTCAGTCCAACAAAAAAAGAGGTCCACAGCAGATTGAAAATGATTACCGGTATGGTTTTAATGATTTTTAGGTTGCTGTATTTGGAAAATATATTTGACCGATGCATTGACAAATACATTGTCTATTTTTAGATAATCATCAATACTGGAAAAAAGAATATGGTCAGAATAAGTTTTAGGGGCATATATATGAATGCCAGAGCAATGAAAAATTTAGCTTATGTTGAGCTATTGCCTACAGCAAGTACAAAGATTCCTGTTTTGGTTGCATGAAAATGGTTTAAAACCGTTTTAAAATCTGAATCAACTGCAAGAGACTGCAGTGACCAAAAACAGCCTCCCCTGATGATTGGGATTCTGAATCTGAATCAGAAATGACCATGGAGGCTGCAGACTCGGTCTGGCTCACCATTACAGGAGGGTCCAAAACAGACTCTGCCAAGGATTGCACCAAAGCAAGCTGAATGTTACAGTATCTAAGCACAAACAGCCAGAAGGTCCCCAGAACCATTAGGGGAGTGTGAGCTGAGGTCACTCGTAGCCAGACTATCCGCAGCGGGTCTTTGTGAAAACATACTGCACCATGTGGACGTCAGCGACTAGGCCCAATGTGAGACAAGGCCTCAAGTACTCACAAACCCAGGCAGAAGTGCAAATTAGGTATTCAGGCAGCCGGAGGTTACCAAGGATATCCACTGGATGGTGCTTCCACTAGGCTGAATGGCCAACACAGTCCCTCAGCCTTAAGCCTTACCACAATGAGAAGGCAGAGACAGGAAATTTTAAGAATGGCACCTATTGGTACCAGCTGTGAGGTACCTCCCAGTGCTTCATACAAACCAGTATTCAGAGTCACAGGCTGCGCCACAGCTCTTGAGCCAGAAAGTGCTCTGTGATAACTGCGGTAAACTAACAGTAAATTAAGGTCTGGAAAGTTCTGCAATGCATAGCCCAGTGCCCAAAGGTCATTTCAGGCTATACTCTACATGCCCAGAGACCTACACATAACTTAAGTCTTCAGGAACTGGGTTACACCAGGGGCTGTGCCAGGGCTCTAGACCAGGATGGCACCTTGCTCCTAACAGTACACAAAGGTCTGAAAAGCACCACATGCAGTGTCAAGTCACATTCCAGGCTACCCCCACAATCTTCCAGTGCAGCTGGGTTTGGGTATGGCCACCAAAGTTGTTGCTGTGAATACACTGATCTGGATAGCTGCTTTGTAGAGTCCAACTCAAGCAGTGTTCAGGAAGTTTTGACTAATTATCTACAGTGTACTGCGTATCCTTATTGAAGAAAAAAATAAGATAAAAAGGGCCTTTTTTCAGCAGAGCTGAGGAAATGTGCCCAACCTCCTAGGACACAAGCAAAAAAGCAAATAACCCAAATATTTAAGAATTACTACATTGCCATGTCAGTGGACAATAAACAAATACATTATGAAATCAAACGTATTGCTTTAGCCAGGCATTTTGCTTTTCTCAAAACTTATTTCCTCCAATTTGATAACTCCATCCTGCCAACCAGAAGTTACATTCTGTATGTGTAAACACACATTGGGGGGAATTTATCATAGCAATTGCGAGTGTTTGAACTTGCACATAATATATTTGTGCTAGATTTATGTTGCTAGTGTAATGTTGTTCATAAATCAGGTTTAACAGATTCCAGGAAAGAAGACTTGTAACTTCAGGCAAAAAGCTTAACTGTCGCTTCTTGAAGAAGAGGTCATAGGAACTTCTTAAGTTGTGATTGTTTTGTTAGGTGATGCTCCAGTTTCATACAGCCGCAGAACAAGTGCAGATGAAAACAGGTGCAAAACACGTGCAGTTGGAAAAGTAGTGCAAGCTCAGGTGAAAACAGGGGCACATGTTAAAAGACAGATTTGCACATTACAGTACTACACTTTTATCAGAAGGCGGGGCTTAGCTTAGGCATCATTTAACAAATCGACAAAAAGAAAAAAGTATGGAACACCACACCAAATGTTCAATACACTCACATGTATTTGAAGCAGCCCAGCCAGATATGGTGTACTCCTCTATATAGACTTCCTTCACATACCCAGTACAGCGTTTGGATTTAGCACCTCCTATCTACAAGATCACTATCCTTTGACAAATGGCAGGGCTCTTGCTTCAAGACCACCAATTCTCTTAAAAAACAAGCAATGGTACCAACAAAAATGTAAGGAACTCATGTAAAATAGAGATATATTTTAAAGCCCTTCATACATTTTACTTATCTCTATTTGCCTATTGTCATGAAAATTTACATTTCCTTTGCCTTGCATGTCCTCTGAGAGACCATTGATGTGGTTAACCACAGAGGCTTCAGTATTCAACTTTTTAATAATTGTAATAGTAAGAATTAATAAACATTTGAAATGGAGTTGATTTTAAATGAATAGTCCCATGAGCAAACTTCTTTTCCATAATAATTATTCCCCTGTGGTGTTCTGCAATGCTGGATTTACCTGCGTTTGCCACCCGTAAATTAAAAGCTGAGAATCATTAGAGCACTATTCTGTAGCTAACGAGCTTGATGTCATTTTACATTTGAGGTTAATTGCAATATTTGTCTTTATTCCCAGAGGATGATAGCCTTGATTGTATAGGGAAGAAATCTAATTTCATAGTTCTTAGGATAGATGTGACCATGCAACGCTAACAGAATCAATCTACGTTTTGAATTATTCATTCACACGGTATTTGCGTCAATTTAATAACCCCCATTTTTACATCATGCTACCCTCAGCACACCTGATCCTTCTTCTTAGCTGCCCCTTTGCCCTATATTGCTCTGGTTACATTTAGACATGTGCGATTCGTTTAGTTGCGAATCAAAATTCGGATGAAATTTCGGAAATTCGTGGATTCGGAGCATCCGAATTTCCGAAATGTACCATGTCCGAATTCATCCGAAAGCATCCGAATCCAAAATTTTGGATTCGTAATTTCGGATTCAGTACGAATTTCGTCCTAACAGAAACTAAATGAGAAATTTACGATAATGACTTCAATAAGAGGATTTCATAGCATGTGAAGATAAAAACAAAACAATACTTCATGTTCCTGTGCATGCACCGTCAACGGATAAAAAAATTAAGAAAAGGATTTTAATGTGCCTTTAATAGTGAAGACTAGAGCACAGCAACCAGATATGTCAACTGTGTCAATTCTGCTACATACGTGCGTACGAACATTCGTCCGTTCACGCAAAACCCCAAATTTCAGAAATTTGATCTGAATTATGAATCCAATCCGAATCCGAAACCCAAAACGAAACACATACTGGACCCGATTTCAGAAATCCGAAATCCGAAACAAAACAATTTTTTTGCGGCTGCACATGTCTAGTTACACTTGCACACAGATTTCCAGAAATGGACAAAAGAGGGAAAAAAGTGATCAGAATTTGTTAATTTTACAGTTTTTACCAGCATAGGAGGTGTGGAGCAATTTTCCAGTGGGGACAGTTGTTTTCTGGAGTGGAGTTTTCTCTCACTTCCTGTTCTATCTTCACAATGAGTAATGAAGGAAAATCCCACACAAACATAATAAAAAAAGGGATTATTTTATCCAAAAATAAAAAAGGGTTTGGGTATAGATACATTATCTGTAATCTCATGAGATCTCAGGGAAAGGCATTTCCCGTCCCTGAGATGATGTACATGGTCACGTGTCCTAGTCACATGTGCCAGACTTCCAGGAAGTAAAGGGTGATCTAGTAACCTGCCCTTAGGTAAAATGGCCACTGTCAGAAAGTTCCACTTTTACTAATGAATGTAAGATGGTTGTTTAATCATTGCTGTATTTGTGCTTTGTTGCAAGGCAAGTTTGTGTGGACATGTAAGACTAAAATAATGTTTACAGATGATTTTGTTTAAATTTTATAATTTCTGGAAAATGTTTACAGTTATATTTTGAATTGTTCTTGACAGCTCTCTATATGTTGACTAAACAAATATTTTTTGTGGACATATATACATGGTTATTCACAAAAGGGTGAAGAGTTAAGAGAAGGCAGATATTAAAAACACTTACCTAAAGAGATTGTAATTGGTAAAGATAATATATCGGTTTTTATCCCTTTAAAGCATGGGAGTATCTTTTCTAGGTCACAACAACTAACCCAAATGACATCAGAAAGCCAGGGCACATCTGGTTTACTGGGGTGCTCCTAATTAAACAAAAGAATAAGCATTTAATTAATGACATAATTCATGACTTTATTCTAAGGTTTGCACCTCCCTGCAACACCACTCAAGCAAAAAACAACACAAGAACATAACAGCACAACCAGACTGGTCTGCCTAGGACCTGCTTCCTGTTGCGTTTTGAGAATGGGTTGCTTATGATGAACCAGACAAGTCTCACTGCCCTATCCTAATATCATTACACGCTCTTAATGTTTTTCACATTGCTCCCGTTTTAGATGGTACACTGTGGTTAATCCAACAGAATTTTGTGCTGGGATGAGAGATACACATTATCAGCTGTGGATTCTACATGTTGAAATATGATTTCCAAAACACAACCACAACTGACATGAGCATTTTACCCTGTATTTGTACATGCTGGAGTCTGTGGATGGTGTCGTGAAGCCACTAAATGTGTGAATTTGTGTGACAAGCCAGTACCACTACAGCAGTGCTTCTCAACTTTACACTTCACGTACAGTATGTCTTTATGACATTGGATAATTGCATTTTTGTACATCTGTTTCATTCGAAGTTAAATTCCAGACAAACGTGTACCTGACAAAGGATTTGTAATTCTGTCCAGCCACTTTTGTGATTCACACACCTTTACCAGACAGCACAGCCAGTAGGGTGACACTACTTTTCCTGATACAGGTAAAGTAAACATTTGCTTTGCCTATAAAGGGCAAACTAAAAGGTTTACTTAGCTCCCCACCACTAGGAGCATTACTTGTTTTTCCTTCACTTCTGTTTGGCCATCAGGAACAAAGTGAAATACCCAGTACTTTCAGGTATGTAACCTATTCCTCAGGAAACTGAAACTTTTAAACATCAAGGAGCAGCATCCATTGTAAGTGATTTATTCAGCCTTTTAAATAGTTTAAAACCCTTTTAATTAAACACAAATATACCCCTGGAGGTGTCTGAAGTACCTTGATACTCTAGTTGAGAAACTGCATTGTACCCAATTATGTTGTAGTGAGCTTCAGTCCAAGAGGCTGCCACACTGACATGATAAAATAATAGTCTGTGCAATGCTATCATGGAGGGTAGAGTGTAGAACGCCTCGGCTCATTTCATTATACAATGCACTCCTCTGTTCTTACTATATAAGGAACCCGCATATGTCAGTTTGGGTTTAGTTCGTATCAGAGCTCTTCATTTCTTTACCTGAGCCTCAAGTCATGCTTATACAATGGTTTGATTCAGCCCGCTACCTGCGTGACTTTATGTTTTTTACATTAGACATATTACATGGTTCAAACAGACTGCATTATGCCTTACCTAAAGAGCTGTTTTCTCAATGACAGCCAGTTCATTCGATAACAAACACTGGGAGCTAGGAAGTTTTCCTTGTGGGTTAATGGTTTGATGCACAAGATTAAGCTTATCGCTAGGTTTACATGAACACATTCCTCCCTTCAGGCCATAGGTTTAGATTCAAGCTATTGAGATATGAAAACATCCAGAAGATTTATCTGTACTAAAAGCAATAAAATCCCACCTTATCTAAGCCTGCAGCCCCTCGCAGGAAGAAATTCCATTCTGACTCAGTTATTTCTCCGTTCTGTCGCATGATCTCTATGCATAGCATAAAACTGTAAATAAGCTTGTGCTGTTCAAAAAGGCCTCGTGAAACATTGGTATAAGCCGAAAAAAGCGTTTCCTTGAGAAGGGTTGCTAGACGGGTGTCAAGATCATTACTCTTTTCAGCAGACTCAATTGTCATGTTGAATAACTGAGAAGAAGAAAAAAAAATAAGTCAACAGAAAATGTGCACAGGCATACCTTGAAAGAGGTCCATTTAATTGCAGTGCATACAAATAGGATAGATTCAAAATAATATATCTGGCAGTTGCGTACAGTTCATGTTTTACATTTATGGGATTATTCAGTGTGATATTACAAAGAGCAATCATGGTGGGTGATGTGCAGTAACCCGTAACAACCACATTTCAGAGTTAGATTAACCCTTTCCCTGCCAAGGACATATGGCATACGGAGGAACAAAAGTGTTTCTGGCTGGCCAAGGACGTATGCCATACGGACCTGGCATTTACAGTTCTGCTATAAGCTCATGGACACTTTAGCGACCATGAGCTAATACTAGAACTGTTTCCCGGACTGTCCCCTTCAAATTAATAGCTGTAGATCACTCCAGTGTTTGTAAATAACTGGGGACACATACTACTATGTGTTCCCAGTTATAAATGAACAGGCTGAATGAACAGATTTACATCACTTTCTGTTCATTCAAGAATTTATGAATGGGGACTAGCACTAAACAGTATAAAAAATAAATAAAACATTTTTAAAAATGTAAAAAAAATGTAAACTATAAAAAAAGTAAAAATAAATAAATAATGTGTAAAAAAATGAATTAAAAAACACAGCCCCTCCCTCCCCCCACACACATAACATACACCATATTGTGGTGTACACCATGCACTTGCACTGCGTTGTTAGAACGCATCGCTGTGCATGATTTATTTTATTTTCCTTTTCTTTTAAAAAACCATTAATTTAACTGTGGCAGCGCATGGCAAAGCTTTGTGACGCATTGCCATGCGTTGTGATACCTTGTGTTGCAATTAAATATACTCCTGTATCATTTTATCAGAACACAAACACCAACACAGCGTAAAAACAATTTTTAACATAAGTCGCTTATTTACAGTTTTGCGTACCCTCATGTTTTTACCTTTTCGCAAAAAGGCGCAATTTCAAATTTGCAAATATATGTTATTAATTAACTCATTGCAGTTTTATGTTTTAGATTTAGTCAGAAAATATTTTTTCTGTGCACTGATACTGATTTTAGTGTGTTTTATCAATTGAATTGTGTATTTTTATAGGTTTAATATTAATTTGAGAAACATTTGCGCAATTATCGCAGGGCCCGCAAATTTAGTTGCACCATCTTTTTATTCTACCGGGCCTGCGCTTTCAGAACATATATGGTTTGGGGGGTCTTTTACAAACGCTAGCAACGCAGCAATTGAAAATCAAATCAATGGGAAAAATTGCAAAAATGGCGTGGCCAGCTGAGTTGCAAAATGTTCCGGAGGGCTTGGCAGCGAAAGGGTTAAGGGGTCTATTTGTAAACAATTTGCAGAGCAATTCTCTGTATAACTCTGAACATTCATTCTGTGCAAATAGAAGCAAAATAAGCATTTATTTCCTATGTTCCTCAGATCTATCTAGTGGCCATAATATGGTATTACAAATACACTGAGAACATTCATTTTTGCCTATATGCGGACAGAACGAATGTTCACAAAGAAATGTTGAGCAATGGCTTTGTGAATTATTTATAAACAGACCCCAAAGAGATGTCTTCTGATTTCTAGCTATGTTTTCACTATGAACATCACTACTTTTCCTGCTACTTCACCATAGTTACAGCTGACGGGTGACACAGAAGCTGTCGCACATCTGCTCTATTCATCAAAAACTGAGCAATCACAAACCGCTGATTGCTCAGTTCATGATCTTCTGCCAGGGGATACCCCCTCCCCTTTCCATTTCTCCAGTGCTGACTGGAGGGACGGACAGGGGAGGGGGTGGGCACAGCTACCGAGGCCGAGCCAGCAGTCAATCAGGCAGCGGGGTGGATCCCAACTCTACAGAGGCAGAGCCAGCTGTCAATCAGGCAGCGGGGCGGATCCCAACAATATTGTCGGGTTCTTTTCTGGCTGCAGCGCGACTTCACGCTGTCAGTATATAACGGGCAATAACCCGCTATTTGCTGAGTTTTGTGACCCTAAAGAGAACTGCAGCCAAAAAAAATTTGACCATAATTCTCTTTTAAGTGATGAATGTTTTAAAGCATTTTGCAAGTATGATGTTTAAAGAAGATTTTTTTTATCCTAATTCCCCCATAAAGAAAAAAAATTCCAAAATCTTGCTTCACTCTTCAGTGTTCATAGACCTCCACAGTTGTCCACCATTGGCCCTTTTGATCAAAGATACATTCCCCTGGGAAGCATCATTACACAGCTTGGGTTCACAATAGAATACTACATAGACCAACACCGCCCTATGCGGCAGGGAGCTACCTGCCACCCTTGCTCAAGAGGATGAAGAAGAACCATGGCTTGTCATATGACCACATGAAGGATTAAGATGTTAAGGTATGTATCCTGAGAATTAAAAAAAAAAACATGTGCGCTGGGGTGCTGGGGGTTGCATAGAGGTTGGCTGTGCTGGGATAAAAAAAGGAGATCTAATTTAAATGTTATATAATCCTGTGAAAAGTCATACTATTTGCTTGATACAACGGTAATGCATCAAGGATAGAATGTGAAAGTTAAGTGCAGAACAAAACTGTCATTTAGCATGTCAGAACATTAAAATCTAGACACTTTGCAGAAGCTTATTTGCAAGGCATGCATTAGAACTATGAAAAAAATGAAGTGGAGAAGGGTAAGAACATCTGTCAGCATTTTATTGCTGTTTGTATTACTGTTATTATTATCATGGATTACAGGATTTATATAGCGGCAACAGTTTGTGCAGCACTTTACAATATAAGGAAGACATTACAATCACAATACAATTCATGACATGATGGTAAGGAGGGCCCTGCCCGTGAGGGCTTACAATCTAAAAGTGATACATGAGGAGGTAGCTGTGTGGGGATGAATTATTTGAGAAAGTGATAGTTTAGTGGTTAGGTTGAGGTGGGATAGGCTTCCCTGAAGAGATGAGTCTTAAGGGATCGCCTAAAGGCAGTCAGAGTGGGAGATAGTCCGACAGGTTGGGGTAAAGAGTTCCAGAGGATGGGAGAGACTCTAGAGAAGTCCTGGAGGCGAGCATGGGAGGAGTTGACGAGGGAGCTGAAAAGCAGGAGGTCTTTGGAAGAGCGCAGGGGACAGTTAGGGTGATACTTTGAGAAAAGGTTTGAGATATAGCCGGGGGCAGAGTTGTGGATGGCTTTGTAAGTGGTTGTTAATATTTTGAATTTTATCCTTTGGGCTATCTGTTGAAGATATTTCCTCTTACTTTCTGTTCTGGTGACTCTACGGGAAATGAAATAAAATCTAAAATGAAGGGAAAAATCCCCTTTTGTCAAATGTTACATACTGTAATAGGTGTTCTTATTGTGAAATTTCTGTTCTGGCGACAACTGTAACATTTGGGTTCTCCCCTGACGTTTTGTCACTGGGAAAAGTAGTGAGAATGAACCTCCAGAATGGGGGCACAGACAGCAATAGAAACCAGAGGTTCTAACCCGGGGATATCATTTTGTAGTGCCAGAATATGTAAGCAAACATGTAAATGGCAGTTGTGGAAATAATAGAAATATCAGTGTTTAACTTACTTGTTTGAAGTACTTCAATGAGAACTGATACATCGGGTCTACTTCTGAGAGACTGGCAATGACAAAATAGATAACGGACCCCTGCGTGGCCACTGTCCTGTACTTCTCTCGAGCTGTATTTATTTTTTGCTCTGTGGCTTCAGCCTCTTGCAGTCTAGTTTTTATAGCTCCTGAAGTTATCTACAGCCAAGGAGGAAAAATATAATTTTACATATTACAAATGATACAAAATTAATTTTTACTGTTTACCGTATAATAGAATACCGTAGTGCAACTCCCCTGAGTGAGCCAAATCCTGCTTCATTTGTGTCTCACATACTCCCCATCCCAGAGACTACAGCTCACAATGGGAGGGTTTCAGCAGCACTGGCAGTTCTGCCAATCAAAAAAGCAGTGGGCAGGGCTTGGTGTGGCCCATTGCTGAATAATAAGCTATAGGTTATTGAATCAGCCCACTGTAGTGTAATCAGGCACAACCTATATGAGTGACAACACTGCTCTGAATTCAGGAGCAGCACAGCATTGTTGTCCCCCCATTAGAGGATGATGCATTAGGTTGACTTCACTTCAGGTCCAACAGGTATTTGTGAGACTTTGCAGGGGGACTAAGGGAAAGATGTCAGTGCAGATGCAGTTATAATAAAGTGCTGCATGTTGCTATTTTTTGTATTGGGACACCATAGTTCCACTCTAATCTATGGAATTGTAAAATATGCCTCTAAAATCCATCTTTATTGTTTCCTATTTTTAATATTAACACTTTAAGGGTGATTTACACTATAAGCAGAGAACGTTCACTTAGTAAACTGAATGTTCACTTAACTAAGTGAACACAAGAAAGCGGTGTTTGCCTTGGATACCCAATCATAACGAAGAGAAACTAAAAGAAAAAAGTAAAAACAGGATTTTTGTTTGTACTTGACTGGATAATTGAATTAAAAACAGCTTCACCTTATTCATTAACCTATTGGAACATTCACTTTACTAAGTGAACAGTCTGTAGTTTGTAAATTCACCCCATTGAAAACAATGTACTATCTATGTAGGGGATACGTTTTCTCGACAGTTGCCAAGTGAGACTGACACCAGATGCAACTAACACACTTGTCTATAGTGACACCTGACCTCTAATCTATAGAGATTCCTGCTACACTTGTCTATAGGGATTCCTGACACACTTGTCTATAATGACACTTGACTGTAGTGACTCCCATTACGTCTATGAAGGTTCTCATTTACCCAGGTCATGGTATAGCTAGTTGTCTTGACCTGAAATGTTGAAAAATGTACAGAACATTATAGTTGAATTCTACAAGCAACACCTGGTTTACATGACTGGAGTGACACCTGACTCACCTAGCTTTATCAATACCTGCCACACTTGACTGTAGTGACAACTAACCCACTTGGCCCATGTGAGGAGTTTAAGCAACATTTGACCCACATGACCTATTTTACTGCAGTGACACCAGAGCTTTGTGAACTCCATGACTCGGGATGCAAAAAGTGATTTTGGTGAACTTGATTTTGCCATGAAATTAGCAATTTTTCAGTTGAGATAACATGATTTTTCTTTATCAATAAGGCAATTAATAATCATCAGCTCCCCAATTATATGGTGATCACATGGCTATGCTGATAAACAAAAGTCATATGACCAAACACAATCTTAATTAAGTTTTTTTAATCAATAAAGCCATGTAATCAAGTATTTTTGCCCTACAAGTGACACACCTGACTGTAGTAACATCTGACCCACCTGAGTAATATGAGGAGGACAAGCAAGAAGAGTCATGGAAATGAGGGGTGCTAGGAGTATGTATGTTCTAACTTGCACATAGCACACTGAGCCAAACAAGCCCACAGAAGCTTAGTATGGCCCACAAACTGTCAGTCAATCCATCTGCATTAACAATATTCTTCAGAAAAGCACACTAGGAACATACCATGGTTTATACATAGCCACAAAGGCCTAGTTTTAAAACACATTGATATGATAGATCTGTGACAAAATGTGACAAACCGAATCATCATCTAATGTTTGGTGCCACCTTTAAAGCTACCTTCAAAAGAACTTAGATTTGATTGTGATAAACCTAATTCTGTTTCCTAAATAACTTAGATCACATGACACAACTGGAGAATCCATACATGGAAATTCAGAAGGTGAAGCTGACCTTTGACTCCTGAAGAGTATTGATAAGTTCCTCATTGTCCAGGATATTCCCCTCCGATGTAAAAAGCAGCTTTAAGATTCGTTCCTCAATAGCTTTCAACTGGTTCTTGTCAGAGTTTATGCGGATAATAAGCTGGTTTCTTTGCTCCTCTAGATCAGGTCTTTCAATCCTCACAACATCACTACAGGATTGATATAATATTTAACACTTTCACAAATATGAACAGAAATTAAAAATAATGAATTACAAGTAATGTTTCCACAAATTAAATATACTGACTCAACAAGATAAATGAGGACATAATGCTTTACAAAACCTTTCTATATTGCGTCGTACCAAACAACAAATCTAAAAAATAAATTTATACAAATGTGACAAAATGTTGTCTTTTATTCTTCCTGTGCATGTCAGGTCACAAAGGAAGGCAAAAGTAACAAGAAGCATCTGGGGGAAGCCACTAAGGCCTAGCGTATGTCAACAGGTCCGACTAAGGGCTGGATTCACCTTCTTTGCTGCCCCAAGGCCAGGTTCCTCAATGTGCCCCCCTACCCGTCAATGGAGAATGGCAGACCTGCAGGCTGCATACAAGTGATCTTGGCCACATCGCCGAGATCATTTGTACAAAACAAGTGGCGGCTTCCCCACTGTATATTTAGCTCTGCTTGCCCAAAGCAGGGCTGAATGTAGAAAACAACTACCCTCCCGGTGCCCGGGACTGTATGTCTGGGACATTGGGAGATAGGAATTCAACACCCCTGCTGCCCCTCCACTTCCTGCTGCACCGAGGCCGGGCCTTGGTTGGCCTTGTGGGAAATCCGGCCCTGGTCCCACTGGCTTGCATGCAAATTCTGTAGGGAAAGTTGTTGCATTATAGCAGTAAAATCTTCTGTCTAATAGCATATCTCCCAACCTTCTGAGATGAGAAAGATGGGCACCTTCCAGCACAATGTATGTAGGCAAAGGACACATCCCCACTACGCCCCCCAGTTGTGCAGACCACTAAAAATATATTTGCCAAAAATGATTGGTTAAAACCGAATTTTACTTTCTCACCATTTCTTTTTCTCCACTGGCATATTAAAGTAGTAAACAAGATCATTAAAAAAATAAAATAAAGGTTTTAGTGCTCAAAAACACTTGGGTAGTTAAATGGTACCAGTGCGCTCTGTGTCAAATGTGGAACTTACATTGATGTTCCCTTGGCATATGAACCTATGCCTGGCAATAATAAAGATGAACACTAGGCAGATATAAAAAAAAACACAAAAATGTAGTTCTGTGCTTATAAATACACAAATAATGTATTTAATTTATATAAGCATTACAATTACCTGGCCCTGTACAGCAGAGCTCAGAGTAGGAGAGGAAGAAACAGTACAAGGAGCCAGTCAATGTGAATAAAGCAGAGCAACAGAGAGATAAATATATCGCTATGCTGCTTCTGTTTCACTTTCCAGTCACAGGATGGGCAGATTCTCTGTGCTCAGAGAAAGGGGGTTAAATAATGCTGGCCATCATTCCATCCCAAGGCTCCTTTTTTTTATTCTATCTGCCATTATTTATTTCTTTTTTTTATGAGTTTGTATTAGCTGTTATTTTGCTGTTGTTGTTGTTTTTTACGGTAGCTATGCTTTAATCTTCAGCTTGCCAATGCCTAACATTTAAGAATGGGTTAGGTGCCCTTTTATACAGTTACTTTAAAGAAATAGAGGGGAATTTATCAAAACTGAAACAGTTGCCAGGGGCAACCAATCAGCTTCTCTCATCAGCTTGTTCAGTTAAGATTTGAAAATGAAACAAAGAAGCTGATTGGTTGCTGAGCACAGTTGCTCCAGATTATGTTTGCTCCAGTTTTGATAAATTCCCCTCATACTCTTTTTCCTGTTAGTGCAAATGAGTTGGGTTTTACAAGGACTTTTTTTTACCGTCCTCTTTATTACTAGGGGCTAGGAGTTATTAGGATCGCAAGTTTTTTTTAACACACACACACATATATATATATATATCTCTATACATATAGAGATTTATATAGATAGATATATATATATAGTTGGGGCGAAATGTACATATATAACTAAGTAACCTTAGCAGCTGATCTTCAAGGCCAGATCTGGTCACAGTGAAATTGATTACAGTCACTTTGATGCACACCTAAATAAAAAAAGAGAGACAAAGTAAAAGACAAAGGTAGGATGCAATAACACAGGGGTAGGCACTTCAACTGTGTTGGAACTACAAGTCCGATTAGGGACAGCCACAGACATGACTTCGATTGGCAGAGGCATGACGGGATTTGTATTTTCATTACAGCTGGAGGATCGAGGTTGCCTATTCCTACAACAGCAGAGGATAAAGTGTGCATATTGTATATACAGGAAACATACTGTCACTGGTAAATATACCTAATGAAATGTATAAGCTTGATTATATTAGAAGAAAGAGCACTGGTGTTCATTGACACATAGCAACAAATCAGAAATGAACTTCCAACATCTTAGGCCCCGTTCACATTGAGCGATTTATCGCGCGATTTTTGTAGCGATATCGCTCATATTTCCGCACTATATATGACCCCATTCACATTGAGCGACATGCAAATCGCGCGACTTTGAGCGACATTGAGCGACGAGCGACATTGAGCGACATTGAGCGACGTGTCGCGCGACATCTTCCTATTGGGCTGTATGCAATCAGGAGCAATATCGCTCAAAATCGCTCTAAAAAAGGGTCATGTAGAAGCGACAAGCTACCAGCGACGAGCTACAAGCGATATTGAGCGATATTGAGCGACATTGAGCGACGAGATGTGAACAGCTACATTGAATTGTATTGGTGAAGCTACATAGAGCGATATAGGCCCCGTTCACATTGAGCGATTTATCGCGCGATTTTTGTAGCGATATCGCTCATATTTCCGCACTATATCGCTCTATGTAGCTTCACCAATACAATTCAATGTAGCTGTTCACATCTCGTCGCTCAATGTCGCTCAATATCGCTCAATATCGCTTGTAGCTCGTCGCTGGTAGCTTGTCGCTTCTACATGACCCTTTTTTAGAGCGATTTTGAGCGATATTGCTCCTGATTGCATACAGCCCAATAGGAAGATGTCGCGCGATGTCGCGCGACACGTCGCTCAACGTCGCTCAATGTCGCTCGTCGCTCAATGTCGCTCAATGTCGCTCAAAGTCGCGCGATTTGCATGTCGCTCAGTGTGAATGGGGTCTTAGAGCAGTCTTTCTGGAGCTTATTCTCTATAGCTATGAATTGCTTCAGACCACTGCTATACATACTATATTATGAAAACCCCATTTATGTACTCAGCTTAACTATAAATTCCAGGCCTGCTGGTGCCGATCCCCACTACTGCCGATATTTCAGCTCGGTGGTTTCATTTTGTTTTACAGGTTCTGGAACTCTTGTTCTTTTAAGGTGGTCAAGCCTGAATAAATCTGCCTTATGTTACTGTTTGAAGAAGCTGTCAGGACAACCTTTCATCAAACTGCTACAGCCATGCTACACCAGTTACAGTGGGCCTTGGGCTGATTGATGACAAATGGAACAAATGTAAAGCTGTTTTTCCTCCCAAACCAATAAGAAGGTTTCAACTTATGGTTAAAACTAGTGTAGAGGAACTGGGCATTATACCCAAAGTTAATTGAGTCTTCACAATGCAGTCAAATAGTGTTTTAAAAGTATAAAACCGTTTGTGTTAGATATTGTAGCCAATCAGATTTTAGTTGTGTTGGGTTTTTGTAGTAAAAATGACAAGAACATATCCTTCATCTGTTACTAACGGCAGCACAGACACTTTTGCTTGAGAAATGTTTGATAGGTTCCACTGAAGTCCATGATGTGGGCTCTTCAGAAAACTATGCTATTTGCCACACCATCATTATTTCATTTACACTCGGGGCTTAGCTATACACTGGATCTTTAGTTGCATAGAAAATGACACAAAACCATTCACTCCACTGACTAGGATTAATCACCCTGACTGTAACATTGGCTGCTTATGCATTGTGAATCATGCTACAGGGTAGCACACAAATGCAATTAACCAACTAATTTCCCCTAAGTCTTATAAATAATCCCCAATGTGTTTTATGATCAAACTCCTGTAGTATGGGAGCTAGTGCTTGTGTCATTTTCATCAGTGCAAATTGTGTTATATGTATAGCAAGTCTTTGAAAATCTTTCTAATAAATAAAACAAAAATCACATTTAGCTGAAATCTATTGCAATTGCCATAAACCAGAAGATATTTAATTTCTTGTTGTAAGTTTTCAGCTACATTAAATTGTTTTGAATATTTGTCTACCAGCATGTGTGACACCACTAAAAAGGTCAGCGCAACTATTCGGGGAAGAATATTCGTTTACAAATATAACAATCTGGCAACTCAGTGAAGCAATGGCTGCTGCAGGCTGCAGTAAATACATATAATCTTCCAAATCAATTACATTTAATAACGTTGACTGGATTATGATACGTAAAGTACATTACTGATTTAACAAGCTAGGCTCAAAATAATTTTTATTTCAAGGTCTTTTAATGCTTATTTTCACAAATGATATGTACACAGTGTAATGACAGGCACCTTGCTTTACCATTTTTTTTTACAGGTAGAGTCAACACAGCAGTTGAAGTTTCCAACTTGCCACGAGCAGCTTTATTGCATTTCTAGCATTAAACTGACACCTGCATTATTTAAACTGGACTTTGCACTAAAATACAAGGTCTGCCTATTACATTGCAGCCCATGCCTCCTTTCTGTTGAGATCCTGGGAATGCTGAGTATTCAAAATCTTGTGATAAGATGCTACAGCAGGGGTGTCGCCTAATGAGATTTGGGATCCTCAGTGGAAGATGGGTATAGGGAAAACAAGTATTGTTTCTAACTTTTCTACACAGATTTTTTTTTCTCGCTATGACACAGTGATAAGAGTGGGACAAAATGTAATAAGCAGACCTTGCATTTTATTGGAAAGTCCACTTTAACTAATTGAAAAAACATAGACAGAATCTCCACTCAAATAAAACATAAAATGCTAAATAAATCATATACTGTCTGGCACTTATTACATAGTCAAGTTCCTCTCTATGTTAACAGTCACATTTTGCAATAAGATCTGCAAAACATAAACTTTACACTTACAAGGCTGCCACCACCACAGTCTCTCTCTCACACTCTCTCTCTCTCTCTCTCTCTCTCGCTCGCTCTATTTAGAGACCACCTGCTGCCCCCAAATGCAGTTCCTTCTCCATATTAGCAGCAAAATGTATAAGGATCGCATTTCAGAAACAAGCTCACCCTACTAGAGCCGAACTGGCCTTCCCAGTGCTTTTCTCACAACACACATAAGATTCATTAAAGGAAAAATGTGTCAACTGTCATTGTTAAACTCTTGTCTAACAGTTATATAATCCAAATTAATAGATAAATGGCTTAAACCAACAATTGATTTTGACCATAATGAAGGAAAAAAATTGATGGGGCAGGGAGAAAAATTCTTCCTGAACAAACTAAATTCTAACCGTGAATGTGGTTCTCATTCAAGAAACTCCATTAATTTCCAAAATGAAATGTTAAAATTCAAACATTTTGAATTTCGAATGATATTCTACAAGTCTCTAATGGCATTATCCAATGTTCTGATGTAAACGTCCATGTGAAAATCTTCCAGTGTATATCCTACTTAAAGTGTATCTCCACTTTTGCAGCCAAATTGGGATAACACCTATTTTATATTTTGTTACATGTTCCCATTCACATAGCAGTTTAAATAGCTGTTACTTGGGTTAGTGTTTTAAGGGTTAAAATGTATTCTTCTATTTCTTTGAAATGTTAGGAGGGGTTGTAAGGGGTTAGGGGTCTTGTCCATTGAGAGGTGGCTTACCCATCCAATCCTCAAATTTCAGTCCCAAGACTTTCATTGGGACAGACCAGTCTGAAAGGGCCATGAAAAACCTGGAATCAGCCATCTTGCCTGATTTAATAAAACATCTAAAAGGTAAGACATCTTTTTTTAAAGTTATTTTTCAATATGTTCTGTGACCAGGAACACATAAGGAACATATGGAGGGGTTTTCTTAAATTTTACTACAAAAGTGGAAATACAGTTTACGACAAGTGCTAATAACAGCCAATGAGTTCAACATGACATCTTTTCATGCTTTACATCTTTCTTCTAGCTAACAGCTGTGTCCATCACACTTCACTCCACCTAGTATAATCTAGAGTTTGATAACATGCAGACATACACAATGTGGGAGATTTTATCAAAGGTGCAGCAATGGTAGCTGCCAACATTTAATTCCCCTTCTGAAAATATTAGTCCTGTGACTGATGCCTCTTTTTCTGACTTTCTATATCTGCATACTGGTTTCTGGTCAGTGACATTATTGAAGTCAGTGGGTGAGCATAAAATCCAGGAAACTATGATTTTCACAAAGAGGTCCTGTTTAATGATACATTTGCTTTCAGTCACTGATTGGTAACCATTCTCAAATCTTTCTTCTTTAGGCCTTGCATAAATCACCATGACCTTAACTAACTTTTAATTTTGATATATTTTTGGAACTATCTGCGTGACAAGTGTTACTACAATATAAATCGCAGATCATTCCGATTCAGTGTCACAGTGATGAATGTGGAATGGCTGTTTTTTCCTTACCTCGGGAAGATAATGTGGATTTGGCATTTTAGTCGTCATATAGAACCTAAAGTTCTTGTCATAATCAATGTCAGAGTCTCCAAGACGAATTAGCATTCTTCCGCCTGACACAAAGGTCTGCTTCAGAAGAACTGGCTCCAGAGCAGGATCTAAACTTTCCTTCAGCTTTAATTAAAAAAACACAGTATCATACATAGCTCAAGCCACAATTATCGTACACGTTGTGAATTAATGCAGAATATAACTCTTCTAAATGCGTACACATTCGAAGCTCAGCTCAGAAAAGTTAATTGTTGATGAATATTTCCTTCTGAAATGTTCTATTAAGTATACAGTATTTTGTTTGTTTTATGGTCATTCCTTGGTAATTGGTATTTTAAAATTCTCAATGCCTGCTTTCACATGCATAGTGTGCTTTATATATAACCTGTCATTAGTTTAAAATACAATATTTCAGCAATGCTAAATCATCCTGGGTATTACATAATATGTTATTTCTTCAAATATCAATTAGTTCATTTCAGAGTAATCAGTGATGAATTATGTATGTTAAGAGAGCAAATAATCTGCAGGACTATAAAGTGAGATTTAGGGCAGCTGATTTATTAAATGCTTTTATTAAATACTTGCTTTTCTGGAGAAAGTAGCTAGGCTGAATCATAACAAACAACAGGGCTCTAAAATATGCAGTCATCAGAAACAAATTTAGTGTTTTGAGGCATTTGATTTCGTGCCATCTTAAGAGGGAATAATTTGCACTGTTTTCAAGCAGATGCAATCAGGCTGGGAAATGGACATTGGGGTTGGTCCTCCATCAGAATTACTAACATTAAAATAACATCATAACCTAACAGGGTTATATCTTATCCCCTAGAAATGCAAGAACACTTCACCAAAGGGTGTTTATTGTATCTTTTATCTTTGCATTAGTACTGAATGTCTTACAGTAATGTCTTAAAGTTTATTGTATTACAATTTATAGGCAATGTTTTATGAGAGCCTGAATTAATTAGATTTTCACTGCATTAGTCTCTGTGACTTTACTCACCTGTAATATATTTAAAATAAGGAAAAAAAAGATAGTTACAGAGGAAAGAGGAGGAGGAGGACAGAATAGGGCATTTTAAGCTGGCCACATCTTACAATCTGATTAATGAAGATCTCATTAAAGTGGATCTGTGCTCAGACTACACACACTCAATTATTTTAATATTCTAAAGAAGAAGTAAAGGGACTTTAAAACAAGCCTTCATTTACCTCTGTAGCTATAGGCATTGTGGAAAAAGGTATCATTCAATGTCACAACAAAGGCATAGAAATCTTAGATCTTTTTCTATTACTTTCTATTGCTACAGAATCTTGGTGGTCTGCCAGCCATTTAATTTTATCTCATCACTAATAAAACAGTATAACAACCATTGGTGAAATATGATAAATATAATTTCTCTCCTAAATTATGTAAAAAGATACAATTGCAAAGATGATGACATTTTATAACTAGATAAAATGTATTCTTGCAGTGGAATTCTTGATTCAGCAAAGCCCAGTGACTAGGTTTTAACATGTATCAGAATGGTAAATGAAAGATTACCTTTGGTCCTGTCACAATATCCGGAAATCCGTGCCGGATTTTCGATATGCTCCCTGTTTCTGGGCTGTCAGCCTATGGTGTCTCACAAGGCTGCAGCCAATCTGCTCTCCTTCTCCCCTATTTAGGAGTTCCTCACTTGTACCCTCCCGAAACACAAAAATGAAGCAATTTACAAAAGTAAACAATACAATGGCAAGTATAAATACTAATTAGGAAAAGAATGTGCAAGGGCAAGCCTAAGCAGAGCATACTAATTAAGCTCATAAGAAAAAAAAGATCTCTAGAGATGGGCTTCTCTTCTACCAATACTGTCCTGTACGATATGCTTGTTATCCAGGGATTTTATGAGAACCAGTTCAGCAGCACATTGGAAAATCAATGTGAAAAAGGAAGTTCTGTTTGTCCAAGAACTACCTTTAGAATGACAAGGGCATTAACTGAAAAGAGCCTTTGTACTATTCATTACAAACACACACCAAAGTCTTCCTGAAGGAAGCCTTTGTTTACTGCATTCAATCACAAAATTCTTCAATGGTAATAAAAAAAAAAAAATGTCAGGATTCCAATCAAGGATGATTTGACAATATATGGCACTAGCTAAGCCCTTCTAAACGTTATCTCCCCGACCTGCAGATAGGCGTATGTCACTGGCAGCTTCTTATTACTTATCACTCTAACTGGCTTCTGTGTTAAACACAATGAAAAGATAACAGGATTCTGCTTATTGATAATGATTTTGTTTTCTTTTATGTGGCCGTAGTTACCAATTGCCATGTGTATTAGTCACCAGACAGCAGGCAAGGCTGCAGTTTGTCTTTTAACCACCTTCCGTTTTCATGAAAAGAGACCCTGTCACCAGACCATTCATTTCAATAACAATCTTCATATAAAACTATATGTGCATGTAACATATTTTAAGCATGTTATTTATCTGTAAAAAAAAACTTCCTTTGTGTAGATATCCAAAAGCTCCTGGACAGCTGCTGCCATCTTGCATGTGATGTCAGTAGCCCCAACAGACACAACGCTGTCAGTCAAGAAACACTGTATAATACTCGCCTTTGCTCCTCCCTTATGTGGGGAGATGAGGGGGGGAGTCAAGGCCTGGGACAGCACAGACAGTAATTAGACACTGCTAGAAAGGAGAGTGCTATGATGGGCAAGGAGGAATGGGGCTGTGCTAGCACATTTACTCTTTATTCTAAAGAAGTCAGATTTGCTAGAAAGTTCTAAGGTACATTGCAAATCAATAAAAACAATTATTTTATGGAAAGCATAAACTATTGAAGTAAACATTTAAGATAGTTAATTTGTCTGTGTTTTTGCCTGCATTAGTTTAGTGACAGGGTACATTAAAAGTAGCAGATATCGCATTAACAAAACACTTGGCAGTAGAACTATTTTTTTTTACAGCAAGCACATAAACATGTATGCTTACAACCTATACGTATTCTTGTTCATTCTTTCCGAGAGTACCCACATAAACTAAAAAAAAAAACCCAAGACAATATGACACAAAATTAGATCAGTTTGTGCTTACCTCTTCTAACAAAACTGGCATTCCAAGCCTAATAGCATTCTCCAACGTCCGGAGAAAGCCAGCATCAGTTAGTTTAATGACTTTTAAGCCATTTTTGGTTTCTTTGTTTCTAATCCAACGATTAGCCTGAGGTATGAAAGTTTACGTAATTATTAAATAGTTGATAAATAAACCATCATCACACTTTTGCTGTAATAATATTTGTTTCAGTATCAAGCAGCTAGTAAACATAGAATATGATAAGGAAGTTGTTAAAAAGTTGAACCTGCATAAAATGGAATTACCACTCTAAAGTATACCTTGCATACTTAAGTTCTGATTCTTAAAGCCCAACTCTAACCTTAAAAAGTTCCCCTAGACAGCGTTAAAAAAAAAAGAAAAAATAAGCTCAGGCTGCAATAATCACCTTCAATGCTGAGTTGTCTCTAGCAGTACCTCTTCTCTGCCACAAATGTCCTCAGTGATATCTTATTTGTAATTCTTGACTTTCACAAGTACAGTAGTGCCTCTATCATTTATTCTTCCTCCATGTTTTCATAAGGACTGTCTATAAGAGTCCTAGGACTATTAAAACTGCCTGATAATCTCAACATAATGCCCATGAGAAAATAGAGCACATGTAGCAGTCCAGCTCTTCTCACCATTATAACTATACAAAATATCCCCAGTCTACCGGGTTGAAGGGCGCCCAGTGTCACTTAATCAGGAAGACAGAGAACATACTGTAATGATACAGAAACTGGTGCTGTATCAATGAGGACTGCACCCCCCCCCCTCCCAACACCCCCAGGGGAAAAGAGGAATAGGTTTCTACAGTATCATGTGACTGGCCTGAAGACATTTGTAAAAGGTAAGCATACAAAAGCAAAAGATATTGCTAGTAGAGGCCACAAGGTGGGTTGATTTGTGGGTGGAGGGAAGCACGGAGCCCAGAATTGAGCTTAAAGAACAATATCCATTGCAATAAACCAGAACTCATCTTGTACTCATCTGGCCTCAGCAAAATACATTCTAATTGGATCAACAGCTAAGATTTAGCATTTACAACTGAACTACCGTATATATAATCTAAGTATACTTCATTTATCCGCGATATGCTTCTGTGTCCTGGAATAACAAAAAAAGCACGTACACTGGACTGTGTTGAATTTCAAGGAATGTGGAAATATTTGCACATATTTCAGCACATTTGTTTATATGTCTGAATTGTATGTGTGTATATAT
>NW_017306578.1:877752-933515 GCF_000935625.1 Nanorana parkeri
ATCTGTTTATGGTTTGAAGATACACTATATAACAATATTTTATGCAAAAAAAAAACCATAAATCTAATAACTTCAGATGGGTTTCCTACTGCTGACTATAAAGTCAAAAAATTCTCCATCTGTTGTGGACTTCTGTTTATATATTATTTGGCATAGTAGTACCTGATCTTGTGGGTCAATCATTAGGGGCCAACGTCTTCCACGAGTAACCAATATACCGTTTTCAGTGGAAACAAGATCTCGCGGTAATCCATCTGTATTCCATTGGCGAATTTCATAGGCATCACCCAGAATATTTATCAAGCTGAAATTTGGATTTATAGGAATCTCTAGCTCTTGACACTTTTTAATCCAGCGATCAATTAGCTAGAACAAAGTAAAATATAGTACATAGTAAAATATAGTAATACAGTATGCTGATATTCCTAGTGTAAAAAAAAAAATGTTCCACTCTTTTTCAGGGTACACAAGGGTGACTTTTTTTTGGGGCCTGTGTACATAGGCACTAGAACTGCTTATTTTTCTATACAAGTCTATGAAAATGCAAAAGCAGCTTGAATTAGCTTCATGCAACCTAGAAGAGGGTCAAATGCCTGTCAGAAGGAAGTAAACTGCATGTGAAATGCAGCTCTTAAGAAACATTGAATGATCTCAGAAGCATCTCAAACTGATGCAAATTCCAGGGCAATATTCACTAATTTCATAACCGCTAACCTGGAACCTGCTAGTAAATTCTTAGGGGTCTATTCACAAAGCTACTGAAGGATCTAGCCATAGCTTCGGCTGATCCTTCGGGTAGCTTTGGCCCAAGGACCACTTTCGGTTCAGGGCTGCTGTACGGGCTATTCACTATAGCCCGTACAGCCCCCAAAGTTGGCCGAGGGGCTCAGTCGAGCCGAAGGCATATGCTTCGGCTCGACTAAGCCCAGAGCAAATGCGAAGTTGGCCGAACGGCCGGCCAGAGCAAAGCCAGCCGTCATCTCATGCCAGATGGTGGGGGCAGGGGTTTGGTTTAAAAAAAAATTATTTACTTTATTATTTTTTTACTTTGTAAAATTTGTAACTTTCATTTATTTTATTATTTTTTACTTTATCGCCTATTTATTTTTTACATTTTTATTCCCATTTTTAATTATTATAATTTTTTACATTTTGATGTATTTACATTTTTAATTGTTATTTATTTTTTGACTTTTTTTTTTCACTTGACTTCACTGATATTACATAGGAGCTAACAAGCCCCTGTGTGATAGCATTTGGAAGGTGACAGGTTCTCTTTATTGACCCTGTAACCTCCAACACAGGAGTTCTAGCACAGCACTGTGCTCGTTCTCCTGTGACAGGGGTCTGTGAGTACAGCATTCGTGTGTCACTGCTCACACGGAGCAGAGCAGAAAACGGACGTTCTCTACTCTGCTCCCCGCTCTCCATCCTGATCTAGTTTGCTGTGATCCCGGGTCCTCCAGAAGAGCAGGGGACTCCAAAGAGCATGGCAGAAAAGGATCCAACGGGCAGGGAGAAAGGGAGCGATATTAGAGGTGAGCGGCTGGGGACACGGCTGCCGGAGAGAGAGAGGGGAGGAGAGGGAGAATCAGGCTGGTTACAAGTGATTTTGGATGGCTGTACTGCCGCTCAAGATCACCTGTACAAAATGGCTCCCACTTTACATTTATCCATGCTGCCTGCCCGAAGCAGGGTTAAAGGTCGATTCACAACACAAAGGCTGTGTTCCAGGGCATTCAACCTCTGGAACTCAAGCTGGCTGGCTCCTTGAATTCAGGGGTGGGAGGGGGCATGGCGGTGCATTGAATGGCACTGCAGCCACGCCCCTTGCCCGCAGTACAATCGCCCGCACCCAGAACGCAGGCACATTAGTGCGATCTGCAAAAATAGTGCTTGCAGTATTTTTGCAGATCGCACTGGACCGGATCGCACTGTGGGCGTGACTGCGGTGCCATTGATTTCAATGCACCGCCACGCCCCCTCCCACCCCTGAATGGAGCCGGCCAGCTTGCATTCCAGTGCGTTCCAGAGGCTGAACACTCTGGAATGCAGCCTTTGTGGTGTGAACTGGCCCTCAATGTAGGAAAAAAAACTACTCGCCCGGCGCCCAGGACTGCCTGTCCCAGGCGTCGGGCGATAGGAATTCCACACCCCTGCATTATGTAAAGAAATTTCAGCACACAGGTTCTGGGCCTCTTCCCCTCCCCCTCTTCTCAGTGCTTTCTCCTTATATTTCTAAGCTGCCCATGCTCGAACGATAATCGCCGTTGATCCCGCGATAATCATAAGGTGTATGGGCAGCGTGGGACCGCATTTACTGTTACAGTTTAAAGCCCTTCCATGCACACCTTGCTGTAAAGCTGGTAACAAATTGATGAGTGCGTTTGCCATTTGTTTTGCTTGACTGATTTGGTGCAGTGACGCATAGGGGGGTCTCAGCTGCCGGTGTGATTGTGCGTCCCTGTGCCTTTAAGGGAGGTCGGGCTTCCTCCTGACAAACCTGCACCCAATTTTATCTTTTGCCACATGTGCTCCAAGATGGAGACTCTCATAGTTTAGAGTTAGGACCGCACTATATAGAGGTGCCTCGGCGCGGCTGCAGAAGACATGTATCTAAACCTCTGTTTTTAACCTTAGCGGTGAGACAAGTTCTTTTTTGCATGCTTGCACGCATGCAAAAAAGCACGCTAAAAAACGAGCACGCTAAAAAACCCGATTTTCGGCGGGTTGGTAGCGCGATTGCAAGACGAAAGCCGGACGACCCGAGGTACGCAAGCGCACACTGCCCGCTCACCATTGCAATCATCTGCAAGCCCTCCCCTCAGCGGGGAGGACTTGTGATGATCACAAGTACGATCTGCCTGTCCATGATGTGCAGGTCGTACGAAATTTTAATCACCTTACAACCATCGCACAACGAAAGTCGTGCGATGGTTGTAAGGTGTATGGCCAGCTTTACAAAGATCCCAGTGTTTGCACCTGCACTTTATTATCACTATAGAAGGTTGTGTCCTCTCTAATGTGGTACTGGGGTCACTTTGTATTCAGCTCCTTCTCATACTCCAATGCCCTCAATGTGCATTCTGTATTAAAACGTGCATATTGTAACTGACGACCAGTTTTCTGCTGTTCTGAAGTTTAGGTCATGAATAAAACATGTGATTGAGGAAGGGGGGACGGGTCTGTCAGGTAGGCATGCACGTAGCTCCATCATTTCAGTCCGTTGCTCACTCCCCCCCCCCTCCTATTTTGTCCGTTGCTCACTCCCCCCCTCTCCCCCCTCCTCTCAGTGTCCATCGGTCTCTCTCACCCTCCCCCCCTTCTCTGAGGGGAGGAGGAGGAGGGGGGAAAGAGTGAGACACAGACCGACCATGCTGAGAGGAGGGAGGGAAGCATGAGAGAGACCGACCGCCAATGCTAAGAAGCTCTCAGCGTCGGTCGATCTGTCTCTCTCACTCTTTCTCTCCCCCCAGTCTCTATCACAACACCCACCATCCCCGGGGCCTCTGTCTGCTGGGAAACACTTATCGTTCCCCTCCAGACAGGCGGTAGCAGACATGCTCCTCTTCTGCCACGATCTCCGGTGCTTCTGCACAGGGAATGTTAGCCCCGCCTCCCTGTTAGCACTTCTGAGGAAGTTACCAACAGTGCAGGGGGGACCCAGGACCAGGCAAATGGTACTATTGATATACTTCTATAGGGAAAAATTATAGCTCGGAGCTTACAATGCCGCCGCGGCCACTTACAGTGGTACTGGCCGTACCCCCTGACGGCGGCCCTGACAGCCCCCTAGTTCAGCCAACCTGCTTACTGAGAAGAGGTGATGATGTTGATTCACAAAAGAATGGAGGTTGACAGGTGACATAGGAAAGTGAACTGCTCAAGAAAGCTGAGTTATTTAATCAGGAACTATGTGTGCTGCCTCTCTGGTTGTGCAGTATAGAAAATGTGTATAAATCAGAAGATTGACTACAGATTTAACACCAAGGCCTGGAATCAACCTTTGCAGTAAACAACTTAAGTCTCCCATTCCATATTCACCTTAGGCTCCCCATTTTGTTTAAATGGCCCTTAAGAGATACCTGGTATTCTAATATATGTGTTTTATTTATTGCAGTTCATCATTGTCAATGCAGGGTATATTGCAATGTTGTCTTTCTGTGTGCTAAGTTTGCATCACTTGTGGGGAATCTGTGTGCTTTCTGGATGATCACACATAAATTACCATATGTACATAAACTTGACAGATTTGGAAGATATCTCAAGTATTCCATGAAAGTAATTAGTCATAGTTTTTTTACTCCAGGCATGGTATATTTTTTTCCTTCTTAGCATCCCATGGTGATGTTTAACGCTTCGTGAGCTCAGCCCCAAGAGATACTGCCACATAGCATAACAACAGAACTAGCCTAGGGAGACTATCAGAGTAGGACTGATTTATCTAGATCATTGCATGCTTCACTTATCAAACTGAGAGCACAAAAGACAGTAACTTTCCTCTTCATTGCAACTCTGAAGTCTATAGATCAGAAAAAGTACCCATATATGAAAGTATCAACTCTTAGGGGTCTATTCTCTAAGCTGCCGAAGGATCTAGCCGTAGCTTCAGCTGATCCTTTGGCTAGCTTCGACCCCAGGACCCCTTCGGTTCAGTAGAACCAAAGGGCTGCTGTACGGGCTATTCACTATAGCCCGTACAGCTCCCGAAGTTGGCCAAGCGGCTCAGTCGAGCCAAGGCATATGCCTCGGCTCGACTGAGCCGCAGTGAAAGCCGAAGCTGACCGAATGGCCTGCCATTGGCCGGCTGACAGCCTGCTTCTGACAGCTGGGCTGCTTCTGACATTATCTCACGGCTGGCTCCAGCCACTTTCAGAGAGATCAGCGTCCCTGGTTACCAGCTAACCAGGGATGCTGTCATTACACACTGAGAGCAGCCTCTCTGTGTTCTCAGTGTGTAATGACAGATGGTGTTCCTGGTTACCTGGTAACCAGGAATGCCATCTGGCATTACTCTCCCAGACACTCTGGGAGCCTAATACGAAACACTACCTACCAGAAAGGTTCACTCTGCTCGATCGAGCAGAGTAAACCTTTCCCTCTTTGTTTTTTTCTTTTTCTTCTGACATTGTTGGCTGCCGTCGGAATAAAAAAAAAAATCACCATAGGAATGCATAGCTAGATTGCTATTGGCTATTTCAATTTGCAATAGCAAACTAGCTATTGCACCCGCCCACTGCTGCTGTCAATCACCAGAGGGGGACCTGCAGTTCTCCATCAGGTCCCCCTCTGGTGATTGACAGCAAGTCTGCTAGTGGCTATTGCAAAGTGAAATAGTCAATAGGAATCTAGCTATGCATTCCTATGGTGATTATTTTTTTTATTTTGACGGCAGCAGAACCGCCTGGCCAATAGAAAACAGTTGGGCGGAGCTAGCTGTCACTGCTAGCTCCACCCAATCGTTTTCTATTTTATTTTTTAAACTGTTTTTCTATTCTGCTCGGTACCACATTAAAAGCGGGGCTCCTGGATGCTGGCCCAGTGTAGAATAAGCTCCCAATTTCATGCCTGCATCCAGCAGCCCCGCTTTTAATGTTAAACCGTGGGAGAAATAGCTCCGCCAACCTGTCACTTTTTAAAATCGGCAGATTCCCGCCAGTGCCTTATCATTCCTTTTGAACTTGAGAAAAAGGTGAATACCTCAAAACGCGTTGCTCTTCTCTACCCACTGCACCTCCATTCACCCAAAGTACCCCCACCTCCTCACTGATCTGACTACCCGGCGCCTGTCAGCTTCTGTTGCGTATCGTCTCCCGCACACTGCCCACAGCTGACCTGGCCAAGACCGAGCACCTACATCCACAGCTGCGGTCACAGCAGCCCGGGCTGCACTCGATACTGGTTTGTCCCCCCTGGTTCTCCTTCACACTGCCCGGAGCCCACATCCTCTCAGCGGCACCACCGACAGAGTCACCTCTCTTCGTTCACATCATTCCCTTCCGATGGATGAACCTCCTCAGTCAACATACAAATTAGATCCAGATAGACACCACGAGGGTCTCGATCCTCCGCACAGGCCGTCTATCTTCTGATCCCTGGATCCACATGTAAGTGATATCACATTGATTTTTCGCCAGTGCCTCTTTACCATCACATTGATCCCTTGTTCGTTATACACATTGCAGTCCAACTAGCTAGTGCTTTATTTTTGTGTTTGCTGTTGCGCCCTCTGTGTTCCTTTGTCAACATGCAATGTGCAGTAACTTATAGCAACCAACTGGAAATCATATCTCTTCTTGATTTGACTGATTAACAGGGATATGTGACTGATTGCTG
Source organism: Nanorana parkeri (assembly GCF_000935625.1). NCBI lineage: Eukaryota > Metazoa > Chordata > Amphibia > Anura > Dicroglossidae > Nanorana > Nanorana parkeri. The sequence continues at coordinate 884,089 of NW_017306578.1, forward strand.
AGTGTTGTTCATTGCCATTGCTCTTTGAATCAATTTATTAAATAAGTCAGTAGTGCAAAGACGTGTCCACTAGCCCAATATCTACAATATACAGTACATATTATATATAAATTATTTAATTAACCAAATATGCCTAAAAAAGAGTGTAACAATATCTAATAACACTCTAAATGCAACACTATTAATTATAGTTGATTTCTATATTAATTAATTGATTCTATAGTATATATTACTGATGACATTAATGCTAACTGTAAATGCTAAAGGGCACACCAAAATATGCATAGTTATACTGTTCCTCTATACAACTATTAAAGTGATACACTGTTTTATGTGATACTAGTGGTACATCCTTGCAATATATCTTTTATGTAAATATTGCGCAACATATACTTAATTATAAGCAATTGTTAACAACAGGCATTTGAGGCACATGAGAATACAATTTGCAGCACAATGACCTTTGCAAATACTTAATCAAACCTGCTTAACATTTAGGTAGCTGCAACAGAATATAAATAAGTTCTATTAACATATTTGTAGGTTCCTATAGATCAAGAAATTGATTCTACTGTATTGTATGTGATCCTGTGGGTCAAGTTTCAGGTACTATGTATACATGCATTAATTTGTATACACTACTTTAAAAGCATAACAAACATACATGAATTATTCAAAAAATGAAAGCACTCCTGCATACTTAGATGAGAAAAAAAAATTGAGTTAAGAAACACTTAATCTTTACATCAAGCTCTGCCAAAAATATAAAGAAAAACATATACTCACCAGCTGCCTATAAACAGCAGTAAATGCACCAAAATAGGCAACACATGCAGCGGCAATGAAGACATTTCCTACAACATTCGAGATCTCTTCTTCAAAACTTTCAATACTCTCTTTCCACCGAACCTGTTCGTCTCCCAGGGCCGCAGTTAATTTACCTGCCCGGTTAAGCCGCGCTTGTGTAAGGGCCATAGTTTTTGCTAAACAAAAAAGTATATATAAAAGGTGCATCAGAAGCAATAAAAAAGTACCATTCCACTATCAAATATATTGAAAAGGTGTTTTTCAATCTTCTTCCAGATTCACTGTATCTCCAGTGAATATAACTGCCAATTTCAGGATATAGGTATTGATAACATCCCCCCTAACTGGAGACTTTTTTTTTTCTGTGTTCGGTATGGTGCTAGGCATATGACTGGAGCCTGACAGCTCAGAATCCTGTTTTCTTTGTTTCCAAGAGCCCAGATAGCTATTACATAGCTGAAGCAAATACGTTGGTATTAACAACCACAACCACAACTCTGCCCCAGAGTACATCTCCAAACTCGTCTCAAAGTATCACCCTAACCATCCCCCACGCTCCTCCCAAGACCTCCTGCTCTCTAGCTCTCTCGTCAACTCCTCCCATGCTCACCTCCAGGACTTTCTCCCACTCTGACTGCTTTTCGGCGATTGCTAAAGACTCGTCTCTTTAGGCAGTGGTCCCCAACCCCCGGGCCACGGACCGGTACCGGTACCGGTCCGCGGCCCGGGGGTTGGGGACCACTGCCCTAAGGTATAGGTATAATATTTTAGACATTTTTTTACAAGTTTAGCTTTAAGAAATATTTTTCTGTCAGCTTTTAGGGTACCAAAAACGTCAGCTTCTTCTCCAGTATCTGCACAAAATCTTGGATCTGTTATTTCCTAACTCAACATCCTCTGTATGATATAGAACAGCAGAGGTAACTGTGCCAGGGTCTGTTCTGCAGGCTCTGTGAGCAGTAAATGGGGGTATCTATCAGGTGTGGAGGAGGTTAAGACAGGGCAAGATAATTGCCTACTTCTAATAGGTCCTGTGTTTCTGAAAATACCACAAAAATCCTTCTACTGACTTAGGTCTCCACCATGCATTCCTCCTGCAGGTTAATTCAGCTATCAGTATACAGTATTTAGCATAATGGGAAATGCTTTATATCTAATGTTTGGTTGAAATTGATCTACCCATGTACAGTAGAGTTTCTACTTTAAAGCCTTGTAATTCACTTTAGGGAGAAGGGAAGGTTGAACTAGCCAGAAGTGACTGGTCACTGTAGTCAGCAGCAAGGACTAATCCAGAAACCATATGTATCTTGCAATAAGGAGCAGTGTCAGGATGGTGCTGCCTCATGCTGAATGAGGAAGCAGAGCGCAGAGTGTGCATGCACAACACTCCACCTAGTGATGCAGTACTCATTGTCTCATCCTTTAAAATGGTGCTTACCAAGGGCTTCTTTCTCCCCAAGGCTTGTATCATATTGATCCTGCAGCTCTTTAATTTGTTCTTCCACTTCTTTCAATTTCTTTTGCTTCTCTTGAAGAGTAGCCATTGTAGCATCAAGTTCAGCCTGAAGACAGATATACACAATGCCAATATAATGTAAGTCTAAGTTGGTGGAAATACCAATTGCTTTAAATGTGGTAATATCAAATTAGGTGGGCTTTACTGCATTGAAACCATATGAGCAACTGAGACTAACTAGTTTGTGGTTACTAAGAAGGAATATAAGGGTTGATTTACACCAAAAATAGATGAATAGTTGGATGAGTTGCCCATAGAAACAAGTTACTATCATTTGAGAAAGTAAGTAGACCCAATATAAAGTGTTGAAGAAAATAGGTCACCAGCACTCCATAAGTTAAAATGAATGAGTCCTTTTAATGGACAATGATGTCACAGAACGGCTCATGTTGGATTTCTGTGACATCATTGTCCATTAAAAGGACTCATTCATTTTAACTTATGGAGTGCTGGTGACCTATTTTCTTCAATCATGTGTTTTGCACGGTGCCATCCGTGAAGTTACTTCGAGCACCATTTATTTGATTGTTGGCTGGGACTGCTGAAAGGTGTGCGGAGGGCACCTCCATCAATTGCAACCAATATAAAGTGTTGACATTTCCAACATATATGAAAAGGCAAACATTAGATCTTGATTTAAATAGTGCCTAAGATAAAGGTGATATACTTGAGCAAATGACACATAGAAGAGGTGCCTGAGGGCAAGTCTTTCATTAGAGCTCACCCCCCACAAACCAAACCATAGTTCAATGCTCTGGACTGATTGTTCCCCTGCCAATGTTTTCCTCTCCTGATCCACCACGTAATTTTCCATTGCTGCTTTGCTAATTTAGGAGCCGCTTCTGGACTCGCTTCTATTTTCCCTGCGCTGCCCCTTCTAATCTGTCATGGAGGAAAGACTTGAATGAAGTGATTTTAAGCCTCACTTCCATGGTGGATCAGGAGGGGTGCTGCCACACCAAAAGAAGAGAACACAGAAGTGGATCTAAAGACATTGATCCACCATGGAGGCCCGCCATGCAGCAATACATTATACAGCAATGCAGAATACCACCACTTATAGAGGACATCAAATCCCAGCAATACATTGTACAGCAATGCCAAATAATATGAAGCTACATACTAAGTGTTGCTCCAGGATGGCGGACTGATATCTCCAGGGTCTCAGGAGGGCTGTGCGGGGTCTCAGGATGGATGTGCGGGGTTTTAGCATAATAAGTACCTTTAATGGTCTTCTATGACTCATGTCTCATTCATTTGCTCCATTCCAGCACTTCAGCTCTAGCCAGACTTTAGCATTTAGCATCTCTGGTAGTGTCAGGCGCCTGTGTTCCCTGCTATGCACTGCGGTTCCTTCCTTCCACCCCTATGTCATTACAGTACTCAGCACTTGCCTGAGGACACAGGGATCCTACATTCAAAATATTGAATGCTGAAGAGTTTAGCAGAGGCTCAAGCTCTTCAATGTAGTAAAGGTAGTCGGCACGGGATGCCATACAACCAGGTCACATTATTTCACCAACACAATAATTTGTCCATATGTAACAGTTTTTTGCATTCAGTCTTTAGATGAGTTAATCTTGCATTATCTAACAGCAGGACCAGCAGAACCTATGTGCTCTTCTATTCTATCATTATGAAGGGAATATATATAAAAATATTAATAAAGGACATTACCTGAGCAGCAGCAAGTTTTTGTTTCTTTGGCTCTACTTCTTTAACCACTCTGGAATACAGATCCATGGCTCTCACCCACATACACATAGATCGACATGCTTTGGATACCCTTTCTACCTTTTCGGGTATGAAATTTGGATTAGAAATGTATTTTTGTAGTTTTAGCAGAGTTTGAGCCTTTATGTTTTCTTTGTCATAATCCATAAGTCGTTTGAGAAAATTGGAATCTCCCAGCAGCTGTTTAGCTGTAGCCCAATCAGGTCTGAAAATAAGATTAATTAGTTATTACCCTTAGTTCTCACAAGGTTATGCATAGATATGCTATTGAGAAAAGTGTAGCGGTCACTTCTAGGATTATTCAGTAAGGGGGTAAAATGTAATAATGTTGTTCAAAGTTCAGCAATCCCATTACCGTTCCAGTTTCAAAAAGATAGATCAGTAACAAAGTATTTCTAATAGAGTACATGTTGCTGCATTATTGCTTTACTGAACAAGCCAACTTCAAAAGTAATGAAAGAAACCTGAACTAAATGAAACGAAAACAGCCATTGCTTACCTCCTTCTGAAAATACTAGTGGTCTAGCTGCCTCTGGCTTCGATACTTTGAAACAAACATGTATCTCAGGAAGGCAGAGTGAAGTCACAGCTCATGATCAGCATACTTTTGAGTGAGTGACTTAGAAAGTACTGAGGGATTTGGATTTGCATTTAAAAAACAGAATTTTAGGAAGTAGAGGTTCTCAAAGGCAGCATCTTGCCTCACTAGAGGTTTCATTTAAGCAAAACAATGTACTGGGAAAATCTAAAGGCTCCCGTTTTGGTTTGCATACCAAATATGGCACACAGGGACATCTAAGAATGCCCATATTTATTACATAAATATAGAACAGGGGTAAAGTCGTTTTACCCAATCATTTTGTAATGATTGACTTTTACAAGTGTCGGGTGTCCTGGAGACCAGAGTTTTATGCTATATGGTATAACAGCCCAGTCCTGGTGCCATGCGCCACCCTGTTTTTTTTGCTACTACTTTGCAATGTAACAGCTGTCACAACAGAAGCCTATATACAGTCTTCTCAGGTATAAAAAGGTGATCAGAGGATCAGGTATAATTAACAAATTAAAGACACTTTTATAATGAAGCTAGAATAGTACTAATTTTCATGGATATTATAATAACAACAGTAGGCAAAACGAAAAATGCATGTTCCTAACACTGAGAAAATTATAGGACCAAATGACTATTGTAAACCAATGAGGAGTTATGCCCAGGCAGTGCTACTTGCTGAACTATATGTATAGAAACCTGAGCCTGAGCAGTAACATCACTAGAGAAGTGTCCATAATGGGCTGCTATGGTTGTTCAGTGAATCCTTCAAACTATAATAAAAAACATACAAATTCATCTAAATATTTTACATTAATGAAACTTCATTAGTGTAAACTTCTTGTTAAAAAATAAGAGCCAAAAAAATAAATAAATAATTTTCTGCATCACCAGATTGTATTATTATTCATATTAGATTACATCTAGGCAATGAATGGCAATGTATTCCTTACTTTGCATTAAGTAGAATGGATATGGCTTCCATAACTGTCATGACCAAATCTGGGGGACTAGTAAACACTCTGATTTCAGATATGTCTGCTTTATCCAAAGAATCAAGAGCTTTATTGGCTGCGTCTAGGGCAGGCATAGCTTCGTCGAGGTCTTTCTGGGCATCATCAGCAATCGCCTGGGTCTCTTCTGCTTTAACTTTTGCAATTGCTTCATCTTCTTTTACTATTCGTCGCACCTGCAAATATAGATAGTACAGCGGTTTGCAAATACTACAGTATGGAATATGTCTGTAAAGGTTTTTGCTTTTTCCAGGTCATGGTACAGCTGTTAGTAGTTAGGCACAATCAACTGGACTTGTTCTGTAATGTTGAAGACATTTTGCCACTTATCCACGTGGCTTCCTCAGCTGAGGAAGTATCTGTACCTCAACTGAATTATAATTTTTGTGTGGATTGACCCTGTAAAATCATATTTTTACACCCCTTCGATTGCTCAATCTGTAGTTCCCAAATTATTTAATATATCAACTGTAAAGTCCTTAGAGAAATCCTAGACATATTTGCAGGTAAGCAAAACAGATGACAAACGCACTCATCAATTCGTCACCAGCTTTACAGTAAGGTGCACACGGAATGGGCTTTAAACAGTAAAATAGCAAAAGGGGGTTGGGCTACCTCCTGACAAACCTGCACCCAATTTTATCCAAGATGGAGGCTCTGGTAGTTTAGAGTTAGAACCGCACTATAAGAGGTGCCTTGGCGCGGCTGTGCGACTTTCACATTTTCTGCAGAAGATGTGTATCTAAACCTCTGTTTTTAACCTTAGTGTGAGACAAGTTTTTTTACATGCTAGCTTGTGAGTGTGCCAGGAAAACTTTTTGCTATTTTACTGTTTAAAGCCCATTCTGTGTGCACCTTACTGTAAAGCTGGTGACAAATTGATGAGGGCGTTTGTCATCTGTTTTGCTTGACTGTTTCAGTGCAGTGACGCATGGGGGGTCTCAGCTGCCATTGGGATGTGCGGGATCCCTTGTGCGTCTCTCTGTGCCTTTAAGGGGGTTGGGCTTCCTCCTGACAAACCTGCACCCAATTTTATCTTCTGCCCTATGTGCTCCAAGATGGAGGCTCTTATAGTTTAGAGTTAGGACCGCACTATAAGAGGTGCCTTGGCGCGGCTGTGCGGCTTTCACATTTTCTGCAGAAGACGTGTATCCAAACCCTTACTTAAAACCCTAACCCCATCCTCTATTTCTAAAGCAAACCATTGACTTGATTTTCTATACAGCTTTTCTATAAAAACCTGCTTAGCTTAAATAACTGGCCGTGTAGTAAGGACAAAAGTGACTAGGTATGTTCGGTTGATGTGTTATCTACTCTTTCTAAATTTTTACATTCTTTCCCTTTCAGTGGCTACTCTAACTCTGTCTCCGTATGTATTATATTCTAGTTTCTGAAGTTATTAAAGGACATCAATTCTCTACAGAGCTTCCTGCTATATTGTTCACCCACAGGACATTAGCTTTTTTGGTCCTGCACCTAGCCATGTCCTATGTTGCCTTGTCCTTGCTTTGGCTTTATAGTGCTCATTCTGTCTTGTTTCTTACAAACCCCCTTGCCTCACCTTACCTGGACTTTTTAGTGTGTATCAAACCCTAAGTCCCTGTCTCGTCCTCCAGCCCCCTGTATATATCTCCTGTATTCCGTGTCCATTTGCTAACCTGTACTTTCCACTGTTTTATTTCTGTTTTGCCTTGTACATTTATATTTTTTGGGGAGCATGAACTATGATCACTGGGACGTCATAGCAAAAGAGTACAGTGGAGCCCTATCTTTGAAATGTTCTCTTTGTTGATAAGCTGTATATTTAACAGACTGTAGCTTTTTTTTTTTGTTTAATTAATCTACTTACAGTCTTTATTCATAATTTACAGTACTGTTAAGCAAACATTGGCAGAAAGCCTGAACTCAGCACTGACTTCTAGCAATCCTTACCTGATCTGCATTTTCTTGGTCTACTGACAGTTTCTCCATTAGGGCTTCAACGTCAATAGATTTCTGTTTAAGCACAGGTTCTAAGGCTGACAGATCGATTTTCATTTTATCAACAAGGATGTTTGTTTCCCATAGCTTACTTAATCCATTCTTTACCCGGTCACGTGCCTACAAGAGATATAATAAAAAAAATGGCATTATAAATTACAGCTGCAAAAGACAGAAACTTGTCTGTCTGATAATAAAATTTGGAAATCACTGTAAAACAGTACAGCTATATCCCACAACATTTCAATACTGATAACATAAGTGCACACAGTGTTAAAGTGTATGTATAGTCAAAATAGTTTGTTTAAAACCCCTATCACGTTAATTTCTGCTGTCTGTGTCCCATTGGAAAAATGCACCTTCACTTCCTGTCCTGGAGACACAACAGAATATAAGAGGAAATCTCCCAAAAGAGAAGGGAATTCCCATCTTAGGTGTCACCAGAACTTTTTCCCCATTGGATGATTTTTTTTTTCCCCCTCTTGCTCTCACTCATGTAACAATTCTAAAGTTTTGGTTTTCCCGACACTTTCTGCCTCAGTGATAATGGTTACCAGGGCCAAAAGAGGAGTGCATCTTCCCAGTTGGGACAAAAAAGTTTTCCCTTTTCGAGTGACGTTTCATTAAGTTCTATGGGCACAGTGGTGCCACGTCGGGGCCCACTGCACTGCAAAAAAGTAATGCATGCATGTAAACTGAGCCCATTCGTGACAAAGCAAATTGCCTTTTCTAGCATTGGGGCTGCCATGAAAAAAGCAGCGAGCGCAGCCCCAACACATTTGGTATGAATCAAGCCTCAACCCTAGGTTTGTACTGCACTCAAGCATAAAGTATAAACTATCTATAGGATAAAATAGAGAATCACTAAGCATGCATGGCCTGGTTAAGAAGTTTTAAAATTGAGCTTTGCAGACGATATCTTACTGGATCAAGGATAGATGAGTAAAAGAATTGCAGAGGGCCTGGGGGCTGGGGGCCAGTACAATATAAGTGTAACTGCATCTAAGGTGCAGTTAAAGTTTGTTTGTTTTTTAATACAACACAAACCACAATGATAATATCCAAAATGCAGCAACATATAGCAATCTGCCCAATTTCATGTTTCAGTGACAAAATAATAAAATATTATTGGATAACTATATTAGGTCTATTGAGTTTTATATCCTGGCTGTGTTTAGGTCAACAACACCTGAGTATCACATGCGAAGCATGTAGTGATTAGACATTAGTGAAAGCACTCTTTTTACATATTTGCAGATGAAACAATCAGAAAATAGAGTCAAATTCAAATGCTCTTTATTCACACAAATGTCTGCAGTCTTGTCCTACTTATTGAGATTTTATACTGTGTTTCAATTACACATACTCAGCTCTGGGAGGAGAAACAGATGGGCCAGAATTACTCTTGGGTATAAATGGTTAGTTAACTGGAAAAAAAAAACATTATAAATACTACCTATAAATAAAAGATGCCAGACAGATAGATTAGTGAAATGCATAATTAAAAAAACCCTAAAATGTGCATTACGATTTTCATATGCAAAAAGAGCATGCTAACCCACTGGTTGTAATGTTTATGATTAAAGGGAAAGTCCAGCTTAAAATCTGAAAATGAGCAAAACTCTAAGTAACAGATTGCTTTGGACCACTAAACTGCAAGCAATAATTTTTCAAATAAAAGCTATTGAAAAGATACCAAAATTGCCACAAAAATGCCATGTGATTAGCCAACATGAGGGCCTGGCTACATGAGTAATATTTAATCATCCTATTATTAAATTTGCATAAAATGACCTGTAATAAAACAGATTTTAAAGCTCAAGTCAAGTCCTAACCATGTACCATGTACTTCTAATGATGTTAATCCCCTCAGTGGCGTAACCAGAGTTCTGGGCGCCCGGGGCAGAATTTTTTTTTCGCCCGCCCCCCCCCCATTATATAAACAACCACTGGAACTGTACCCTGCACCTCCCCCCCACACACACATGTTTTTATTTTAATTTTTCAAATTTTAATATTTTATTTTTTTTGAAACTTTTTCATTTTTTTAAATCAATTTTTATTTATTAATTAATTTTTTATTAAATATTTTTATTTTTTACTTTACTTTTAGGGGCTTCGGGGAAATATTGGGGGTCTAAACAGACCCCTGATATTTCCCTTTAAAAATAGAAAAAGAGATTGAGGACACAGAGTCCTCAATCTCTTTTTCTGTGTCCCCTGTTATCAATGAACAGGAATCCTTTATGAGTGTTCCTGTTCATTGATAACATGGTATGTTTACTATAACTACAATTATGAATGAACAGGAGGGGATATAGATCACTCCCATTCATTCATAATTGAGGATATAGTTTACATACCAGGTCCTCAATTATGTACAAACACTCAGCGATCACTGATCACTGAGTGCTTGTACCCGTTCTCCTCTCTGACACACACTGTCATAGGAGGCTGCAAGAGGAGAGCCCAGCCTCCTGTGACAGCGCTGGCTGTCTCCGCCCCCTCACCGCTCTGCTGCACTGTGATAGGCGGCCGAGCGGTGTGGGAGGAGAGACACCGGCCGCTCACAGCGCTCGTCCCGCAGCGCTCGGCCGGCTGTCATTTTCTCTCCGATTCCTTTCATCCCTGCTGGGCACTGCTCTGTGTCCCAGCGGGGATGAAAGGAATCACGGCCGCGCCGACAAAACGGCAGGAAAATGTCACTTTCGGCATTTAGCCGAAAGTGCCATTTTCGGCCGGCGCCCCCCCTTCACTTTTCACCCGGGGCCCGCGCCCCTGCTGCACCCCCGGTTGTTACGCCACTGAATCCCCTGTGATCTGCTGGCTGCTGGTTAGTGTTATAATGCTCCCCTCAGTGATGCTGGATATTCCCCATAGCAGTGATCGTATGACACTGCAGGCAGAAGAGGCTGCAGCTGTGACTGAACAATTGTCCTTTCGTCCATTCACAAAACTCCTAGTAATATTTACCAGAATGTAGGGTGAGGGAGGGATGTATGAAAGACATGATCTCCCCTGCACATTCACAGAGGGCCTTGCACTCTGGGAACATAATACTAGAAATGTGAATAGATTAGGGGGCAGGAAGGGCAGAGAATAAACTTAATTAGAGGTACATAATAAGACTGATGCTGTATGGCCCAAAAAACATTTTTAGCAGAGGTCAGCTTTAAATAATATAACATTTTATGTTGGAAATCTGCTTTGTGCACCAAAACATTAAAGTTTTGCTAGTGCACAACTGATTAATGCTCTATGCTGCTTCCCCCTTTCCTGATGCAGGTGCTGCTATACAGGGGGTTAGAAGAGATTAATGGCAAATCAAATTTAAGTAAGCATTTAAAAAAATACATTTTATGAAGTATCAATTAGTACAGAGCTGTGTTAGCCTGTGTCTCTTATACTGTCAGAACACATCAGGGAGGGAGCGCCTAGTATCATGCCTTCACAATACAATAGGGAGCCCTATAAAGATGGCTACACACTGCTGGAACTGGAGCTGTGGGTGGCCCTGTCGACAACATCAGGCTTAACATGAGTCTTTGTAGAAGGAGACAGGTGGCAAATTGTTGACTGATCAGTGACCAATCAGCCAATCAGATGCAGTCACTGTTCAGGTAACAGCATCCGCAGGTGCCTGACTGCTGAATACAAAAGCCAGCAGGGGAGATTGCTCCATCCACGCTGTTTAGCAAGGCTGGATGAGAGAAATCTAAAAATGAATGGATAGTTTTAGACATTTCTCTCATTTTTTATTGTATGAATAGCCGTAATCACACATAATTATAGTTTACAGACACACAGATAAATCATTTTGTTACTTAGACCTTACCGACACCAGTTGCTTCCTTTTCTCACCCAGCATTGACAGATAAAGGTTAATTAACTCTAAATAAGAGGTGGGAGTGGTGTAGTATCTTCTTCTCAGCTCTGCATAGTAGCGTTCCGCCATTTCAGTGACACTCATGTGGATCTCCACACACATTTCAGAGAGTCTCTCCTTAATCTCGTCGCTGCCAAGGTCAATGTTGATAAAGAAGGTTTGTGATACAGAGAGGAGGGCTTCTCTGGGCCACTGAAAGTCAAACCAAAGGAAAAAGTGCTATAAGCATTATACTGGAGGTGATTCAAAGATTTTACTTTACATGAAAAAAAATCTTTCCCTGGGCATTTTCTAATAACCATATAAAAGCAACTCAAATCAAACACATTCTTTCATTCCTTTCAATAGAGATTTGGTTTTCAGAATTACAACTTGAATATTGAAATACGTGATATTTTTTCAGAACAAACTCTCTGGGGTAATATAGATTTAAAGGTTATTTCCATGTAGTGCTGTTCATGGAGTCTAATACTTTACTGATAACATTAATTAGTAACTCAATTTTACAGATTAGAAGAGTTTGCGGTAAGATAGGAGCTATCAAAGAAACATTAGCATTAAAGTAATTGTATTATGAGAAGATTATTTCAACAACTTGGCTAACTTTTCGAACAGATATACAGTATATTTTTATAATTATTCTTCCACAATAATGATAATATACATACTAACATTGCACTGTAAATAAGATTGGTCATAATTCCTTTGCATCTATAAAAAGGAAGGTTTAAGCAAGCTGGGGATGATCCAGATATATATGCTTAAAGTATATATAAATGTAAAACTTTTTTGGGATTTGAGTGGTGAGGGGTTAGAACTGCTGTCAGATTTCAGATTTTTATTACTATGTGTCCCTGTTTGGGAAATCTGTTCTCTCAAATTGTCCTGATCCGCCATGTCAACTGGAATAAAAGTACTGTAGATCTAAAATGATTAAGTTACCAATAGAACAGGAAAAGGGGGGAACTCTTCCAATGTGGATACTTGCTCCTATGATAACTGTATAAGAGGGGATTCCCCTCACTTTGGAAAGATAGCCTCTCTCTTCCTGTTGTTGCGTCTACAGGACAGGGAGTGAAGGAAAAACTGACAGTGGATTTATTTCTACCGCTTGATCTCATTGCAGATTACATGCAAATACCAATTTTCTAAAAGTCAATATTAGTATAGAGTCAGGCTCCCACCCCCCTTCTTTCCACTGACCCCCACGTGACAGCACTCTGGATGGCCATTGGCTGCTTAAACACAAGCTTGAAAATGTGTGTGTGGGACCTGGAGATTAGTAACCTGGGATGCTCTGGCGGGCCTCCCGTCCAGCTCTTGGCAACCAGTGATGTCACTGGTTGCCAGGAGCTGAGTGTGATAAATTAATTCAAATGGCAACACATTAACTTTTTTTTTATAAATAGTATGAACCAGTACCTAGTGAATCAATATAGTCCACAGAATTAGTGTTGCTGCTGTGAGAAAAACATTGAAATACTGAAATTTTTTAAATAATTTCTTGCTTTAATAATGCCAGAGGAGCTTAGTAAAGCAAACTAAGGCCAAATAGTTCTCCAAAATGCAGCTAAACTAAAGTTTCTAAGGACAATATACAATGCATGTTTAAGAGATTTCCATAGACCATGCACTTTCATTCAAAGCAAGATCTAAAGCTTTCACAGTACAGTATCTGAAAACCCTTCATCACACTAACTTCAATAGAATAACATCTGCATCCAACATTTAAAGCCACCTGAACCAAGAATGCCCTGTCTTGGTTAGTTAGAGTCAACAGACAACTGAGCAAATGCAGTCATCATGGGAGCAATCAAACCACTTCACAAACAAAGCATGTGCAAAAGTTAAGTTTTAGTATGGGCCAAACCATAACAAACCTATCTCTTGAAGATTTGAAGAAATTGCTGTACAGATTTATATAGATAAATTTGGAGTTAACCATCAAAACGAAAGAAATATGAGAGTGGATGGTTACAAGAGAGGTTAAAGTTTACGTGTCACAAGTAAACATTGGAACCGGAGCACATGATGAAAAAAATGCCACCAATTGGGAAAAGTGTGATGTGTAGGGTTGAGTTTGACTTTTATAGGCAAAGTTGAGATCTGATGTGATATCACTTGGGTTATCTATATCTCTGGATCTACTAATTATTTTGACATGACATTTTTTATTGAAGGTAACCCCTACTTACTTCTTTCCTCATATGCTAACTAAATTGCTCAGTTTGTGACATCAACCTTTTTTAAGGGGGGTCCAAATAAAGGTCAACAAAAGAACACTGTATATACCCTTCAAAACTGGTGGTGTAGGTGTAATTTTCTTCAAGTGTATAAACCATGTTTATTTGCTGAATGTTATTTGCACACAAAAAAAGTTTGATGTCATGAGGATCTGCTAGATGTCACATAGTTTGTGGTTCATGAAAATCTCTTAAGCATACATAATTTATTTTCCTTAGAAACGTTCAGTTTAACTGCAGTTTTGTGCTGGGGTAGTTCTCCCCTATTTACACCTACGACTGTGAGGGTGTTTTGCCTATTCTGAATTTAGAGAGCTGAACAGGATCAACTTAATGTGACACTAAACTCAGAAGTTAGACCTTCAAAATACACTTAAGCACCCTAAACATTTCCAAAAATGTAGCATATTTGTGTATCACTCAGCTGTAGATCCTCAAATCATCTCTGTATTTGTGCTGACACTGACCTTCCTTCTGGTGGGTGGCTACTTTTGCTCCCCATGCTCCCTGTGTGTGTTGTAAAGCAGTCACTACTCCAAGCTCACTCCTGTGATGGACTGCAATCTCACAAGTTTACAAATTCTTATTGCAGTAGTGAGCTTGGAGCGGTGGCTACTTTACAACACACACAGGGACCATAGGGAGCCAAAAGGAGCCACTGTCCAGAAGGAAGGACATTGTCAGCACCAATTCAGAAATAATTTGAGGATCTACAGCTGAGTAATGCACAAATAAGATAAATTTTTGTAAATAGGGTACTTAAATGCATTTTTAAGATTTAACTCCTGAGTTTACTGTCACTTTAACATTGACCAAAGAGAAGCACACTTATTCGGCAGAGAAATCCCATCATAAAACTGTGTTAAAAAGAAATCATTTTCCAGCAACAAAATCATCCTAAATGTGTACTGAAACTGATCAGGTTTACTTAAAGACGAAGGCAGAGCACACAGTTGGCTTTGTTGCCTTGCATGGGTTTCCATCAAAATAATTAAAATGTAATACTATTGACCATGTCTGGGAACAATTTTTGGGAAAAGGAAATACATTTCCATCACAAGACACTACATGGTACACATTAAAAATATTGACATGTCAGTACATTTTAACTTTACACATTTACTTTTGGGAAATTATATTAGTGAAACAATATTCAAACTTGATGATGAAATGAACACTGTGCTTCATGGTGCATGTAGACCTTTAGGCCCCCCCTATAGCATATATGCACATACCATGTTAAAATTGTAAGATTGTTATATGCTGAATCTACTAACCTGTACAAACCAGTCTATTGTGCAGCAGTTAACTAGTGATGGAAACATGCGGCATCTTGCTCTAAAGGCCTCTCCAACAGGACTCATGCATAGAACAATATGCAGTTTCTGTCGTACCCGATTGATAAAATACTGAAACACCTAGTATGTAAACAGAAAAGTAAGCAAACAGAAAGTACACTGCTACATAAAATGATTTTCAACCCTATTAAAAAAAACTGTATAAGTGCATAGCAACTATTAACAATCTATCATTTACTGGTCTGAATTTAGTATAATGTATTTTAATTGGTTCTGCACACCTGTCACTTTGCCCATTCATAGCAAAGTGATGGGTTCCATCTGCTGATACCTATGTGAAACTCCACCTTTTGTATGCTGAAGCCCTTAACAGCTAATACTGTGTATGTGACCTTCTTCCTTTCCTCACACAATGCAATGCTTAGCATCTGTGTGGCCAATGCACTGGCCATGAGCACTGCCACGTGGGGGCAAATAAAGGTCATTAGCACAGTGTCAACTCTGATACAAACCAACATGGAGCTTGAACAGGGCATTAAACTCTGGCAGGGAAATAGGTTGACAAGGGAGCACAGAGAAGGTAACTATTAGTGAAGGGGTATGGGCAAAAAAAACATAACTCTTTACATAATAAAGTCGCATGTGCCTACTTGATAGACCACATCTGAACTATTACATCTCCCAATATTCTTTCTTGCTCATGCAAAATGCTTCTTCTTGACTTTCTCTCAAGTGCTTTTTGGTGGGAGATGGCTGAATAGCAGCCACACAACCAAATCATAATTGTCCTCACATATACTTGTTTAAAGAGTGAGAGATGGAGTGTGTCATACCAGGGCTGTTACTGAGCACTGATTGCTGAGTATAGTAGGTCTACACTGGTGCCTGTTGGAGTGCACAGTAATATTTAGACACCCTACACAACTCTACTAAATTATGGGTAGTCTCCCTGTAGGCACCTAGTTTTACACCTCTCCCCCTAATTACATAATTTCACAAACCATAGGGGATTATCCATATCTGGACAATATTGAATAACATTACGATATGTCGGACCAAATGCATTTTAGAGCTATATAATTAATGAATATACAAACACATCCTCTGCAGGGTTCCGTTTTATTTATTTATTTATTATGGTTGTTTTGAATCATGTATGTATTTATACCAGTATGTAACAGTAATACATTTTGAGATTTCCTTTACCTATCTCTCTTGGATGGTCATTTACACCCCTCCAGAAACCCTTATAATCCCCTATGGTTTGTGACCCTACACAACTCAACAAAGATGATAGTACAATGTCTATCTGAGTGCATATCTGCTTTTGTTATTTCAACTTGGCAATATGCTCCAAACGATTGCTGTCTATGCTAACACAAAAGGTCAGTGATAGTGTATCATTTTATAGTTCTAGCCCAGAGTTTCTGTTTCTCATATACATACTGGAAATCACAAGGAAAACACGGGGGTAGATTAACTGCTCTGGGCCTTGGGGCAAAACAACAACTACATATTAAATATTATAGACACAAATATAATAAACTTGTGAGCATGAAAGCCTGTTAAAGCTAATAAGCATACTTCCATTAGTGCAACAAAGATAAAACAAACAGTCGTTATGTCCTCTCAGTGCCATAGTACAAGTATCTGCTACTCCAACAGTGAGTCACTGATGACAAGCAAGCATTTTCAAAGCTGGTTACCTCATCTCTGTTTCCTTCAGGTATTCCTGCCTCCTTTGCCTTTGGTCTAGTTGCTGCCAATACAAACTCCAGCTCCTCCTTCTCAAACAAATTTGGTACCTCCCCAGAATTAAGCATGTTATTTATGTCTTCAAGGAACTCTTCAACAACGATCTATAGGTTTTAGACACATTTAGTGAGAAACACAAAGCAGCAATTTTTCCACTATGCCCCTTAATCCCCACACCAAAATATATTCAGTGCTGGAGAAAACAGCCAGGCTTTTTTAAATGGAGTGCAGAGAGTAATAACGAAATGCAACTGGCTGAGCCATAGCTTACGATCAGACGTTGGCTTATAGCGGTCACATCAGTAAAAGGGTCATTCTCACTGGTTGCTTTGCATTACTTTGAACATCATTCTTTTCATTTTAAATAAGCCCAGCAGTGTCCTGTGATTATGCACAGGATTATCTTTAATGTTTAACCTGTAGACAGGATCCAGGGCTGACACTGTCTTCTGAATGGTTTAAGTATTCAATAATTTATATGTAATTTTTAAGAAAGCATGTGCCGTCGTGCACTAATTACAGAAGGGGTTTTAGGAAGGTGTTTATTTTTTTAATTTGTATTGCACAAAGTATTTACAGAAAAATGTTTTTCAGCCAGCTATTAAAAGACTCATCTCGGCACAAATGTTGTATCGCTTTTTTGTTTATTTTTTTAATTTATATCAATATATCAAAAACTTCATGTCAACTTTGACAATATGTAAAACAACTGTGGCATTGGATTCAATATCAGTGCATAAGAGGCTCAGAATATTAAGAGTTTATACGATTATTTAAATATTAAATGCAGCATATTACCAGCTTGTTATGAATGCAAGGCCTGCTTCACTGTCAGTGTACATGCTGCTTTATTGCACTTACAGTTAAATAAGGATTTTACAGTGTGAAGTGTTTCTGAAACTGTCATAAATGTACACAGCATTTTACCTATTTTACCTGAGTGTCTGTAAAGAGAAAAACCATGTCTTTGTCTTCCACCCCAGCCATTTTATACAGCTTTCTGAGATCTTCATGGAAAGAGTCGTAATTGTATCCACGGCTCAGCTCTATCTGGAAGCACTTATATCCACACATGTGAGCTGCAAGCCTGGTCAAAGATTGTTTACCAGTTCCACCAACACCAACCAGAAGAGCATTTCCTCTTTCCTGTCGAATCATGCGTGCAATCCTATGTGCAAACAGAAAGAAACTAGCTTTTTTTCCAAATGGTTTCAGCATTTATTTTAAAAAAAAAATGCTTCCATCCTGGTTATTCAAGAACACAGACTTTGTAGAAGTCCTTAAAGAAATGGCAGAACACATAGATAGATTTAGAGCTAGTTTCAACAAGCTTTGGGCTGCAAGTGTACTGTGCATTTGACATCAGTTATTTCTAAAATCATTCACAATTCATTGAAGGTAAATTTAATCGGCAGTTGACCTGCTTCAAGCTGCATTTACATTCCCATAGATTTGTATATGGATAGATGCATTCCTGAAGTTAAAGGAGAACTATGAGGTGAGTGCTTTTCACTCACCTCATAGTTCTAGCCGACCTGTGACAATGAGACTGTCACAGGTCGGCTCAGTAGATCGGGAGGTGAGCGAACACATACCGGCTTTCGCTCACCTCTCGATCCTGTCACGGCTCTCTGCCACGACAGGGGAGGGGCTGGATTCTCCCCTCCCCGCTCCGATCCGCCAGCGCTGACTGGCGGAATGGACGGTGGGAGAGGGTGGGTACAGCTGGCTCTGCCTCTAGATAGGCAGAGCCAGCTGTCAGTCACGCAGCTGGGCGGATCCCGGCATAATTGTCGGGATCCGCTTCAGCTGCGGCGTCTCAGTATACCGCAAGCAGCAGCTCGCGGTATACTGAGCCTAGGGTGACGGGAGGACGCTAGTTTGTGTCCTCCGGTTACCCTAAGGTGAACTATGGGGAAAAGCCTTAACCCCATAGTTCTCCTTTAATAATAGCCCGTTACCTCAGGCCCAATATATTTGATCTGGCCTGTAATAGCCTTGGAAGAACATCAGTCTGTGCCCAAACTACAGCTGGCCATATATTTAAGGGCAACTGCAGACAACAATGATTAGACAGGTTTGAAAACCCAGTCCACTTAGTATTGGTACCCCAAGCTAAGGATATACATTTAAGGAGCTGCCAACTGATTGACATGCCTTGGGTGGTCTTCTAGTACACTTGTAAAACACAAGCTCTATTAAAATTGACAGTTAAAGATAAGAAAATGTGACAAAATGTGCTGTACTAAATTCCATATTAGTACCGCCCTACTGATATAATCTGTTTAGCACAAAGTAAACTCTGAAATACTGAACATATTAATGCTGTTGTTAAAAGCAAATGATGTATGTCAGGGGTAGCCAAACTCCGGTCCTCCAGCTGTGGTGAAAATACAAATCCCATGATGCATCTCTCTCCGGGAGTCATGTCTGTGGCTGTGAGAATCTTGCAATGCCTCATGGGATTTGTAGTTCCACCACAGCTGGAGGGCCGGAGTTTGGCTACCCTTGATGTATGTAATCTATATATGTGCATTTTGTGGCACTTAAGAGGTTCTAAAAACTAAAGTTCATTTGAGAGTGTGGGATTAGCAAAGCATTGTTTCTGGCGAAAAAAACTGACTGCTCAAAAGTTGATTTTGCCATATCCACCGTCAGGAATAGATATCAGCAGCCAAACTCAAATTAACAATTGACTTTTAAACAAAGGGGAGCTGTAAACAAATTTCAAAAGACTTGGGTGTAATGGCTTCAGGTATCAGGTTTGGTACTGAATTGGTGTGAATATGAAGAATTCTACAAGCTTGGGAATGTTAAATAATTATTTTGTAATATTCTATTTTATTTTTTTAACATCATGGTATAGATTAGAGTGTGTAATGTTTTAAATATGTAAAAGTAGGTTTAGTTTGGTATTTTTGTCTTCTTTTGTATGTGTTTTTTTTTTATTGTATATGTATTTGTTGGCGGAAAAAAACTTTTTAATAAATAACAAAAGGAAAAAAACTCCGGAAGGTGCCTGCTGGAGTCCTTACTAGCTTCCCTGAGGTTAGCTTTGAAGGAGACCGGATGAATTTAAGTATAGAGTAACTCCATATGAGCTTGTAAGAGATCTGAAGGGCCCCTTTTCCAATTAACAAAGTTGACTGGTTTGCCTGGTGATAAACCACAGAAACAAAAAAATCAATCACTAAGGTTCATTAAAATTCACTATGAATACCAAAATGGACAAACCAATCTGCCCAAAGCTATGTAAAGTGCAATGGAAAAATACTAAATACGGATGACAGATGTGGACGATACATGTAAATGGAACACAACAGCATATTTTACTTTCTGGGCTGTACCTGGACACATGCTCTACTGCATCCTGGAAAAACACCAGTTTGACATCTTTAGCATTGGTCATGTTGTGGTCATCTAGATAATCCTGCAAAACTGATCGAATCTTTTCCATGTCAGTCAGGTCTTCATAAACTCTTTCAGCCTTGTCAGCTGCAACCTAAAACCAGAGTTTTTTGATGACAACAGTTCAAGATTCAAATGCCTTAAACAGTGGAAATGTTAGCATCAGCCAAAATATTTCGATAGAATGGCAGGTTTTGCCATTTTGTATCAGCTTATCTGGAAATGTATGCGCCATGTTTGTTCTTGCTATCAGAAATCTAAATATATACACGCTATATCATAATAGAGGACACTTGATGCGGTCATTTTTGATTTTGACAAATTATAGAAATAACCAAAGTAACATTTTTAGCTTGATTTATAACTACTGATGGCATTCTAGTGTTTCCAAACCTGTGATCTGCTTTGCAAGTTTTATTATCCACTGCATATGACCAGCATTAAATTAATTGGTAAAATGATCATCTGTTAACCTTATCAGTACCCGTCCATATCCTGTGCTATATTCAAAGACACAGTTACTCCTTACACCCACTTCACAAAGGATTTTTGCAGTTCCCCCACCGTTCCACAGTGAACAAGACTTATATTAAAAATGTAGCACACAGACTTATTAGTGTCACCATGACACTGATACCCTTACGCTTAGTAAAGCCAAAAAATATGGGTACTATTAAGATCATGCATTATGTCATCAGTATAAGTCATGCCAAACTATTTGTCCATTCACTTGTTGGACAGACGCTAGTTGGAATAGATGTGGATCCATGCTTAGCAAGAGCAGGTGAGTGCCGAGGCCTTGCCTTGCAAGTAGAAAGTGAACTGGTTTACAGAATGAACTCATTTGCCCACCAGACCACATCAGTGCAACACAGTTAATGTCTGACTGCTCCATATCAGCCTAATTTTCAGATAATTCAAGCCCAGGCAAACTGATTTACTAACCACCATTAATAGGGTAATATACAGAGATATGTGTGGTAATGTCTAGTAATGCCTAGTATCCAAACAGAAGTTCCTCTTCATCAGCCTAGAGCCTTTATCACTAATATATCATATTCATACTCTGCTAGGAGAGGGAACATATAAGCATCACACAAATTAACGGTTGCATGATTAGAAAACACCTAGTAATGTGGCTCTGCTAAAGCACTCAAGGAAAGAACTAGCCAAAACTGGTCTATAGGCAAAGTTAAAGCCACACAAGCTGGAAATGTTTATACATTTTATTTTTACTGACAAGGGGTGAAAATGCCACTTTATACATGTACCATTGTTCTTGAGATTACCCATAGTTAGCAGTCAGATTCAAATCTGCATTGTAAGTTGCGGAATAAATGCTTGAATCATATTGGTTGCCATGGGACTGTACAACATTATTTCAAACATTATTTCAAAGTTTGACAAATGAGCCCCAAACCACCTATGTATTGGCAGTGATATAGCTTTAGTCTACTAACATTCAACTGTCATCACAGTTAGACTATCTATGTCATATTTATTGCATTTATAAGAGAAAATGTAATTTATGTTTTACTGCAGTTTGCCCAAAAAACAAGCAAAATTCAGTAAAAAAAAAACGCTTCATCTAGCATTTTTAAACATCATGAACTCAGTTTAACATAGCTTCAGTCTGAAAGCATCAAGTAAAAAATAAATAGCTGTTTTATTCGACATACATTTCTGGGTGATCCGCTCCCACTAGACATATGTGATTAATAGCTTGCCATAGCTGACATTTTTGTCATGGTATGAAAATCACATGACCTAAAAGCCTGTCATTCTGTCACTGCAGGGTCTCTCTGTAAACATATGTACTGTGTCGGGATAGATGTTTTTCTGTGGCTACAGTACATTGTGTTTAGCTGGGAAATGTTTACAAAAGCCATAGCTCTTTATAGTTACCTTAATAAAATCACCAAAAATGATGGGCTTTGTAACAAAGTATTCTGGCTCAATCTGAACTCCAAAGTGTTTACCTGGAAAAAAAAGCAAATAATGACAGGATGACTGGTAGATCTAGTAGACAACATTGTTTTTGCACATCTTTGGTCTCAATAATCCTGATCAAAGAACTGTCTGTGTTTTTACAGCAAACCAATTAGATTCCAATTCAATTCTGTTTTTTTAAATTTAGATTTAAAAATGGAGATCTAAAAAGGCAACAGAGACATTCGGCTAAATTCATTTTATATTTGCCATTATATTCATTATTTTCTGCCATGCGACTGTTATATTCAGCTCTCACTGGGTATCATAAAATAAAAATAATGGTTGTGGCAAATAGGGATCAACAGAGCTTAGTAATTTTAGCCCCTTAATAATAAATGAAACTCCATATAGTTTTGAAAGGAAATATTAAATCTTGTCCACATGTAGATGTGCCATATGATTGCCATGGTGTAAATGATCATTTTTGTCATGATCATCCTACAATGTAGATGGAGAGTTAAAGTGATATTACATTTTTTTAAATGTTTTAATTCCTCATTTTCTACTGGGTCCCCGCATCGCTCTTCCTCCCCCAATGCATGGGTGTCTCCATCAGCTAAGCCGCTGCTGTGGAGACACCCGTGCGTGCACATTCGCAGCCGTTCCCGCAAGTAGCTGTGTGCATGCATGGACACACAGCGTGTGGCAGGCCATGCCTCTCCTCCCAACAGTTTCAATTAATGACACTCCTTATCTTGAGCATTTTGTCGCACTTTTGAGCGACAAAAGGCGGGACGTGTGAATGGGGACTGAAAAAGACCCTACCACTTTACACGGACTGGCCCAGGTAAAAGGGTCTCTTTAGCCATATGGTCAATCTAAAGGAGAGAAAGCGTGTGACGGTAGAAGGAGCCTCTGCCCTCAGTATCCTCCCCCGCAACCAGGAAGTTCAGGGAGCGTAGGAACACTTCAGGGACCAGCAGCGGTGACAGTGGTGTGCACAAGTAAGTTAGGGGGGACATGGGACGCAAAAAGGTAATGGACGTTTTTTACCTTAATGCAGACAATGCATTAAGGTAAAAAAAACGAACAGCCTTTAGTACTACTTTAAAGTGAATGTCCGAACAATAAACTTCTGTAATTTGCTTTCTTTTTGTATGTTAAATATACCATATGTGAATAATAGGCATAATAAAATGCCACCATGGGTCAACCAATCCATATCCCAATCAGATATACAGTATAAACACAACAAAATTAGAGACTGGGACATTTCAGGAGCTACATAAACAGATTCACACAAAAACCTTTTTAAGATATTAAAAGCAATATATTTTATTATGTTATGCTAAGCTCTTGAAATTTATAGTCTTAGGCCCCTTTCAGATAGACGGTCTGATCAGGTCCGCCTGTCACTTTTTCAGGCGAATGCGATCGGATGCCCAATGTAAGTCTATGGGTAGCCAGATCTAATCACAAGAAGGAGGAAAAAACTGGACCACACTGGTGACATCTGATCCGTACAGCTCTGATCAGGAAGGGATCCATGCGTGGAACCCCTCCTGATCGGATAAGGTGAAAGGGACCTGATATCTTTGTTCCACATGTGTAATACCCACAAGTCATTTTCTGATTCTAAAATCGAGACCATGGGGGTGATTTACTAACCTAAACACACGCACGCACCAGGTGCGTGTGATTTTCACACAGCAAAACGTATTTATCAACCAAAAAGTCTCTAAAAGCATATTTTCACTAATGCCATATATGGAAAAATCATGCACATGATGCATATATAATGCTGCTTCACAGTTTAGACAAAAATGGTTAGCTCATGCATTTACATTCCTGCATTCATCAACGCAAGCAACACAACACAGGGAGGCTCCTCCCTGTCTCCTCCCTTCCTACTTCACACCATCTTGGAGACGGGGTTGGGGGCGCAGCTTTGTCCGACTGGGGCGTGGCTTCGTCAGGGGTGTGGCTTCGGTCGGCAGGGGCAGGGCGGGGGAATGCCTCACCCGGAATATGAGGTACTGCACGTCACTGATCTAGTTGCCATAATGCAGTTCTGCATTACAATACATTCAAACTTGAAAAAATACAATTATTATTCGTTTTTGACATTATGTTCCCAAAACTAATGTTTATAAATATTTGCAGTGTTCGCAAGTAAACAGAAAACTCACTGGCCATCTCAGACATCATTGTATGGAAATACTGCTTATCTTCACTGTTGATTAGACGGTCATGAAAGACCCTTTGGCACTCATGACAAAATAGTCTGAATATCTGCATCTGATCCCGTACAGTTCCTGAATCACATTGGAGAATACCTGCAGAGAACATGTTGTAGGTTAACGGTATCTATATGTACAGCAGAAACACAGAAATACAATTATACTAAAAAAGTATGTCAAACATAGAGCCTTTATGTAACAAAAACAGTACAAAGAGCAACAATGTGCAGTGATCCATAGCAACAGATCATTTTTTTTTTCTAGTCTGACTGTATTAAAAGTGATCAATGACAATAATAAAACACATCAGCAATATGATGCTTATTTAACAAAACATTATAAATAGAAAAAAACTTAAATAAACATCTCATTGGGTCAATAATATTGCATATTTTGAACTTTAAATGGGGCATACTTAGCAATGATCTATAGTTAGTACAGCTGTGAATCTGCTATAGCACATACATACCACTTTTAAATCAAGCAGCTGTTCACAGCTAAAGTTCAATATATGGCGACAAACACAACATACTAATCATTCTATGTTTGCTACAGAGATGGCATGCAATCAATTTTAATAATGCTGACAGTGTAAAGAAGGCTATTAATTCATAACTGCTAGAAACAATTAAGTCATAATATAATGCCTGTAGCAGGAATATGTGTATGTCATTAACAAGAAAATTAGCAGTGCTGAGTCTTTTACAAAAAACAACCATTTTGTTTAATATGGCTTCCTCTGGTTCCTTTACACATGTGTTAGACTACTGATGGACAATCTGCTAAACTTTAAAACCTCACAATTAATTCCTGTTTCTTAAAAGGCCAAATCTTACAAATTTCATGTTAAAACAAAGGGAAAACAACCGAGTGTACCATGCATGACCTATTTCCCACCCATTAGAAAATGAGGAGAAACCTAAGAAGCAAGGGAATAAAGAAGATGAGAGGAATACAGAAAAAAAGGAAGTACGATTTGACATATACAGTATGTCAGTATATCCAACTGATATTGGATTCCGAATGTACGGTTCAAGAAAAATGCTTGTGGTACACCAACTGGTGGAAGGTGAAGAGAGGAGAATAGTTAGTAATGACTTATTGTAATAAGAGACAATAACAGGTTTATTCATAAAAGGGTGAAGAGTTTGGAGATGGCAGGAGAAGTGAACAATCTAGGACAGTGGTGGCGAACCTTGGCACTCAAGCTGTGCCAAAACTACAAATCCCAAGATACATCTGCCTCTGGGAGTTATGTCTGTGGCTGTCAGAGCCTTGCAATGCCTCATGGGACTTGTAGTTCCAAAACAGCTGGAGTGCCAAGGTTCGCCATCACTGATCTAGGACAACATAGCTGATTTGGAAAAAATCTCCAATTCAGCTCACTTTCTAGTTCAGCTATGTTGTCCTAGATTGTTCACTTCTCCTGCCTTCTCCAAACTCTTCACGCTTTTGTGAATAACCCTTCAAATTTCCCTTTCAGAAATATGAGTGGAGATCCAAGATAGTAAAAAACTGACCATCCACTGGTAAGGAGTGGCCCATGTTCCGCCTACCTCCCCACTCACAGTAGGCAAGCAGGTGTTCACCCCCTCCCTGCTTACCTGGTTTTAGAGGCTTAACCAGTCCACTGGTGCATGTGGGTAAAAGAAAAATGTAAATAAACAAACAAAAAAAAAACTTTATTGTCTCCTTTTTAACTAATATTTACCTTTACGGGTCCAAGCAATGTCCCAAGATGTTGCACGCTGTTGGCAGGTCAGCGTTCAGGAGAGCACAGGCCCCCTTTTTGCTTGCACACTGAACTTTGTTTGAGCACTGAAGAAGTTCCAGACACTGGCATGGTTTTCAAGTGCCTGGGGAACTATTACAGGTCTATATGTGGGCAGTGATGTCATAAGGAGCTACCTCTACACTCATACCCCTAAAATAAGTTTACAAGGAAGACGGTGACCACCTACTTGCCCCTTTTGAGGGGGCTGGTAGGTGGTAAATTATAACCCCCTCCTTACCAGCACCCCCTCCTGGATACAGGGGATGCCAATGAGCCTGATGCCAAGGAGCCTGCATGCTTGGAATGTTGGCCTGGTTCATTTGTGGAGGGAGGGAGGGGGGGGACAAACTGTTTTTTAAAATGTATTTTTGTTACAATAAAAAATACAAAACAATTAACTATGCAAGTGCTGAAGTTGTATTAAAAACACAGGTTTAACTGAGGGGATGGCACGCCCACTCCTGCGCACAGCCCAGCTCCTCCCTTTTTTTCTTCACTATTTCTAGCTCCTTCTTGCTTTCCCCCTTCCCAATCTCCTCTCCTGTTGTGCCGTTTGTCTTCTGTGGTATCACTCCTTGAAACGCAAGGTTAACCAAGTTAAACACCATTCCCATGTCGTCGCTGAAAATACGCCACTCACTTGATCCTTAGTCCACTACAATCTGGGGCCTCCCAGTATAGTATGTTTCTGGCTCTGCCTCGACAGTACCCGACACTGGAATTCACGGCAAGGATCTCGCACATCCTATATTAGTGGACACAACATCTGTCTTTAAGTCATGTCCCATCGACTATGTTGAGGAACTCCAACAACTAGAGCAATGTGTCATGTGTAATTTGCTTTTAGCCATTACCAA
The DNA here is from genome assembly GCF_000935625.1 of Nanorana parkeri. Taxonomy (NCBI): domain Eukaryota; kingdom Metazoa; phylum Chordata; class Amphibia; order Anura; family Dicroglossidae; genus Nanorana; species Nanorana parkeri. The sequence goes on from NW_017306578.1 coordinate 911,082, forward strand.
TCTTGTGTTACAGTATTGCGATTACCTGTCTATGGTGATATCTGTCTCTTTTGTATGGCTACTCGTGCTTTAGGAATTTTTGGTTAACAACGCATACCTGTGTATTCTCAAAATTTATATGGGAAAAAAACACGGCTTTAGCTCTTTTAATAAGCCAAAAATCCACAGCTCCAAAACCAAGACACACTTTAAAATACACATCCCCTTTTTAACCAGGGAACAGTTTGACTATTAAGCGAAAAGTGAGGAAAAGTGGATGAATACTGGGTGAATTTCAGAATAAATATATTGTACATTTACTGAGTGAAATATAGAGGATGGATAGTACAGTAAAACACTTTCTTATTGAAGAACAGATGTTGGGTGAATCTTGCTTGATTACATTTTTAAATGGGTGAAGTTTGTTTGATGCTGTTTTGGACAGGCGAATCTTGTTTGAAAATTGGCCAAAACATCTGTGATAAATCTGGAAAATTAAATCTTGGCCAAAAATAAGTAAATGTTGGGCAAAGTTACTGTTGAATCACTGAAGAATACACCCCACAAAATGGAAAAATTAATAAACCACACTTAAAACCATAGACTTCATTTAGGTTGAACACTGCAACTGTAACTCATTTCCATAATGTATTGACAATATAAAATAAATTATTTTTGGTATTAGAGAACAATGTACCTTGAACACACTTTGACAAGTCACGCAAATTAAATACATAATGGGATTTTGCAGGAGTTGGAAGTAGATCAATGCTCATTTGATGGTAGATTTCCACTGCAGCATCCACTATATTGCTTGCACTCTGCTTTACCGCCACAGGAAAATCTGTCAAAAAGCCATTAAGGATTGCCTACATAAAAGAATAACACACAGATGTAATTATTTTTTCATTAAAAAGATAAATTTCAGGATAATTTTTTATCTCAAAACAATTACTCAGGACAGGAAGGTATAAACAGGAAAGAGGTGCAGCCTACAATTATCTAGCAGTTTCTACAAATGTATAACCTGTTTCAGCACATGCATACTCATGGGATACAAGCACTTTTGGCTTCACAACACAAGATTAGCAAACTTGTAAATATTCCTCCTGCTCATATACATTTCAGATAAGGATATCAGGGAAAATGCCAAAAAATTTACAAACCCTAAAAAAAAAGGGGTTGTTTTGGTAAATCCAAAACAATGCTACAAGTTCTACAATTATGTCACCCACCAACTTTTTGTGTCTCTTGGAGATTATGGTGGTAAGTTTATGTCAACATAAATCCTGGCACTGTCTAAAATGAAAAATGCTATAAGGAGAGTAAAATCCCTTACTGAAAAACATGACCTTCAAACTCAAGTTCGCAAAATGAAAAAAAAGCCATAAAGGCTATTCTGTACATAAAAACTACCAGTATATTAGGTGGCTCACTTCATAATAAGAAATACATTTTTCTTAGACCTAAAGAAAAGGCATATTACCGGCAATTTAAATGTCATTTTTTGACATTTCACTTTAAGCAATGTTAAAATCACTGCTCGTCTAAAAACAATATTTTTTAAAAGTGTTTTTTTTTGCATTGATACATGTCCCCCAGGGCAGTACCCGAATCCCCATACCCTTATATGGCCAATGACTTGCATATAAGCTTTCAAAATGGGGATATTTGATTTTACGAGTTCTGGTCCCATAGATTTGCATTGAGTTCTAAGTTCGAGTTAGAACTTTTTCCATATTCTAATGTTCTAGGTGATGTTCAGCTCATCACTATTTTTGAGGAGTCTGGATTGGAGGATATGACAGTCATTATAACAGGTTATAGTTAATGTCATGCTTTTGGGGTTCCCAAAGAATGGCAAGCAAATAATGGGGGTCCAAGACATATGGTACTTCTGGCATCAGCATCAAAAAGGCTGGCTATCTCTGGCTTTATGTAGAGTAAGTGCATGGCTAAATAAGACGGGAGATATATGCTGCTCGGTTTGGAACTTTAAAATATAGTATAACATTCCTAACATTCACATATGTGCTATCCAGTGAGGAAAAAATGTTCTACAGTCTAGACAATTTTACACATGCATAGCATTGGGATATTGCCAAGCATAAGATGGTCTCATCACTGTGAACAGACCAGTGTGAAGTTATCACAAGATTCTAGTCTGCTGCCATCACTCAGTGATTTCCTGGGATGAATATCAAGTAGCTTGGGCAGTACTTGTGCCCAGTGTAAGAGACATAGAGCAGGGGTGCTCCTGTGGAGGACAATGAGCTGCAGCCCTGCTTGAGGAACAATAACTGCAGTACTGCTAATAAATGATACACTGTGTGATGACACTGATAGTGGGTCATGGAGCAGGGACACTGCTAGGGTAACATGTAGTGGGGGCACTACTGGAGAGATACAGAGGAGCACCACAGGAGTGACACTGCTAAAAAGACCTGGAGCAGTGGCAGTGTATGATGGTAGGAGAAAAAAATCAGAAAATGAATGCTCTCTACCTGCCCATGTAAAAGAAATATGGCAACCTCTAGGCATGGATCAGAGGCACATGTTAAATCTATACTAAGAAAATTTACTTTCAAGCAGATATATTGTATCAATAAATGACCAATAATGACTTAGGCTCAGCTTTGCAAATGAAACTAAACGTAGGCGTTAAATCATAAAAATGCATTCAGGTACCTTAACTATTAACAAAAATGTATCTTATTTGTGTATCACTCAGCTGTAGATCCTCAAATCATCTCTGAATTCATGCTGACACTGTCCTTCCTTCTGGAGGGTGGCTACTTGTGTTCCTCATGGTCCCTGTGAGTGTGTTTTAAAGTAGCCACCTCTCCAAGCTCACTCCCGTGATGGACTACAATCTCGATACAAATTTGTAAACTAAGCATGAGATTGTAGTCCATCACAGGAGCAAGCTTGGAGCAGTGGGTACTTTACAACACACACAGGGACCATGGGGTACACATCTTATCCTCTTCACCTTTAACGCTTTGAGGAGCAAGATTATGTGTGCAAAGATCCAATACTAAAAAGTTATTTCTAGATATCTTTCAATTGTTCAGTTACAACAATTGCATTCTTTGGCCAGATAATTCATTATCTTCCTTTTTCACTCTCTTGCCAACCTTAAAAATGATAACATGGATATGACATCTGCAACTACAGATCCAGAAACAGGATGCTTGCTGCTCCATCTGTCTGTCTATTAACAGTACAATGTGTAACGATAAACTATACACAACTCAAGACTGGCCATCTGGTTTCAGGTAGACATGAATAGGAAGAGACAGTTGAGAAATCATATCTTTTTCCCAATCAACTGTAAAGAGTGAAACAGACAAGTCAGTCATTCTGTACATTTGGTGCTCCATCTAACAACCACCAGCCTACCTGCAAATCCATCAGCAATTTTATTTGTATGCCGATTGCATGTCATGCTATCTCCATAATATAATTTATTTTAAGGTTTTAATGAAATACATTATATATTTAGGATCTTTAGAATGTGGGTTGTTTTCACCCAGAATGTTAATGTTAATTGCAGTTAAATTTTTTTACTTACAATGTTCTTTTTACTGGGGATACACAGATATCAAGTGCCGTATTTGGTACAAGTACAAATACAAGTACACATACACTACCTTTCCAGCTCCAAGACTAGACTAGAGGAAAACTCTAAAGTTAGGAGGCAGCGGTCATTTTTAAGGAGCATACAGAGCTCCTGGGATTTGTGCATAATATATACTGATACTTTTTTTTCCAGACCAAGTACAAGTACCAATACTTGTCCAAGTACTCACAACAAGTACTGGTACATGATTTCAGGACAGTCGTGGAGCACCAGGACCAAGTTGAAGCTGCAACCTCTGCAACCCTGGTAGTTCTTTTTACTAAGGATCCCAATGCTTTTTTTTAAAGGAGATCTTTACAATGCATTACTTAGCTTAGTAAACTTGCACCTACAATATTATTAAGTTACACATATGATTTCCGTGAAAATAACCTGGTGAAAAAAATTAGAAGCTGTGTCTACCTGGAACCAAATGGTTAGTTTTCAGTTGTGAATATATTTTTATTTTGTGTTTTTATATGTCTGTAGGCACCATTAGAGAATGATTAAAGGACATTGACAGTCCTCTATCCACTGTCTTGTGGTCAGCAGTAGAATAAGACAGGAGTCATTAATCTTAGCGTGTTCCTAAAGAAAACATTGGGAAGCTGCATGATAGAACTTGCTCTGTGCTAGGCACATCTGAGTTCAGTAAGTAAAAGAAACCATTATGTGTGTCAATTCAAAACATGTTTTTGTTTTAGTGGGGAAGGATTAGAACTCCTGCCAGATTTTTTACTGGTATGTGGGGCTCCCTTAGAGAGATTTAGCCTTACTTCCTCTCCTGCTGACAACACTTTAGCAGACATGAAGTATGGGAAAATCTACAACAGGCACTTTATGTTAAGGTGTGACAGAAGCAATGCCAACACCAGTCTGGTGCAGAAAGGTAATATTTGCACTACTGGGATTCCTGGTCCAGTTAGGTGTGATTGTCCTATTTAGTGGGAACTAGCTGTTTACACATTTTTCTCAAACTTTAGGGAAACTAGATTATGCTTGACTGCAAAGAGGGACAGTATTATGGCAGCCTTGTAAGTACAAGCTATTATTTTGCGTTAGTAATTGTCGGACAGACTAAGATTTATTTTATGTTACATTTTTCCTGTGGAAAGGCACCTTATTTGAATGATGCAGGAAATGCTGTCTATGTTTATTTTTTTATGCTTTTATGTATTATGTTTAAGCTGGATATAAAGCAGGTAGTGGCCGGTTTCAAATGTTAATTACTCTGTGGACTCATTACCTATACAAAATTCCCATTTGAGGATATTTACCCCATGTCACTGTAAAAAAAACAATATTATCATACAAAGGGAAATAAAAATAAATTAGAATTTTGTTTGCAAATGATTGGAAAATTAAAGTGAACACAGTTTCACCTTATTCACTTAGGTAAATGAATATTCACTTTGCTAAGTGAACACTGTACTCCTTTAGTGAATCAACTCTAATAAAAACCATGGGATTGATTTACAAAAGGCTAATTGGATGTTCACTTTGCAAGGCAATTTGCACTTTGTAGGGGAAGTTTCCCTTTTTCTTTGTGAATGTGCTGAAAATGCACTTTTCAAAGAATAGTCAATCAGCTTTACCTCAGTCATTAAGCTAAGTAAAAATGTCCTTGCAAAATGATATCATATGTTATCTAAACAGATGCCAAGACATAGGGGCTAATTTACTACAGGGGTTTTTACTTAGCAAAGTAAATGTTAGTAAATAAGGTGTACCCCTGTAGACTTCAAATATCCCTCTGAGCCCCTGAGTGAGGGAAATTACAGGATTTTTTTAGGGCACAATTGGGTAGTCAAAGAAAACACAGTTTCACCTTATTCACTAAGCCTGGTCATACACTGATTGTTTTTGCTTATTCAGCTCTGCGGGCTAAATTAGAAAAAATGCTCGATTCTGCCATCTCAGTTAAACAGCATGGATGGGGGAATCTCCGCTGCCAGCCATTGTATTCTGACAGCAGTGGACATACCGCTGTCAGTAAACTCCAACAGTGTCTGCAGCTTATTGGCTGCAGTTCCTGTTTGGCCGAAAATGTTTGGACCGGCTTTTTCAACCAAAGTCAATTGAAAAGTCAGCTTTTCTCAAATGGGGGTCCCAAGGGGGACACGATGTTTGAATTTCGGCCAAGTCAGCGGAAATTCGACCAGTGTATGGTCAGCTTAACATTAACTTTTGCAAATATCTACAAATATCTGTATTTAGTACAATGACAAAAACATAAACAAAAAACATTTTGTAGAAATGTGGAAGTCACATAAAAAAATTACATTAACTAAATGTTGCAATAATAATAAAAAATTTGTGCTGATGTCAAATACACTAAACTTCTAAAATAAACATTAATTTCAGTAGAAACCTATGGGTAATCATTTCACCATTTTTACCTGCACTGTTGAAATGCAGATTAATTCTTTGTTCAAAAAGAAAAAAAAACAAAACATTTTTTTTTAGGATTGTGGAATACGGGCTGATTTCATTTTCTGGGTTTGCTGAAGAAGTCACTGACCTGAAAAATCTGTTTAAGGCTGTGCTCCGAGGGTGTTGGCAGGCATAACATGCTGAAGTGTCTTATAAAGCGTGGAGTTACTGGATTGCGACCTCCACCTGGAGGAGCACAGGCAGCTGCAATAGTCACGTCCTACAGGAAAAGAAGATAACATCATGCAAAATCTGTGTCAAATAGAACTGTGAGATGCAAGAGTACTCAGCCATCTCCATGTAATGATAAACATAATGAAAGAGAGCCCTGAAATGACTTCCTTAGTAAAAGTGTGATGTTGTTAAACCATGTGAAATCTACTCACCAGACAAGGGAAATGTACACAGAAATGGGTTTAAAAAACAATATTACACAGACAAAAAGCATAAGTTATTAACAGCTAGTTAAGAAAAGTGTTAAAAGTCAACTCTGGGTGTGCCCAAAAAAATTAAATGTGGGTGCCTTCCTATCCCCCATTTATTCAGGATGTGTTTGATTAGTTTAGGGGAGATTTAATAAGGATAATTAATTACCCTACTACAAGGTCCCAAAGGATTTCTCCCCATAAGATCTGAAAGTGACAACCAGCCCACCAAAGATGCTCCTCTTCTCAGGTCACTTTGCGCAATGACCCTCTCTACCCTCTCACTAATGTCATCATATACAATGCAGGACCAGCAGTCACCACTGTTCAAGTATTGTAAATGAGGATGTTAAGGACATCAACTTTCCAGGTTGCTGCAGGACCAAAGAATAATGCACCAGATGGTGTGAGTGGCCAAAGTATGATTTAAAAGTGTGAGGAGCCTAAATAATCGGTCTGGAGTCTACAATAAAATGCAAATCAGTATGGAAAGGGGAGAGCTCCTTCTCAGAATTGCCCCCCCCCCCCTTCTCCCAGAGCAGAGTCAACCCACACCCCAGCAGAGAGATCCTCTTCATAAGAAATTCCCCCTTTATAGCACAGCCCCCTTCTCAGCGGAGAGCTGCTCCTGAGAACCCCCCTTTTTACAGCAGAGTCACCACCACCACTTTATCCCTGCTTCTCTTTATAAGAACTCACCACCCCAAACAACATCCCCCCACAGAGAGCTCCACATAAGAACCCCCCCCACAGCTGAATAATTAACTAATCACCCTTGTCCTGCTACATCCCAGCGAAAATCCCACCAGTGTCATTATGTGGGGCCTCAAAAGAAGTTCAACCGGAGGATGTCCTTTCCTCCTGGACTTCTCCCCATCTGTGTCATATGACACATCAGATCCAAAGAGGAGCTTAGGTGATCCTTCCTCAGCTCTGAGCTGTCTGTACAGGTGAAACTCGAATAATTAGAATATCGTGCAAAAGTAATTGCAGTAAGTGCTGCAAAAGGCAGACAGTGTCTTCATGTAGCTGAATGTGTAACTCAGAACATTAAAGGAGAACTATGGGGTTAAGGCTTTTCCCCATAGTTCTCTTTAGGGTAACGGGAGGACACAAACTAGTGTCCTCCCGTCACCCTAAGCTCAGTATACCATGAGCTACAGCTCGCGGTATACTGAGACGACACAGTATACCGCGATGAGACGCCGCAGCTGAAGCGGATCCCGACAATTATGTCGGGATCCGCCCAGCTGCGTGAGTGACAGCTGGCTCTGCCTATCTAGAGGCAGAGCCAGCTGTACCCGGCCCCTCCCCCGTCCGATCCGCCAGTCAGCACATCGGAGCGGGGAGGGGGGAATCCAGCCCCTCCCCTGTCACGGCAGAGAGCTGTGACAGGATCGAGAGGTGAGCGAACGCCGGTATGTGTTCACTCACCTCCCGATCTACTGAGCCGACCTATAACAGTCTCATTGTCACAGGTCGGCTAGAACTATGAGGTGAGTGAAAAGCACTCACCTCATAGTTCTCCTTTAAGTCACGCACACAGCTGGTGGCAGCTGGATATAAATTCGGGTATTGCCAGTTATTACATGACAGATTATCTCAAAATATGCTTTTTGGTTTATGGGTAAACTACTTTTTGGTTAAAATGAAACTGGGTTGTGGTAATGTATTTATAGAAAGTATATATGTATATACTGTATATATATATATATACACACACTCTATTGCCAAATGTATTGGGACACCCCTCCAAATCATTGTATTCAGGTGTTCCAATCACCTCCATGGCCACAGGTGTATAAAATCAAGCACCTAGGCATGCAGACTGCTTCTACAAACATTTGTGAAAGAATGGGTCGCTCTCAGGAACTCAGTGAATTCAAGCGTGGTACCGTGATAGGTTGCCACCTGTGCAATAAGTCCAGCCGTGAAATTTCCTTGTTACTAAATATTCCATGGTTAACTGTTAGTGGTATTATAACAAAGTGGAAGAAACTGGGAACAACAGCAACTCAGCCACTAAGTGGTAGGCCACGTAAAATGACAGAGCGGGGTCAGCGCATGCTGAAGCGCACAGTGCGCAGAAGTCGCCAACTGTCTGCAGAGTCAATAGCTACAGACCTCCAAACTTCATGTGGCCTGCAGATTGGCACAACAGTGCGTAGAGAGCTTCATGGAATGGGTTTCCGGGGCTGAGCAGCTGCATCCAAGCCTTACATCACCAAGTGCAATGCAAAGCATCGGATGCAGTGGTGTAAAGCACACCGCCACTGGACTCTAGAGAAGTGGAAACGTGTTCTCTGGAGTGATGAATCATGCTTCTCTGTCTGGCAATCCGATGGATGTGTCTGGGTTTGGCGGTTGCCAGGAGAACGATACTTGGCTGACTGCATTGTGCCATGTGTAAAGTTTGGTGGAGGGGGGATTATGGTGTGGGGTTGTTTTTCAGGGGTTGGGCTTGGCCCCTATAGTTCCAGTGAAGGGAACTCTTAAGGCATCAGCATACCAAGACATTTCGGACAATTTTACGCTCCTAACTTTGGGGATGGCCCCTTCCTGTTCCAACATGACCGAGCACCAGTGCACAAAGCAAGGTCCATTTAACTATTTTTATTTTTTAACTTTACTGTTGGAGGGGCTCTAAACAGACTCCTGATATTTCCTTTTTACAATAGAAAAAGAGATGAGGACAGAAAAAGAGTGATAGAGAATAGAAAAAGAGTGAGGACACAGGGTCCACAATCTCATTTTCTGCAGTCCCTGTTATAAATGAACAGGAATCCTCTATAATGAGTGTTCCTGTTCATTCATAACTTGTGGCTATAGTGTGTGTTACTATGCACACAATTATAAATGAAGAGGAAGTGATGTAGATCGCTTCTTATTCATACATAACTGGTACGTAGTCACTCATACTATGTCCAGTTATTTACAAGCCGTCAGCGATCACTAATCGCTAACTGCTTGTACCGCTCTCCATCCTGACTCGCGTTCATAGGAGGGTGAGCCTGCGGTGCGGGGAGGAGAGCACGGTCTATTTTGACAGCTGACTCCTTCCCTGCACCGCCAGCTCGGCCTCCTGTGACAGCTAACAGCTGTCTACGCTCACACACCGCTCTCCATCCTTATCGGTCAGGGGAGGCTGAGGGGCGCTCAGCCTCCTCTGACAGTGTTTCTCCTCTCTGCTAAACAATGTGCTGTGTCAGAAGGGACACTGAGCAGAGCACAGTGGGGAGGAGAGAAACTAAGTATGCAATGCAATTTTGGCCAAAAAATGGCAGTCTCAGCATTTTGCCAAAAGTGCCATTTTCAGCTGATATGTTTCGGCAGCCGAAATTTCTATGCAGTCAATTCTAGTTATTCCGGTATTCCATAATTAATCAAACTAAAATATATATATTTCAGTTTGATTAGTTATGGTACAACTAGAATAAAATTGGAGATCCGTACAGTTTACAATCACCCCTTTGTCTTGTCAGATGTATTTGTCCCATATCTACCCGTCATGGTGAAATGTATAGGATCTGACAATTCCATAACTATGATCAATATTACACAGTATACAGAAACATCTCATGATCAGTGCACACAATAATATGCTGTCATCAGATGACCAGAATGTAACAAAGGGACAAATTGGATAACCGCAGAGGTCCATATGTGACCAGTAAACAGTGCAGAGCCTATCTGATGATGAAATGTTCAGTGTACAGACACCTGATCAAAGCCACGTCACCAGCAGCATACAGTAAAGAGACTCATCATTTGCTATGCACTGACAATGATTGTAAGAACAAACTTGCTGTCAAATATTTCAGAGATATTTTCCATGCTTGCTTTACAGCTGAATTCCAGGCAAACAGCTAACTCTGCAGAAACAATATATACAGTTTATGAAAGTTATTTTACTTGGCAAAGCATTTGTAGTTTTATCCATCCAGTCCTGAAATTTCCATAGCTCTCCCACACAGCACAATCCAGTGGGGGGGCTTAATCTCTGTGGTGCAGTTTCACTTTCACACACAAGTGTCCTCACAAACCCCCACCCTGATACTGCACAGTGAAAAGAGAAGCAGCACACTGATGAGTTAATCTCTCTGTCAGACAGATCTCTCCTCCAAACAGCATGCCTTTGCACTGCAGCAGAACTGATTGGCTTCTTGTGCTGCTTTTCCCTCCTGCAGTCTGAATTCTGCTGCACAGTAGATGGCAAGAAGCAGGTACCAAGTCGAATCCAGGTGCCTTCACTGTTCGTGTTACAAAAATACATTTATTGATGTAATGATTTCCTGATTACAGAGTTGCATCAATTTGTGTCTTTTTTTTTCTGCCTAGAGTTGATCTTGAAATAATTTGTTTTACAAATTTACATAAGTGCACATTTCACTCAAATGTGTTTTTGTCATCTACTTTTTTAACAGACCAAAACCACATGACAATTACAAACAATACAAACAACTAGCCATTGTTATGAAAAATAGATGAAAAGTTAGATGGTTTCTATGGTCAAAAACGAAAAATAAATCTGTATTTCTATTGGATTTCCATACGTTCTATCCCACTCCTAAAAACCATATCAATCTAGAAGCTTGTAAACTTACTTATTAAAGATGCCCATTTATGTACTTCTTCAATATCTTGACGTAATTTCACACCGCACATTGCGGCACTGGCCTCCCCGCTAAATCACAGCATTTTAGCTGATAGGTTAGTGTGAATTCCTTATTGCAAATGCTACTTTCCACGCTCGTACATTGGCCAAAGGCTTTAGTACTGAGTCACTGGCATAGAACAAGTATGAAAATCAGGAGCTGTGACTTTTATTTGACTTTACTAGTTGTGCGCTTGTTCCAGGTCAGTGACTCCCAAAGTATTGAGACTAGAGACGGCCAGGAAACTAGCATTTTTAGAAGCAGGTCAGCAATTGTTGTTTCCTTATTTCTTTCAGTGCAGACATCCATTCAGCAAAGCCATATATAATAAATAAATAAACAAATATATATATATATCTATATATCTCTCTCTATAGATAGAGAGATATATAGATACAGGTGAAACTCGAATAATTAGAATATCGTGCAAAAGTAATTGCAGTAATTGCTGCAAAAGGGGCCCAAACCAAGTACTGAGTACATATGCATGCTTATACTTTTCAGAGGTCCGATATTGTTCTATGTACAATCCTTGTTTTATTGATTGCATGTAATAATCTACTTTTTTGAGGTTGTGGATTTGGGGTTCTTGGGGTTTTCATGAGCTTTAAGCCATAATCATCATCAATTATGACAAATCACGGCTTGAACTATCTTGCTTTGCATGTAATGAGTCTATCTCATATATTAGTTTCACCTTTTAAGTTGCATTAGTGAAATAAATGAACTTTGCACGATATTCTAATTATTCGAGTTTCACCTGTATATATATATACACACATACTGTATATATATCTCAAAACATTTGTGTAAATGTAACAATATTCTGAATAAATACACGTCAAAATATTGCTTTGGCGATTTATAATATTTAGCAGACCAAATAATATCAATCATCAATCACAGCGATATTGAAAAGATAGTTTCATGGTACCTGAACTTCTTTCCAAAACATTTTTTCTCTGTCATAAAACCCTTTAAAATCTTGATACTGGCGAAGTAATTCAATGGGGGGTTGGGATCCATATCGATCTAATTTTGGCATGTTTAAGTCATCTACAAATATGATAACTCGCTTGTTCCCGGGAGCCCCTGTGAGCAGGATACAAAATAAAGACAGGTAAAAAGTCAGATGTATTTATTCCTGGCACATATTCATACAAGGAAAAAGTATGTACTTTGCTACTGAAACACAAATAATCGTATGTATAGTTAGTGTGTTTATATACTGTATATGTTCATGTACAGTGTATTTATACAAAGAAAACAAGGTAAACAGGCTTTATGAAGAGGCTTCCATCAACGTCAAGATTGACAGTTTTGGCTTTCTTTTATGTATAGAGAGATATATAGGCTTATTTATATAACTCAAACTGCACAGTCAGGGCCGGATTTCCCACAAGACCAACCGAGGCCCAGCCTCGGGGCAGCAGGGAGTAGGGGGGCAGCAGGGGTGTGGAATTCCTATCTCCATGCAGTTGCGTGCGGCGGGTAGTTGTTGTCTACATTTAGTCCTGTTTTGGGCAAGCAGGGCTAAATGTACAGCAGGGAAGCCGCCGATTGTTCTATACAAGTGATCTCGGCGATGTTGCCAAGATCACTTGTATGCGGCCTGGGGAGTAGCACCAATAATACAAATTGTATAGGATGCCCTCTGATATCATCCACAATACTAGATATATTATTTGCTCATAGAACAGCTTTTGGAATACGAACAGCTCTGAATTTTGGCCAACAATTTGCTCAATCACACCATCATTGCAGCACAGACAGAAGATAGGTGGGCCTTTCCCCCCTTTTCTGGTTCTCCTGCGCTCCTCTACTTGTGGCCTCAGGGTCCCCGAGGCAACATTGGATGTAGTGGCTGGGTTGGTGGATTACAATCCCCGCCCCCACTCAGTCTACGAATCACTGTCCCTCTACAGATACCATACAAGTATGGTAAGTGGTGGGTGCTTACTGGTGGTGGGGCTCCTTTTCTGCTTGATCCGGCTGTCAATGGAATTTTATTCATGTCTTATATAAGTTCCCTATGGATATGTTGTATTGTCTAGGAGAATTAATTTGATGTATAATTTCTTTTGCCAGATTAATCCATGATCCCCTGAGGAAGCAATATGTGAAATGCGTTTGGACTGGATATATCTATCTCCATTTGAATGTAGATGTGGTATCAAATTAATGTTACTGGAATTTTGGGGTTGTGATACTTTTTATGGCTTATATACTCCTGACAATAGGAACGGTGTTATTGTCTAGTGTGATTATTGCACATGTGATTTTATATTATTTATTCAGTGTATAATAAACGTTATATATTTTTGATAAAATGCATCCATGTTGTGGTTGTGTACATCTCCTCAAACCCCTGTTCTCTATTTGTTACAATTGTCTTTAATCCAAGGGGGAGAGGTAATATCGGGAGGCCGCTGTGATAGCAATTCACGGGTGTGTTCTAACTGTACTTATATAAATTTAAAAAAATAAACTAATGCTCAGGCACATTCACTATCAAAGAAGAGCTTCTCAGTAAAAGATTGACCTGCAATGCCCTCAAGTGTCTAAATACAGTGCACAATTCAGGGACCTTTTCATTATGTGACATAACATATCGTGTTTACCGCTAACTCTGTTCCTGTATGCAGTACACAAGTCTATATTGTCAAAAATAAAAGACTCATTTTATATATACCACATTACTATGATGCTAACCTTCCGAATGCAAAGGACACAAAAACACAAGAGAACTGGAACACACAAGAAATGGAAAACCCCCCAAAGGCATTTTACACGTGAAATGTAAAGCCAAAATCTAAACTGGAGTGATTGTACACTGTATTGTACACTGTAAATCAGCTTTATGATTTACAATGTAAATTTTATGATAATATAATCCCTGGAATCCATAAAGAGTGTAGCAGACACTCTTTAGCATTGCGTTGTGCCTCTGCACAACAAATGTCGGAAACAAGTACTTGAATTTGTTACAAGTAGGCATGGTGGGGGACTTCACTATGGGCTGTGACATCAGACCTCATGAGCAGCAACCCGCAACAGTGTCAACATTTCTAAAGTTGCTGGAAATTCTCTTCTTAATGAACCACAAATCAGCAAACTCAAAAATAAACACCTTACCCAAGATAGTTTTTCTCTTCTTCTCCAGCTTTGACTCTATTATTTCCTGTGTCCGTGCAGAGGAAGTCTGGGCAGAAAAGTTTATGTAGACAGGAACATACCCCGCTTCATCTTGTATTCTGTTCAGTAATCCTCGTGCTACTACAGACTGCAAGTTAGAAGTACACAAATGTATTAACATATATGTACATGGCTATTGTATGCAACTAGGAAAAATAGCACATTGCCACTCCTGAGACTTGTATTATATCACATTGCATTTAATATACGATTATGGTTAGTTTGTAGCTTTTTCGTTCCTCCTTTACAGGACTGCTATGATGTCAATAAAGCTAGACAAACAAGCACAGATTTCTCTTGTTCAGCCCATTAGGTGAGCGAGAAAAGTCATTTGATTCCCCAGCAATGTTAAACAATGTAGATGAAGGACCCTCCACCTGCTGGCTTATGTATACAGTCAACTTGCACCTGCGGCTGTCTCAATTCCCTAACCGTGACTGCATCTGATTGGATTACTACTCTTTTTTTTAAAGAACTATGAGGGGAGTGATTTTCACTCATCCTCATAATTAGAGCCGACCTGTGACAATGAAACTGTCACACATCGAATTTATAGATTGGGAAGTGAGCTCACTTTCCGATCATCTCCCTGCAGAGAGCGGCGACTATCAGTCATCGCTCCCCGCAGGGATTCCCCCCTCTCCCATACTCCAGCGCTGAGTGGAGGAACAGACGGGGGAGGGGGCGGGCACAGCTGGCTCTGCCTCTAGATAGGCAGAGCCCACTGTCAATCAACCAGCTGGGTGGATCTCAACAGTATTGTCTAGGTCCGTCCCGGCTGTGGCGCTCTCAGTATATAGCGGGCAATAGCCTGCTATATACTGAGCTTTGGGTCACGGGAGGACGTTAGTATATGCCCTCCCGTGACCCTTAAAAAACTATGGGATAAAAAGGTTACCCCATAGTTCTCTTTTAAACAATTCACAGTGCTGTTCACCATGTAAATGTCTGTTAAATTTTACTTTGTGCGAATATATATTAAAAAAATGAATGTTCTTTAGTTTTTTCTTTACAAGCGGAATCATTTGTTGAATGTTTTCATGTAATACAGCATTAAGACCACTAGATGAAACTAAAGGAACAAAGAAAAAAAAGCATTTATTTTCTAAGCTCCTCAGTGCCATTTAGCAGCCATAATGCAATATTACATGGGGAAAAAAAACAAAACTACACTCACTTGCAAAGAAACATCTAAAGAACATTACTTTTGGCATATATCAGCACAGAATAAATATGAATGTTTTCACAGGGCAAACAACCCGGTGAACTGTTAATAAACAGACCCCCACGTGTTAAAATATCCCCATCCATAGACAACTTATTTGTTAATTAAAATAGAATAAAACATGTTAATCTGTGAAGTCATTTTTAACATGTTTAATTCTGCAGCTATCATTAAAATAATCTCTGGTGCTCCAGCCATGAAGTTCCATATGTAGTCACTTCCTGTTGTAAGGTGACAACGCGCTGTCCCTTGACTCCCAATTGTGCCCCTGCATTGTCACCCAGGGCTTCTGATGGAAACTATAAGTGGACATTTCACAACATATTACACAGGCATGGTCTACTGTTGTCACCATCAGGAAACCTCCCTGAGAAAAAACATGCAGCCTTTGTGAAGTGCATGCAGACATTGAGTGGCTGTACAGACGCTGCAGGAGATCAAAGACATTGAGATGTTACGATGGATTAAAAAAAAATGCAAGCAGTATTTTATTAAAAATAAAAATTGCAATTGATTATCATAGACAGTGCACAGAGCAAACTAAATTGTCATTCCGTTAGGTTATACATTAATTTTAATTCAATATTTGTTTACTAAAGCCTTTTAGTTTCACTGCTGTCACAATCACAGTGAAGTAATGAAAATGAATTGCACAAACCTGTAATGTATATTCATTGCATGGCAACGATTAACATAAAGCATACTTTGCTCAATTGGAAGCAAATGTGTATGTACATATATTTCAAGAGGTTAGTGGAATTAAATGTAATTCATACATTCATCCACAAAGAGGAGCAAAAGATGACTTCCTTAATTAATGAAAATTAATCACTTAACAAAAAGACTGGTTAAGCCTTTTATAACCATTTAAGGATTTTGAATAGAACAGATACACATCTCTTACATCCAGATTCTTTCTTCTGAACGCCGCTCCCCCCTGCTCAGCTATTATCAGCAATTACCAGCTGTCAAAATGACAGCCTGGTAGCAGTTGCAGTGAGACTGCTGGAGATGAGCCGTGCTGAGATACAACAAAGGATGGCAAAAGGTAAAGGAAAGATCAACTCAAACTGAAGAATATAAAAAGACATATCCAGAGGTCAGCAGATTCAGACATTGGCAGCTGAATTTATAAGCAGATCTTGACATGTCCCACCCCCTTCAGCCTGCCAACTTTATTGGCCAATGAGGTTGCTTACTGTTTTAAAGCAGAACTCCAGGGTTCTTTTTTTAGAGCAGAAGGGGAGAGAGGCTCCAGGTGGTCTAAGCAAGCTGGCTCGGAGAAGCAGGTGAGTATATCTTTATTTTCATCCCTAGACCAAAATGAGCACTTAACCCTTGCAGTGCGGGAGTAGCCCCACTGCACAGGTTAACAAAAGATTTCCCCATTGAAAGGGTGATTCATTTCATTGGCCTGTTTCTGGGTTATACATAGTCAATGTCTGAGCAAGCAAAATTGTGTTTTTCACTCTATTCCACAGAACCCAGTTTGAGATGTTTCTAAAATGTTAGACTTTGCAAATTGTATCTCTTATCTCAGTTTTTGTCTTCTGGTTGTTTAGTTTACAAATCCCCCCAAGGTTGTCTCATGATTCTTACTATCATGATAGTCTTGTAGTTTTGTATACGTGTATGATTTTAATTGGTTTATGCTCCGCCACCCCCCTTTTAGTTGAACATATAACCTTTTCTTTTAACAATAAACCTTTGAATATAGCGTGAATACACAAGTTGGTATGACTCTTTATGCCCAAGTACTTGTCTGAAGCTAGCAGCACGGTTGAATCCCAAGGAACTCTAAAATTGGAACCCTAACACCCAGAGTTCTCCTTTAAAGGACCGTTACAGTCAGAAGACTGGAGCGGTGGAAACATTTGTGCTTATGACCATTAAAATAATAGTCTCTATTTTTTATTAAATCATAAATATTATTATTATTATGCTCCCCGAGTATTCCATCATGATGGCAATTTCCCCAACAATGTTCCACTATAACATACCTTTCCCACTCCTGTAGTACCGGTAAAGAGCACAGAGTGTCCTATAGCCAGCAGCTTTTCCATTAGGTAACCATATCGGACAGTATCAGTGGTAGGAACAAGCATCTCAAAAAATGGCACATCATTGTTATACTTGAATGAGGGAATGATCCTCTCCCATGGATCTAGACGTTTGGTATCATAATCCATGTAGACACTCCATAGGTCACCAGAGGTAGGAAGCTAAAAAAACATTAATATTGCAAACAAAGGTAAAACACTAATATTGTTTTTACTGAAATTGATAAATAACCTCAATATAGCCACAAGTTTGTATTATGTGTTGTTCTATGTGCCATTGGGAGCTTCTACAAATAGCACACTTGCGTTGCATACTGTTACTACTTACTTTTTAATCAAAATTATTTATTTTTGAACATGGCTATTCACATCTTTCCAAAGATACACTGCCTGCTCAAAAAAAATAAAAGTGGTTGGACCGCCTTTGATTATGGCATGCATTCACCGTGGCATTGTTTCAATAAGCTTCTGCAATGTCACAACATTTATTTCTGTCCAGAGTTGCATTCATTTTTCACCAAGATCTTTTAGTGATGATAGGAGAGTCGGGCCACTGTGTAAAGTCTTCCCCAGCACATCCCAAAGATTCTCAATGGGGTTAAGGTCTGGACTCTGTGGTGGCCAATCCATGTGTGAACATAATGTCTAATGCTCCCTGAACACTCTTTCACATTTTGAGCCCGATGAATCCTGGCATTGTCATATCGGAATATGCCCGAGCCATCAGATAAGAAAAAATCCATTGATGGAAAAACCTGGTCATTCAGTATTTTCAGGTAGACAGCTGACCTAATTTTTTGGGGGCATAATGTTGCTGAACATAGACCTGACCAACTGAAGCAAGCCCAGCTCATACCACTGCCCTTAATACAGGTAGTGACTTTTTTTGGCCAGGCAGTATATATTAAATCATGATTCACAATGGTAAATACCAACTACATTTCATCCTCAATGTATTAAACCCACATAGAAGAAAAATTAGTATATATAGACACCCGTACAATATGGAGCAAGGTAATAGTGCTTGATTTATATTTCACAGTCTCCATACATCAGTTACAATGACAAGAAAACCATGCACACTTCCCTTTCATTTTATACTAGAATGATAAGTTCAAACACCACTATTCACCTGTCACAATACTGCTAGAGGCTATTTAATAATACCCAGGAACAGAAGTAATAATAAATATATTTAAAATATATCTTTGTTTTATATAAGCATACATTGACACAATATTTAAACATATGTATTTACCATATTTTCTTTACAAGCTCAGCACAGAATGTATTATGTTATACAGCTCTGTGTTCTTTTGTCTTTGAAAAATATTATTAGAGCCTTCAACCTTATTTGAGCTTAGGGTTTGAAAAAAGGCAGCGTTTTCTTTAGCTAAATGAACAGTGACACCAAGTGGTCATATTTGTTATTGCATGAGCTCGTGCTCTACCCTCTAAAATATCATTTGTATGGGAAAGCATGTATTTATTTAGGGAGGAAAGGAAACCACAGGCAAATAATTGAGAAATAATTATTTGTTATCACAGGAAAAAAAAATGTTCCAGTGCTTACCTTAGCTTCAGGGTTATCTTCAAACTGCTGTCTGACAAATGTATCAAAAGCATCCCAATGATTTTCTGTTAGGTTCCCCCCCACGGACCAGACATAGCAGAATATGAACGTTTGACAAACGATGCTATTAAGTCTTGTTTGTTCCTAAAAAGAGTAATTGTTTGTTAATAGATTCTGACCATTTTTTTCTTGTACTTCACATTAAATTCTCTCTTAAAACAGCCCCCCGTATCTTATACTAACCATTTTAAAATACATTATATAGTTAAAGGAAACCTGTCATAAAAGAAGCATGAGGGCTGCCATTGTGGACCTCTCTGGAAATGCTAGTTGCCTGGATGTCATGCTGATTCTTATGTTTTAACACTTTCAGCCACCATCCCAGAAGATATTTATATATGTCAGGAATTATGACTTTATTGATCTGCATACTTGTTCCAGGTCAGTGACTCAGAAAGTAATGAAACCAGTGGGTCAGAAAAGTAACCAGGTAACTACCATTTCCAGGAGGAGAGCATATGATGGCATTATCCTAGTAGCTGTTTTATCTTATACACCTAAACACCAGTCTATATACAATAATCATAGCAGAGGTAGAGCCATGCCCATTCCTTTATGCCCCTTGGCCAACCATACATGCAGAACTGTTGGTTTATAACACAGATACAGCCTACTATTATATAGCTATTTATTTCAAACTGCATACAACTGTTTCACTGATGATAACCAATAAGCCTTAAACAGCTGTATACAGTTTGGACATAAAAGAATGATTTGCATGGCTCCACCCACTATAATCCCCTTTTTATACATTTGCAATGGCAAGAGATATGTAAATACCTTCTGTTCAAAGAAGGTACTGCTGTGCTTTGGAAAATATGAAAAACTGAAAGGGTTATTCACAAAAGGGTGAAGAGTTTGGAGAAGTCAGGAGAAGTGAACAATCTAGGACAACATAGCTGAACCAGAAAGTGAGCTGAATTGGATAATTTTTCCATATCAGCTATTTTGTCCTAGATTGTTCACTTCTCCTGACTTCTCCAAACTCTTCACCCTTTTGTGAATAACCCTTTGAATATTATTATTATGTAGACTTCTGTCCAGCCGTCTCCTTTTCACAGGTAAAAAAAAAGCTGCAAAGCAAGCTGCTTTGTTGTGCTGTCTCTTTAGCTAGTCCGTGGTGCACTGTGAACTCTGTGTTACATAATTAATGGTTTCTTTGTAAAAGAAAAACTGCGTATAGATAGTGAAAAAAGAGATATAAAAAATAATATCTTCTATTCATTACTGACCACTTTAGGCCAAGTTTATATATAGATATAAAAAAAGGTTTTAGTATATCTATACATATAGATAAGTGGTCAGTATTGAATAGAACAAATCTCCCCTCTGGATTGTAAGAATGATCACTAGTGGGATTTTTTTTTTATTCTAAATGATTGCACAACATTGCACATCCAGAATGGGTTTTATGTTTATACAGATAAATACATATATATACATTTGAAGGAGTGTCTATTCGTCGTCATCCCCCCCATTCCTATTTTAAAAATAATAAACTTACTGCTGGAAGGCTACCAAGCAGTACAATCCACCTTGTAGACAGTACTCATTACCTCCCTTGTTCCCTTAGGGCTCATTCAGACCTATCGAATCCAATATATTGCATTAATGTGCGTTTGTTCGAGCACTAACGTGTGTTGCGCTACGTCATTTAAATAAGTGGGCTGCCGATGCAACAGATGGGACCATAAAACAGACATGCAAATGTGTTGGGCTGCCACTGACAATGATTGTCTCTTCCTGCAACACACTGCACTGGAGAGGTCTTAATGGTTCTTAAATGTGCTTAGGCTTGTGTAGTATGTATAAGTCAGCTGTGTTTATGGATTGCTGCATACTGAATAATGTTAGAAAAGCATTCTGAAGATGGTGTTGCATTGGGGTATCAAACGGCAATAAACTACAGTATTTTATTGATACTTATAGGGCAAATAGATACCGTATTTTGCGGTCCATAAGACGCACCGGACCATAGGACGCAGGGAGGTCCGGCGCGCCTTATGGAGCACTCGACAGACTGTAGCTTCTGACACAGCTTCTATGACAGAAGCTGTGACAGAAGCTGCAGTTAGTGACCGCTGAGACAGGTGGCGCTGTGATTACAGCGCCACGGTCTCAGTGATCACACAGAGCAGGCGAAGAAAGTCCGTTATTCGTCTGCTCTATGGTGATCTCGATCGTTGCCGCTGCTCGGTTTTAATACGAGTGATCTCATTAGATCACTCGTATTGAACGAGCAGTAGCTCCTGCTGCTGAACTTGATCGCTGCCGCCGCTGCTCAGCTTTAATACGAGTGATCTCATTAGATCACTCGTATTAAAGCCGAGCAGTGGCTCCTACTACTCGCCCGGCGCCCGAAACTGCATGTCTCGGGCGTCGGGATTCGCTCCATAAGACGCAGGCACATTTTCCCCCTCCTTTTGGGGGGAAAAAAGTGCGTCTTATGGAGCGAAAAATACGGTATTTATTTATTTATTACTGGTATTTATGCTGTGCCGACAATTTACACAGCGCTTTACATACTGCATATTCACATCAGCCCCTGCCTCAAGGAGCTTGCAATCTAAGGTCCCTATCTCACACACAGGGCCAATTTAGACAGTAGCCAATTAACCTTCCAGCATGTCTTTGGAGTGTGGGATGAAACTGGAGTACCCGGAGGAAACCCACACAAGCACAGGGAGAACATGCAAACTCCTTGCAGATAGTGTTATAACAACACACGATTGGTAATAAACATTATTTACAAAGGTACAAATCACTTTTCGTTAGCTACAATATGTATTCAAATCATAAACGAATACAATATTAAGCAGCATTTTGGCTCTGTATTTAAAGGTGCAACATAGTAGTTTACCATCGTTAAGTCTGGTCCTCCTTTTCCAAGCAGGAGAGATTCAAGCAGGCAGCACAACGTGGTTACTTTACTAATATCCACTTGTGGAATAGCTTGTGTGCATTTCCTAGTGACAAACTTAATGCCATCTTCAATGTAACGTGAAAACAGATCCAGAATATACTGCTTTGTTTCATCATTTATCTGTAATGATATATATGAGATTATTTACAAAAATATATTTACAACTTGCATATATGTATAGAATTATTTATAAATGATAAATCCCCTTGCTCTGAGGCAACCTGCTTGCTAAATGCTACAAATTATACATTTATATAAAATTTCTACATATTTATATTTTATAT